>NC_142034.1:72301270-72623001 GCF_982192425.1 Myodes glareolus | reverse complement strand
TGCGTCTGCTGTACAGCCCTGCCTCAGTGCCTCCCTTGGTCTCAGTGACCTGTGTTTGCAGATCTCGGAGGCTCTGACTCATGGGAAAATCTGAGGAGGGGAAGAAAGAGGAAATCTCGAGATGGGACCCTATACTGTGATTGAGTTTGTCTGACCTGGTCCACAGTCTGGGTTCAAAGGACTTCTCAGAAAAGCATGACCTTGTGCAAAAATCACTTAACCTTTCAGGGCCTCTGCAAAACCAAAGAATTCAAATGCCAAACATCCTTCCTGGAAAGGGTATTGGTAACAGCGCTGAGTGACTCTTGTGACCTAGCATGATGAGGGCTGGTGCCTCTCAGTTGGCCTAGTTTTGTGGGCAAACCGTATCCTTCCCAGTTATTTCTGGAGGAAGCCAGTTCCCAAGACCAGGAAGAGGACCGAAGAGCGGAGGGGAGTTGAGCAGGGAGTGTATGGGATGGGTTTCCGGTATCGGGGAAAGGCTCGGAACACTAATAAATCCCCTTTCTGGGTGCAGGGCATGGTCCTGGGACTTTCCATACACATGGGGTGTCTTTGGAGCTCTGTTCTAGGAAGATCCCGGTTCAGCCTCCAGGCTCTACATCCCTCCCCTCCCCTCTTGGAGGTTAGTGCCAGATGGCCATGCTCTTTGCCTCCAGTTCTCAAAGGTCTCCGCCTTTCCTGGATACCTTCCTTCCCTCCTCCTTTAGCTGACCTGTCCAGGGTGACTCTAGCCAATAGGCAGACATCATAATTCTGTTGGGCCTTGTACAGAGAGACCAGAGTCTCTAAGTACTGGCATGGAGGCCCCTAATGATAGGAGAATGCATTGTGGGATGGGGCTTTGCACAGCAAAAGCAAATTGAGGGGGCGGGGTCCACAGCCCCCACCCGCTGAAGTTAAGAAGGAATTCCAGCATGCTGTGACCTGGGCCTAGATCTGATTCCAAAAGGTTTTGGAGGTGGGAAAGAGACTGCTCTAAGTGTTAAAAGATTCTGGAGGACCCTCAAGGACTTGTCTGAGCCCCTCACTTGCTCTGCTGTCAAAATGTGGCCTTCGCGAGTGTCTCACTGAGGCAACACACCATTGTGGAGTCTCATAGTTCAATGAACTGATCTTTCCACGGGAGTCTAAGTTAGAAGCATTGTCATTTGTCACCTCTACTCCTACTTGAGTCTTTCTGTCTGTCTGTCGGTCCATCTATCATTGCCGTTGTTATTATTTTGCACAGAGTTTCATGTCCCTCAGCCTGGCCTCAAACCACTGATAGCTGAGAATGGCTGTGTTCTTCTGACCCTCTAGCTCCCAGCTCCTGAGTGTTAGGATGTCAGGCATGTGCCTGGCGTATGCTGGGGACCAAACCCAAGGTTCTGCGCATGCTGAGGAAGAGTGTACCAGCTGAGCTGCAGCCCCAGCTTCTGTCAGCCTCCTGGTGCTGGGATTACAAGCACACACCACCTTTGTCTTTGGGAACAAATCGCTCTCGACTTCAGCAAATCATAATTCCCCCCGAAGAGCAATCTTGAGAATGTCAAGAGGAAATTATTGAATTATCCCAGTTGGCAGAGAAACCTAATTTATAGCAAAGCATTTCTCTTGAAGTTTTAATAGATTTTTTTTCCCCTCCGATGGATTTTAATGCTCAATTGTTTCCTGGGCTTGGAAATTTCGTTGGAAGCACTAACATTACTTTTCTGTTCTTGATTTATTACCAGCTCCTGGCTTCTGAGTCTGATAGGAAATCCAACAGCCTGGTTTTCCTTACATGTGAGAGGCCTTCAGCCTCTGATCAGTCTGTCTCCATCTCATTTTAAGGCCTAGAGACCTGTCTGAATCTTCTGGGCCTTCCTTAGACCTGGAGGGGGTTCCCTCTTTGAGAGGTTTGCTGGAGTTGAACCTCAAGACCATTTTTGTAGACATGCCACTAGCCAGGGACATCCTTAGTGGTCTTTGATATGGCTAACCCACCAACCTCCCTTCCCGCTTACCCCCTTCCTCCAAGCCAATCAACAGGTCTGTTGTGCAGGAAGAGAAAACAGGTGTCACACGAAATACAGGATGGCATGACTGAGTGGCAGTGTCCCTGCTTGGACCAGTGACAGCTCAGCCTCCTGTTAGCAAAGGAACATTTGTGTTGATGTCTTTGGGGCCCAGTGAAATGGAACCATCTGGAAATAGCATGGGGAACAACACGGAAAAGAAGCTGCCTGGAGGTCTCTGCTTATAAAGCCTCCTATAGAAAGATCTGTAGAATCCTCCTTGAGAGATAGGCAGCGGGCTGGGTGCTCAGCTGTCTTATTTATTTACTTAAAAAATGTTGATAATAAGTACCACTTCCGGCTACTAGAATATGTAATTTTTTTTTGATTTGCTTACCTTATTTTTGCATTTACTTACTTTATTTTCATTTATACACATGTTCTGCCTACATATATGCGGACACACCACATGCTGGCCTGTGAAGTCAGAAGGTGTCACAGTTGCAGATGACTGTGAGCTGCCCTGGGGGCGCTGGGAACTAAACCCAGGTCCTCTACAAGAGCAGCCAGTGCTCTTTCCTGCTGAGCCATCTCTCCAGCTCCAGATCCTTAGCTGCCTTCTGAGTGACAGATGAGAGCTGCTGAGCTTGCAAAAGAAGGGGAGCTTTGGAATGAGTGATAGGTAGCGGGCAGAAATATTTGGGAATAAAACCGACTTCTTTAGTACTCTTGGAATCACGACACCCTTTCTACAGAGGCGGCAACTGAGGCCCTGAAAGGGGTGGGAATCTGCACAGCTTTGGCAAGGGGGCACCCCCAGTACCATAGCCCCCCCAATGATCTACCCCCACCCAAACAGCATAGTCCCCACTGACCTACCCCCACCTTCAACACCATGGCCCCCCAATTATCTGCTCCCACCCCCAGCACCATAGTCCCCCCTCACATACCCCCGTCCCCAGCACCACAGCCCCCACTAACCTACAGCCACCCCCAGCACCACAGCCCCCCTCACCTACTCCTGCCCCCAGCACCACAGCCTCCCCCACCCCGCTCACCTACCCCCGCCCCCAGCATTCCAGGCCCCCCTTGCTCACCTACCCCCATCCCCAGCACCACAGCCTCGGCTGACTAGCCATTCTTACTGTCCTTGGGGCTTGGGTCCCTTGCCAGGATTTCTGAAACTTCATCCTGGGGCGAGTAATTTCCCAGGGTTTGTGTCTGGCATGAGGATCAGAGCTTCTGCTCTCTGCCTCCCACCTCTGAAAGAATCAGAGGAAGAGCCTATGGAGTCTACAGTGGGGACTTGAGGGAGGCTTCTGATGTAGGAGCAGCCTCCAGAGGTGGAATGAAGGGCCGGTACAGACCTGAAGTGCCCGGGGCAGGAAGCTTCTGCGCTGACTTCTCCAGCCCACGCACCCTGGCACAGGCTGCCTGGGTCTGAGTCTGTTGGGCACCAGGGGTTGGCTCGCTTGATAGTGGTCATGCAAGAGGCATGCCTGCCATTCAGGCCTTTGGCTCTAGCCCATCTCTCACCCCATGGTTTCCTCAGCACTGAGCAGACAAAGCAGTGTGCAATAGAGCTCCAACTACAGCTGGAAGCCCTCACCGGGCTTTCTTTCTCTTTTGGTTTTGTTTAAGATAGAGTCTCGTGTAGCACAGGCTGGCCTCAAGCTCCCTAGGTAGCCAAGGAATGACCTTGAACTTCTGATTCTTCTGCCTTCAGCTCCCGAGTCCTGGAATTACAGGTGTGCTTAGTTTATGAAGTGACATATCAAACCCAGGAGTTCACGTGTGCTGGACAAGCACTTTACCAACCGAGCCCTCAGGCCTCAGAAAGCTTTCTGACAGTAGCAGGCACTTACGTGGCGATGGGTAAGGTGGGGAAAGCACCCTGGAGACTTCTGGTCTGTATGAGGAACTGGTGTCACCCTGAACAGCAAGGACATCAGCCTTGGCCTATCTGGTCTCACCCTTTGGCCTCTTCCCACACAGCTCAGATCTGTCTCCCCGTCTCTGGACTCTGCAGCAGCCTCTGCACTGGCTGCCTGCTCCTACCCATCTCCCTCGGTGCTTCTCCTCCTGCTGCTTCTTCTTTAAATGATTTATGTTGCGTGCATTGGTGTTTTGTGTGAGGGCGTCAGATCCCTTGGCACTGGAGTTACAGACAGTTGCAAGCTGCCACATGGGTGCTGGGAATTGAACCTGGAGTCAGTGCTCTTAACCACCGAGCTAGCTTCCTAGAGCTCAAAGTGCCTTCTTTTACCTGACAGCCAGAGTGAGCTTCTCAAAGGGCAAGTCTGGTGGTCTCCACGGTGCTGGAAACCTTGGGTGGCATGTCCCTCCTTGGGTAAAGGTCCTGCCCGTCTGAGTCCTTGTGCCTATAGCCACTGCACTCAGACATAGACCTCATCCTCTGTGTCCCTAATTCTTCTCTTACATATTTCACTTCACTATTGATATTGAGTGTGCTTGAGAGTAATGAATAATTATATAAAGCTAATTGCTTTTCTAGTTCTAATTCTATCATGGGCTTTTTGATTTGGGTGGTGGATAAATGCATAAAATATTGCCAATACTGACATTGTTAAATTTAATTCAAAGCTTCACAGCTTCCGTTTCAAATGCCAGTACTAGCTATCTGCAAATTCACTAAGTTGTACAGAAGTTGGAATTGATGAATTTCAGTCTGTTATATTTTCATTTGTTTGCAAGGGTTTTTTTCTTTTTTGTAATAACGTGGTTTTTTTTTGTAGTTGTTGTTGTTTTTTTTTTTTTGGTTTGTTTTCTTTCATTGCAAGCTGAGCCTGGTGATGCATGCCTTTGATCCCAACACTCAGGAGGCAGAGGCAGGTGAATCTCTGTAAGTTGGAGGCCAGCCTGCTCTACAGAGTGAGTTCCAGGAGCTACATAGTGAGACCCTGTCTTGAAAAAAAAAAAAAAAACCTGCGGCTAAATATCATGGTACATGCCTGCAATCTGAGCATTTGGGAGGTGGAGGCAGGTAGATCCCTGTGAATTCCAGGACAGCCAGGACTACACAGTGAGACCCTTGTCTTAAAAACAAAAAGAAAAGCAAAAAACAACTGGGCAGTGGTGGTGCACATCTTTAAACCTGGCACTCAGGAGGTAGAGGCAGTGGATCTCTGTGAGTTCGAGGCCGGCCTGGTCTACAAGAGCTATTTCTAGCTAGGGCTGTTACACAGAGAAACCCTATCTCAAAAAAACATAATAAAACAAAAATATTTTTTCATTTTCTGAGGAAAGACTAAGAAGGATAAATGTTTTAAACACTCAAATTCTCATTCTGAGATCTCTGATACTATTAATGGCTGGGGCCGTTATAATGTCAGTTTAATAGCAAAAGGTATCCAGATTCTTCCACAAAGCTATAGCCAACTTGTTAGCTAGGACTCAAAGGTGTGAGTCTATTCTTCCTGTTTACAGACATCTGTTATCTGCTCTTTTTCTAAATTTTAACTTCTGTTCCTAGTTTAAACTTATCTCAATAGGCTTCCACATGGCTGGCAGATACATCTAAGCATCAGTTGCTGACTACAACCTGCTCTGAATGGTGGTGAGCCCTGGACTTCCTGAAAGCTGATGTGGACCAGTCCAGCTGATTTGAACATGAACGCTCCCTGTCCCTTCAACAAAGTCTGATAAGGGCCCCATTGCCTAAATGTCCCCCCCCACACACAACTTTGGCTAGCCTTTCTACCTGCTTGGGCCCTGATAACAATGTCCCAATATCAGCTTGAAGTAGTTGTAGAAAGGAACATGTTGTCCCATGCCCCCTGCCCAAAATAGGTTAAAAGGCTGAGACAAGGGGAACTCCCTGGCATGGGGGACAAGATAACCACCTATAGTGCCTGTTGATATACTAGGTCCAGAGTTGTCAATTAATAGATTTATCAATTTAAGTAGTTCCATGCCTTCTTAAAACCAGGGGCAAGCAGGACCCAAAATTGGGTCCTGTCATCGGTGCTTGTGAAGGGGGAAATGTGGGAGCCAGCCATGATAAGCTAAACAGGGGCAGGTCACCCAAAGGAAGTTCTTTATTTCCAACCATTATCACCTGCCAGAGTAGGACTCAGCCATTGATAAATTTAAATGGAGGCCTGAGTCTCAGTTGTTTACCCTAAAGCAATACCTGGCTGCAGGAAGAACCACACTTGAGATTACCTGAGCACCATCCAAGAACAGCCCATTCAAAGGAAATGCCTAGCATTTCAACCGCTGTAGATAGGATCACCTGCCAGCATACAGTCACCAGGACACCCCTAGACAAATGTCAGCCAATCAGGGGTCCTAAACCTAAACCCCTCACCCCCACCTTTACTACTATAAAAACCCAGTTCTAACTGATCTCAGGGCTCTCCGTCTATTCCAATATGTTAGACATGCAGAGAGACCGAGTTTGCAAACTTGTATAAAATAAAGGCTCATTGCTTTTACATATGGGACTCAATCTCCTTGTTGGCTTTTGTGGGGACTTTGGAGATTTGGGCATACCATTGCTGTTATTATTGTGAGAAGAGAGCGAGACGGCAGGCGCGTTGTGTCCATCTGGACACCTTGAGTGTATGGAGGACCGCTGTTGGAATCCATTCTCTTCCGCTGTGGGACCTGGGCCTCACACTCAGTCACTTCCCCTATGTGCACACTTTTACCTCTGCGCCACCTCAGTGCCCGTCCCTAGCTTCTTCACCAAGACCCTACCATCCCTGTCTTGAGTGTCACTTTATGATGTGGAGGACAGGTTTAGTGTTATGGAGGAATGTCTTTAATCCCAGAGATAGAATGATCTCTTCAAGGATAGCCTGGTCTATAGTTCTAGGCCAGCCAGGGCTACATAGTGAAACCTTGTGTAAATAAATAAATGAAGAGGAATATTCAGATGTACTAACTTTTCAGGGTTCTGAGTCCTCTGCTAAATCCACCCCCAGCATCTGTCCCCTTTTATTGTCTATGTGTGTGTGTGTGTGTGTGTGTGTTGGGGGGTGTTTGTGTGTGTGTTGGGAGTGCTTATGTGTGTGGGGGAGTGGGTATTTGTATGTGTGTGTACTGGGGGGTGTTTGTGTGTGTGGAGGTGTTTGTGGGGGGTTATGTGTATGGGTGTTTGTGTGTGGGGTGGGTGTTTGTGTATGTTGGGGGCATTTGTGTGTGTATATTGGAGGTGTTTGTGGGGGGAGCTGTATGGGGGTATTTGTGTGGGGGGGGCGGTGTTTGTGTGTGTGTTTATTGGGAGTTGTTTGTGTGTATGTGTTGGGAGGTGTTTGTGTATGTGGGGTGTTTGTGTGTGTTGGGGGTGTTTGTGTGTGGGGTGGGTATTTGTGTGTGTTGGGGGTGTTTGTGTGTGTTGGGGTGTTTGTGTGTGTGTTGGGGGTATTTGTATGGGGGGTGGGTGTTTGTGTGTGTGTTGGGGGTATTTGTGTGGGGGGTGGGTGTTTGTGTATGTTGGAGGTGTTTATGTGTGTATATTGGGGGTGTTTGTGGGGGAGCTGTGTGGGGGTATTTGTGGGGGGCGGTGTTTGTGTGTGTGTTTATTGGGGGTTGTTTGTGTGTGTTGGGAAGTGTTTGTGTATGTGGGGTGTTTGTGTGTGTTGGGGGTGTTTGTGTGTGGGGTGGGTGTTTGTGTGTGTTGGGGGTGTTTGTGTGTGGGGTGGGTGTTTGTGTGTGTTGGGGGTGTTTGTGTGTGGGGTGGGTGTTTGTGTGTGTTGGGGGTATTTGTGTGGGGGGTGGGTGTTTGTGTGTTTTGGGGTGTTGGTGTGTGTGTTGGGGGTGCTTGTGGGGAGCTGTGTATGTGTGGAGGGTGGATGTTTGTATGTGTGTGTTGGGGGGTGTTTGTATGTGGGGTATTTGTGTGTATGTGAGTGTTTGTGGGGAGGGGTGTTTTTGTGGGGGGGGGAGTGTTTGTGTGTGGATGGAAGAGTGAGTAAGCAGACGATTTTATGACACAGGGTCTCACTCTGTACCTTAGGCTGGCTGTGAATTCATGATCCTCCTGCCTTAGCCTGAGTACTGGGATGACAGGCGTGTGCCACTACTTTCATATTTCTGTGTATGTTTGCATGTATGTGTGCATGCATGTGTGTGTGCATGTGTGTATGTGCATGCGTGGGTGGGCACATGCTGAACATGTATGCCGAGACCAGAAGACATCGTGTGTCTCCCTCTGTGGCTCTCCACTTCACTCCCTTGAGACAGGATCTCTCACCAAACTTGGAGCTATTTTTCACCTAGGTGGCAGCCAATAAGCCCCAGCGACCTCCAGTCTCTGCCTTTTCTCTTTGCCCAGGGCACAGGTAGCAGAGCTCAGCTTTCTGCATGGATGTTGGAGATCCAAATTCATGTTCTCATGACTGTGCAGCATCACTCTCACCCCAGCCCCTTATGTTCCCATTTTTAAAAGAAGATGTATGTATGAATGTATATGTGTATGTATGATACATGTGGTGCTTTGAATGAGAATGACCCCCATAGGCTCATATATTTGTATGATTAGTGACCAGGGAGTGAAACTGTTTGAGAAGGATTAGATTAGGAGGAGTGAACTTGTTGGAGGAAGTGTGTCACTGGGGGTGGGCCTTGAGGTTTCAAAAGCCCATGCCAGTCCCAGTCTCTCTAGCCTCCCTTTATTCTTCTGTCACCTTGAGGTATGGCTGTAACCAGTCCTTGGTACTCACAGCGGACAGCTCTAAAAGCAGCAACTGCTTGCTTTTCAGTAAGCCACATAGCCCTAGTCATTGCAGCTGTCATAATCCAAACCGCTCGAAACATCACAGGAGCTCCCGCGCTAATAACTGCTCACGATCTTACTTCATCCCTACTAGTCTGCTTAGTCAGCCCTAACTATGAACACCAGGAGGGATACATAGCAAGACCCTGTCTCAACAATAAAGACAATGGGCTGAGTACCTACTGTAGACATCATCCTCCTGAGGAAAGAGAACAGGACAAAGGAACAAGATCATTGAACCAGGAGGGGGTGGACACTCCAGTGTGCTGAGGAGGAGCAGGGAAGGCTGGAGGGTCCACCCTGGAGGAAGTAGGAAAGGACCATGACTGGCCTATGAAGGATGGAGCGCATCTTAGGACTAGAAATAAGAGGTGGTTGTGGTCCAGCTGTGGATGTGACAGTTCCCAGACAGCTGGCAGTCGCCTGTCACTGACTACCCGTGGGCTCTCAGGGAGTTGAGTAAACACCCCGTAATGGAGGACACTTAAGGAGGCGAGCTCCTCATGTCCAGGTGTGTGCAGCAAAATATACATAATGCGAAAACTACCATCAACTTTTAAGTTAAATATTTATTTATTTATTTTGCACACAAGTGGTGACCACAGGACAGCTTCTGGGAGTTGGTTTTGTCCTTTCACCATGGGGGCTTCAGGGATTGAACTCAGGCCATGAGACTTGGCAACAAGAGCCTTTACCCACTGAACCATCTCCCCAGGACAATTTCCAGCTTAAGAGCATTCATGTTTTAATTTTTATTTACGTACATGTGTGTATGTTTGTGTGTCTGTCTGTTCATGTGTATGCCATGTGAATGTGGGTGTTGATGGAAGCCAGCAAAAGTGATCATATTCCCAGGGTCTGAAGTTACAGGTGGTTATGAGCTACCCCACGAAGATGCTGGGAGCAGAGCTCAGGTCCTCGGAGCAATAAGTGCTCTTAGCCACCGAGCCTTCTCTCCAGCCTGTGTTTAGGTCTTTGATGCATTTTGTGTTAATATTTGCCCAGTTTTGCTTGCTTGTTGAAAAGACTGTCCTTTCTTCACTGAGCGATCTTGTCATTTGAGTCAAGAATCATTTGATACCAGTGAGGATCCCCATGAGGTCTAAGTCAGCCTGGCCTAGAGCAAGACTGTTAAAAACGACAAAAACACAACAGCAAAACCCCCACACTAGGTGTTTCCCTGTTGCTGTGAGAGACCACTGTAACCAGGCCCAGCTTATGGAAGACAGTTTATTTTGACTCACAGTTCTGGGGCGCCAGAGTCAATAACGGTAGCCGGAGCAGGAAGCTGACTGATCACAATTCTTCCACACCCAGGAAGCAAGTGGGAAGTGGGACAAAAGTAACCCTCAGAGCCCACCTGCAGCCATGTACTTCCTCCAGGAAAGCTGCACCCCAGAGGGGTTCTGTAACCTCCCAGACAGCACTGCTAACTGGGGCCCGACTATCAAATACATGAGCCTGTTTCTCATTAAATCCACAACAGGCTGTCCCCTCCCAATTATTTGACCACGTACGTGGATTCCTGTTGAGCTCCATTTCATTGTGTTTGTCTGTTATGTCTGTCTTCACACCAGAACAACCCTTTTGTCTTAATTAACGTAGTTTTACAGTTTTGAAGTCAGGAATGGAAAGCTACAACCTTACTCATTATCAAGATGGCTCTTGCTGTGGGGTGGGGGGCTCTGTGATGGTCAGCTTTCACTGTCAACGTGACACAACCTAGAATCACCTAAGGAGAACGTCTCAGTGAAGGACTCTCTACACTGACTTAGCTCGTGGGCATATCTGTGGAGTACTGACCTAAGTTAATTGAGATGGGAAGACCCAGCCCACCATTCCCTAGATAAAGGGTCCTGAACTCAGGGTGGAGAAACTGAGCTAAGCACAAGCAAGCGTGTGTTGCATGTGTACATGCCTTTCTCTCTTCTCTTGACTGAGGGGTCGTAAGATTAGCTGTTTGAAGTTCCGGCCTTGTCTCCGCCACAGTAGTGGACTTAAATCAGGAACTGTGAGGTGAA
Source organism: Myodes glareolus (assembly GCF_982192425.1). Classification (NCBI taxonomy): domain Eukaryota; kingdom Metazoa; phylum Chordata; class Mammalia; order Rodentia; family Cricetidae; genus Myodes; species Myodes glareolus. The sequence continues at coordinate 72,612,259 of NC_142034.1, read as the reverse complement.
ACAGATCCCTTCATCCCCTAAGTTGCTTTTTGTCAGGGTGTTTCATTATAGCAACAACAACAACAAAATGAAACTAAATAGGATCTCTTAAAATATTATGTGTATTTAAAATTTGTTTTAAATGTTTATTTTATGTACATAGGTGTCTTTGCCTGCACGTTTGTGCACCATGTTCATGTCTGGTGCCTGTGGGGGCTCGAGGAAGGCATCAGATGCCGGGGACTGGAGTTACAGGTGGTTGTTATCCACCATGTGGGTTCAGGGAACCAAAGTGACCTCTGGGAGAGCAGCCAGTGCTCTTAACCACCGAGTCGTCTCTCCAGTTCCAAGTTTTAAGATGGAATTTTACATTTCTAAAAACTGCTTTTGGAGATTTTTGTTTGTTTTGTTGAAATGGAGGCTCATGTAACCCACATGGGCCTTGAACTCTTGCTCCTACCTGACTCTGCCTCCCAAGTGCACTGTGATGCCCCGTTTGCTTTTGGGGTTTAGACGATGATTGACAGTGATGGTACTCACCTATGCATTTTACAGAGGTCCTGGACTAGCTAAGGTACTCCAGGGTACTGAGTAGCCACGAGGACCTGAACTAGCTAAGGTACTCCAGGGCACTGAGTAGATACGAGGGCCTGGATTAGCTAAGGTACTCCAGGGTACTGAGTAGCCATGAGGGCCTGGACTAGCTAAGGTACTCCAGGGTACTGAGTAGCCACGAGGGCCTGGACTAGCTAAGGTACTCCAGGGTACTGAGTAGCCACGAGGGAAATGAAGATGAAGTGTGGTCTGAATGGACACGGAAGGCTCAGACGTGGCTCATCAAGGTGTGATAGCCAAGGGATGTCCTTTATGATACCCGGAACCCTGGGGTTTGCAAGACTTCCTCCATCCGAAAGGGGTTAGGGCTGGGAGATGGCCAGAAGCCGCCATCAGTATAATGAACATTGTGTGCTTATCATTTGGACTGAGCATTGGATCCAACTAACAAGTTGGATCATGTCTTAGGGTTTCTGTTACTGGGAAGAGACACCATGACCACAGCAATTCTTATGAAAGAAAACATTTAGTTGCGGCGGGGGGGGGGCTTACAGTTTCAGAGGTTCAGTCCATTATCATTATTGTGGGATAATGGATGTGTGCAGGCAGACACGGTGCTGGAGAAGGGGCTGAGAGTCCTTCATCTTGATCTGCAGGCAACAGGAAGTGAACTGAGACACTAGGTGTGGCTTGAGCATATATGAGACCTCCAAGCCCAACAAAGTCACACCACTTAATAGTGTCACTCCCTTTGAGGGGGTTTTCAAACCACCACAGGTCGTAATCCGCAAAGTCTCACCCTTAGTGATCCATTTCTATCAATTATACCTCCTTCTCCCAAGGTCTCACTGCCTCCAAAGCCGGGACTACCAGCAGGGGACCAAGTGTTCAAACACACGAGCCTGTGGGTAACACTTCATCCTCAAATCTCAACAGAAACCAATCTATGATACCACTAACCTTTAGGTCATTCCTGTAGTCAGTCTGAGGCCTTGCATGTCTCCTCAAGATGATGGAGGAGGCTGGGGTGTACCTCGATGAGAGAAAACTTGATCTGCTTGTAAGAGGTCCTGGGTTCCATCTCCAGCACAGGATGGGCACAGGGCACACATGCGCGCGTGCGCATGCGCACACACACACATACACACACACACAGCACTATCAGCTCTTAATCCTGGCAGAGTGAGCCAAAAAGAATCACTTGTTGAAGAATCAGACAAGAAGAGCATCATGACGTGTGTGTGTGTGTGTGTGTGTGTGTGTGTGTGTGTGTGTGCTCATGCCAGGGATGCAGCTGGGCCTCACACTTGCTGGGCATTCTCTGCCTTTGAGCTGTACACCTCCAGTCCCTGGGGTGTCTTGTAGAATCTCATTAGGCGAGGCTTACCCGTGGTAGTGAAAGCCAAGGTTGCCACAGGTGGCCTTGTGCACCCTTTACTCTTGGGAGATGACTCACCAGGCCCTACGCTAGACCTCTGGCTCAGCTTCAGCAAAGTTGCATCACAGCGACACATTTAAGAAGCAGAGGTCTGCAACCTACACCATGAGTCTTGTTACAGAGCCACAGGCTGAGCGTGTAGCTCAGTGGCAGAGGGCTTGCCCAGAATGCTTGAGGATCAGGGTTCCAGCCATTTCAGATGCAGTATTAGAGCAGCAAGCATTCACCCCATTTCAGAATGAAGCAATGGTGTTATGGGATATTATTTTAACTTTGTAAAGGTGTGTCACATTTGTTTACGTTGTGGAATATTACTTTGACTATGTAAAGATGTGTTATATTTGTTTATGCTGCAATTGTTTATGTTGATGTAAAGGTGTGTCGCTTTGCCTGCCTAAGGCACCTGACTGGTATACTAAAACTTTGAACGGCCAATAGCCAGGCACAGGAAGGATAGGTGAGGCTGCTGGGCAGAAAGAAGAGAGAAGGAGGGAGAGAGCAAGGGAGATGCCCAAGCCAGACAGCCAGGCAGACACAGAGTAGAACATACAGAATGAAAAAATGGTAAAAAGCCCCAAAGCAAAACGTAGATGAAGAGAAACAGGCTAATTTAAGTTATAAGAGCTAGTAGAATATGCATAAGCTAAGGCCAAGCATTCATAACTAATAAGAAGTCTCCATGTCATGATTTGGGAGCTGGTTGGTGGCTCAAAAGAAAGCCTGCTACACAATGGAGATCTAGAAAATTCTCAGTCGGAGGAAGAAATCTATCCAATTGAGCTTTCTGTTTCCCTTCATTTTTCTTCTTCTTCCTCTCTTCCTCTCCTTCCTTCCACCCACCCCCTTTTTAAATGGGGCAGGGACTCTCTGTGTAGCCCTGGCTGGTCTGGGATTCACTATGTAGACTCACAGACATCCATTTGCCTCTACCTCCCCAGTGCTGAGATTAGAGTGCACACCACATCCAGCCTTCTCCTCCTCCTCTTCCTCTTTTTAACATATTTTAATTCTTTGAGAATTTCATACAATGCATTTTTATCAGTTACCCCAACTCCTTCCCGATCCACTTCCACTTCCCCACCCCACTCCTAACTTTGTATCCTCTGATTAAAATAATCCAGAGTCCAGTTCATGCTGCCATATCCTCCTCGGTGTGTGGCATCCACTGTGCTGGACCTCTTAGGGGGTGCATCTTTAAAGAAAACTATACTCCCACCCTCAGAAGCCATCACTTGTTGCTCCACGGTTAGGGGTCTGGGCTTGTGAACCTTTCCTCCTCTGTGCTAAAAGTGTCTCTGACTTGACCTGGTACAGGTTTTTAGCTTCCATGCGTTCATAAGAGTAATGTCCCCCCCCCCCACACACACACACACTACCCCATTTAACATCTTTTTTTTTTAATTTTTGGATTTTTTGGGGGGTGTGATTGCATGTGCACATGCTCCACAGCAAACGCAAAGAGGTCAGAGGACGACTTTTCGGTCTTCTCCTTCCACCATGTGTTCAGGCTTGGCAGCAAGTGCCTTTACCTGCTGAGCTCTCTCGTTGGCCCAAGCCTTTTGTTTTTCTCAAATGCAATCTGTCCATCAGTTCATTCACTTACTCAGGTCTTCATTCAGGGCCTTTACCAGGGACAGACCCCCTCATCAGGTGCTGGGGAGACAGAGGCTGTTTGGGGAGGTGGTAAACCAGTGGACACCCTTGGTGAATGGGAGGAAGTAACAGCATACAGGACTCTTGATTGACAGATTCTGACCTAGGAGGCCGGGAAGCTCTTTCTTGGAAAAGCACAAAAAAGAAGAGAAAGACACAGAGAGTGCGAGCAAAGGGTTTGGGGCTGGAGGTCAAGGCCTAGAGAGAAAAGCTATGGCAAAATCATTTAGGAAACAAGACTTGGAGACTTTTGGTTCCAGTGGAACTCAGCATAGCCACAGGCCAAAGCTCCAGCTTTCAGACAGCATCCCAGAGCCCTGTTGGGCCACCAGTGAACTCCCAGAGACCCAGGAGAGCCCAGAGATGAACAAGAGTGTGTCCAAATATGTTGCAGCCCCTCAAGCCCCTGAAGAATAGTTCCCTTGGGCTTGGGTAAAGGCTCGAAGAGACTTGCCATGTGTCTGGGCCACCCACTCCAAGACTGTGATGTCTAGTAGTGTCTCAAGCATAGTATTCCCAAATGGAGGTCTGCAACAGGTGCTCAGTGTTCTCAACAGACTAGATGGCCCCGCCAAGCCTTAACACTGCTGCTAGCTTCCTTTGAGTTAGGGCCCTTAGCTCCCCATTGCTTAATGTTTCTGTGGGTCTAGGGTCCACACCCTTAACCATGAAGGCTAGATCCTCTTCATTTTGCCCCTCCCCTTGCATGTCATGTAGAATTCTAAGCTGGGACCCTGGTCTTGGCCATCACTATCACTCACCTAAAGGTATGCCCTTCCTCTCAACTTGACAAGCTCTCCTTAACGCGTCTTGATCATCAGGACAAAGGCTCAACTCTTTGGCTTGGCAGAGAAGGTATGTATACCCCAACAGTTAACTACACTTAATCCCACCCTGAATTTTCAGTTTCTCCAGCACCTGTGGTTCTTCTTGCAGGGGACGTTACCCCCTGCCTTTTAAGACAGGGTTTCTCGATGTACCCTTGGCTGTTCTGGGGCTCCCTCTGTAGATCAGGACCTCAAACTCACAGAGATCCTCCTGCCTCTGCCTCATGAGTTGCTGGGGTTAAAGGCCTGTGCCATCACCACCAGGCATTGTTTGTTTGTCTCCAGGACCTCGAACTCACAGAGACCCCGCCTGCCTCTCTGACTCCCAAGTGTCGGGGTTAAAGGCATGTGCCACCACACCTGGCTAGCCTCTCCTCTTGGCCACTCTGTTTACTTCTCTTGTAAGTGTTAGTTGAGACGCTAACACCTTGTTTGAACCTTCCATGCCGTCTCTAAGTCGGAGTAGAATGACCTAACATGGTATTAATACAGTTCAGTCCCTTTCTCCCTGGAGAAGGACAAGCCAGCACAGTTATGGTTCTTACATCCTCTCCTAAGGAAGGCAGGGCTTCCCAACCTGCCCCTCTCCATCTCACAAGTGACCACAATGAGAAAGCAGCCAAACTTGGAGTCAGCTTTGCCTAGGCTTGTTCTGGCTGGCTACGCTAGACCAAGGGCATTCTCTGGAGACCTGCGTGCCTTTTGAACTTGAGTTTCTGGCTCTTGGGTGAATTAGAATGCTTATTCCCACATGAACTAGGAATGCCTCCCTGGGGCTTTGTGCTTTGAACTGTCTAGTAAAAGAAATCAAGAGGTCCCACAGTCTGACCTTGGGGGTTTTCTTTCTAAGTCAACCCATATCACCGCACTCTGGAAATTTCCACGGATCATTTCCACCTACTCTGTCGTCCCACATCAAGTAGTTAGGGAAGGTCCCCAAGAGCCCACCAGCACCCATGTACACATCCAGCTAACTGCAGTGAGTTCTAGGGGAAAGGAGGTCGGGATGACACACTGGTTTTACTGAGCACGCATCTGTAATGTGGGAATGTTTTTACAAGCATGTATGGCTCCTGTAATTAAAGATGCAAATCTAATAAAAAGCTCCAGCCCTTAGGCCATGGGTTCAGAGGGCAGAGGAGGACTAGGAAACCTTGGTAGGTGAGACAGTGCCGAAGCTGGGCCCGGCCAGGTGGTTGAGGACAGAGATAGGGGTGCAACTGGATATGAAAGAGAAATGCAGGGCTCTGGGTGAATAGGGGGGAATCTTTCCAGGGCGAGGACAATAGACAAACAAACAAACAAACAAAAGTCAATGCCTGACTCAGTCAACACAAGCTCCGGGACCCAAGTTCAGCCCTGGAGTGCGCGTAACAAACCAGGAGTGGTTACTGCGCTTGTGATCCCAGAGGTGGGGAGGCAGAGATATGTGGATATCCAAGGCCAATCAGTCCAGCTGAAATGGCAAGTTCCAGATAAAAAAGAGAGACCCTATCTCAAAAAACAAGGGACAGGGTGGAGAGTGACTGAGGAAGCTACTTGTGATTGAACTCTGTCTTCCATTTGCATTCACGCACACACACACATCCCATGATGTGCACACGTTGGGCTGCAGAAAGAGAATATGAGGTACTGGTAAGAGGTTGATTTATAGGGCAGCAGGTAAGGCCTTAAATTTGTTCCCGCCCCTGACTGCCTGGAGACGCTTTGCACAACCCAACGAGAACGACAGCCAAAAGAGGGGTTTTCTAGATGTCCAAGGGCGGCTCTGGTTTCACCTGCCCTCCTTGACTCTCAGAGGACCTGGTGCCCTCTGAACCTCATGAAGCCCATGCTTCCTTCATTCTATAGAATGCTTCCTGGGAAACCCTTCAGTCTGAAGACATCCGATCTCTTATCTACATCCCACTTTCCTGGGTCTTGGAGGGAAAATAAGCTTGCACAGTTTATATGACTAGTATCAGCATGAACCTGGTCCCTTTTCATACTGTAGAAATGGCTGCAGGGGCCAGATGGGTGCTTAGGGGATGAGGGGGTTTGCATGACTTCTTAAGGGACCCAGAGATATTGGGGACTGGACCTGATGACAGGAATAGGTCACAGTAGCTCATCCAGCACACCTTCTAGCTTTGTCTCCTGCACCGTTAGAGGTGGCTGTGCAGTTAGGACTGGAGATCTGTGCGGGTCCCATGGGTGACCTATGTGGAGAAGGACCAGAACTCCGGGCAGAATCTCCAAGGACAGATTCATCCACAGCATTTTGAATTCACATGTCCTCCACCATCGTGGTCAGATACCAAAGATCCAAAGACAACAGGAAGCCCAGCAGATAATGGCAGGGGGTTCTCAGCTTCACCCTTCCCTTGACCCTGCTGGGTTGTTCAATGGCAAAAGATCAAGGCCACACTTACCCCCAGGGAACCAGAGACTTCAGAGAGCAAGGAACACAGCAGGCCTGGGATTCCCCTAACCTCGGCCCTGGGGAGTTTGCAGGTGCAGGGATGCAGGCTTCCTTAGATGCCTGGTCCTTCCTGCAGGTGTCACCTCCTCTGGGCTTCCTTCCCTCGCTGCTTCCCCAGTCCAAAGCCATCATTCTGAGGGCCTTGCTCTAAACCCATCTCTACATGTTACATTCTCTACTGTTTCCCTTTGTTTATGTGTCTATGGTGATGATGTCATAGAGTCTTCCTCTATTCTGGGTCCCCAGGATGTAGAATATGGCTATTGTCTTCATCATTGAGCAGGTGCTCCATAAACACTGAACTGTATACAGCAAAGGCCAATCTGGTCTCTTCCCTTTGCTTTCCTTCCTCATAGCTCAACCCCAACACTCTGCCACCTCAGTCACCCTACAACCTTCCACTTCTCTTCAAGGTTGGAGACTGGCCTCAGCCATTTGCTGAATCTCTATCCCCCCCACCCCTTTACAGTATCATATAGCTCAGGTTGGTCTCAAGCTTGCTATGTAGCCAAGAATACCTTGACTTTCTGATGTTCCTCCATCCAGCTCCCCAGTGCTGGGATTACAGAAATGCACTCCATGCATGTGGAGCTCAGGATAGAATCCAAGACTTCGTGCATGTGAGGCGAGCCCTCTTCCAACTGAGCTTCAGCTCCAGCCTCTGTAGTAATCTCTCTTGAAAGGGCAATCTAATGAGAAGCCTGCAGACATCCTCCAAACCTTGCTGATGAACATGGAACACTGAGCAAACCAGAGGAGTAGCTTGGGAGAATGTTTGCTGTGGTGACTGACAGCCCGTGTGTTGGGAAGTGTAAGTTTGGCCCTAGCAAACAGGGGAACACAGGACCTGACATAGAGATGCAGGACTCAGGTCCTAAGCTAGCTTGTGCCACCTCCTTCAGTCATGGGCACAGCCAGCTAGGTAGAACATCCTATATTACTTCCATATAACAAGTATCACAGAGTCCTCATGTAGTCCCACCTCTTCATCCCCATCTTCAGTTAGGTTTCCAGTGTCCATGCTGCCCATAACAGGACAACCAGTAGTCCCACCAGAAGGGCCTCACCAGAGGTCCTGCTGTCCTTTGAGCACCAAGCCCAAGTTTTTTGTTTGCAAATTTTGGTTTTCTCTATGGCCAGGAATCCTGTCACTGGCCACTCAGTGAAGCCGGAACCTGGTACACCCCCAGCCGTCAGAGAGCTAGAGCGCTCATCCTCCGTATGGACAGGCCTCGGTGTCTCACACTCTTTCGGCAGAATCAGGCTTTTAGGGTCCTGGCTGTGGCCTCCAGGAGGTCTCAGGGCAGCACCACTGCTCAGCTCTGAGCTTGCCTGCATTTGGTCTCTTCAGCTCATTGATCAGGAATCATAGGATCTTTTTCAAAAACACAGCTGGTGGAATTGCCCATCTGCGCTTCTGCACTTGGATCCATGACTCGGCAGCCTGGAATTGATTTAACCTGCAGTTGTGCACAGACAAGGAAGCTGGATCCCCAGGCCTCCTGTGATGGGCTTTCATTTGCGGATCTGCCTCATTTTCAGGACCACCCTGGGCTGGGCTTCAAGAATTGGGCCTGTTTTGTTTGCAGTGTGTGTGTGTGTGTGTGTGTGTGTGTGTGTGTGTGTGTGTGTGTGTGTATGTATGTACATGTGTGTACATGTCATACCACCCATTGGGCAATGTAAGGACAACTTGTAGAAGTCAGGTCTCCCCTTTCACGATGTGGGTCCCAAGGACCAGGCCAGTCTTCAGAACTGTCAGTCATAATCTTTGTCCTCTGAGCATCCTGCCCTTCTGAGTTTGTTTTCATGCTCATTTGTCTCCTGAGCACTTTCTTTACGCTGAGATTCATGAACTAATATGTACTTCTCAATCACACACACACACACACACACGCACACGCACACACGCAGAGCAGCCAAGAAGGAAGAAGGCTCATAAGGTATCTCTCTCTGTCCCCAACCCCGCAACGTTTGTGTCGTACTTTGGAACATTGCCAGTGTGGCAGAGACTGACAGTTGTCCTCTCGTGTATGGACTAGCCAGACGTGCTCTCCCATAATAAATACTAAATTTGCCAGCCTCTTTTGTAGCTATGTGAACAAATTTTGATTAATAAGATACTTGAAGAATGTTGTGTCCAACATCTAGAAAGCACCCTTAAGAGGAAAAAAAAAAGGCATGCCCTCCTCCTTTCCCCCTTGTTCACCTTAACTGCAAAGTGATGTGGGGTGCCCTCCTGTAGGCTGTGAATATGTTTTATTACCATTGGTTAATAAAGGAACTGATTTGGCCAGCAATCAGGCAGAATAGAGTGTGACGAGAAATACAAAGTTAAAGGGAAAAAGAAGGTGGAGTCTGGGAGACACCAGCAGCCACCTGAGAAGCAAGGTGTGAAGTAACCCATGGCCACATGGTAATATATAGATTAATAGAAATGGGTTAATTTAAGATGTAAAAGCTAGTTAGTAATAAATCTGAGTCATTGGCTAAAAGGTTTGTAATTAGTATTAGGTAGGCCTCAGAGTAGGTATTTGGGAACTGGCAGGTGGAAGAGAAACCACCAAGTGGTAGCAAAGCATTGTCTATGACTGACAGCTGGAATTAGAGCAGCCATCTTGGAACTCGAGGCTGAAGCTTCTTTTTGAGGATAGCAAACATGGTGGCCAGTTTCTAAGATGACTCCCGGTGACCCTGATACTCTTTCTTATTCCGTTCTTCCCTCCATTCAGTAGGACTGGCCTGTGTAACCCGAGCTATCACAGAAATGTAGCCATAGAAAATAGAGCATGCTACTTCTGTAATGGTATCATAAAAAACATTACCTGTGCTTTGCTTTGCTTGTCTCGGATTGTTTGCTCTAGGCCAACAAAGGCCAGGGCCACTGCTTTAGCCTCATTTCAGTGAACGCATGGATTCAGGTCACAGGGAGCCCAGGCTTCCTGGCAACAACAAAGATCAACTTCTCAGCATGTTGCAACCCCACTCAAGACTTCCAATACCTACAGTCCCTATCCTGACTTAGCCTCGTGAACTAGGGGCCTACGGCACTTCCAAATTTTGATCCGTAGAAGTGTGAGGTCAGTGACGTCTGATCCCGTTCGACATCACCGAAGCTTTCTTTTCGTTTGCAGGTTGGGATGGAATCAGAGCCTGTGCATGTTAGGCAAATGTTCTCCTGCCAAACAACACCTCAAAGCCCACGCCAGAGGTGTTTTGTTTTGAGACAGGGCCTCCTGCAGGCCAGGAGCTCACTATGAAACTAAGAGTGACCTTGAGCTCCTCCTGATCCTCCTGACTCTACTTCCCAAGTTCTGGGAATATAAATATGGACTTCTACTATCTCTCTCTCTCTCTGTGCGTGTGTGTGTGTGTATGATGATGTGTGCATGCACACACATGTGTGTGTGAATTTGGATATGTGCATGCCATGGCACTCATGTGAGGACGAGAGCACAATCGTGGGTGTCGGTCAGTCCCTGCCTTCCACCTTGTTTGAGACAAGAGGGTCTTTTGTTCTCCTCTGCACACTCAACCTAGCTGATCTGTGCGGTTCTGGGGACTCTCCTGTCTACCTTACGACTTGCTTTAGGCGCGCTGGGATCGTGTATCCATGCTCCTGCTTCTGACAGTAAGCAGATTCTAGAAATCTGACCTCAGGTCCTCATGTTCGCATAGCAATTACTTGATCCACTAAGCCATCTCTCCAGCAGTTTTTTTTTATCACATTTATTTATTTACTTGTTTTGTGCATGCTTGCTCATGCATGTACCTACACTCACAGCACATGGTTGTAGGTCAGAGGACAACTTTCAGAGAAGTCAGGTCTTCTCTTCATCTACCATGTGGGCCCCAGGGATCAAACACAGGTTATCAGACTTGGTGACAAGCCATCTCCACCCCCAACCCTTACCACCGCAGCCCAGTTTTTAGTGAGTAGACCCCTGTCTTCACAGTTACTGCATTTCTGTCTCCTTTTCCTGTTTCTACTGGGTAATGGTCACTGTTAACTTCTAACAGTTTACACCTGCAACTGCCCCTTGCCGACTGAGCCGCCCTCCTGTGCGTAGCATGTGGAAGCCTCCGCGTTCCTAAGATGAAGGCCTGTTTAGGTTTTTTAAAAAATATATCTGCAGCCGCATGCAATAGTGAACACCCTCAATCCTAGTACTTGGGAGGCTGAAGCAAGAAAATGACGGGCGGAGGCCAGTCTGAACTGTGTTGTGAGACCCCATGTCCCTGAGACAACTGGGGGTGTGGGTCAATTGGTACAGTGCTTGGCCAGCATGCACAAAGCCTTAAATTCCATTCCCTAAACTGCATAAAAACCAGGTGTGTAGGGTATGCCTGTAATCTCAACACTTGTGAGGCAGGAGGATCAGAGGTTCAAGGTCATCTTATATATATATCAGAGTTCCGTGTGTGTGTGTGTGTGTGTGTGTGTGTGTGTGTGTGTGTGTGTGTGTGTGTAGTGAGTATCAGTTCATCCTAGGATACAGGAGACCTTGTCTCAAACCTAAGAACAAGGGACAAAGGAGATGATCCCATGGTTAGGAACAAGCATGAGTACTTGGGTTTGAATCCTCAGCATCCGTAAACAAAGAAGCTCATGACTGCACTGAAGAGCAGTGATGGACCAGAGAGTAGTGGTGCATGTCTTTAATCCCAGCACTTAGGAGGTAGAGGCAGGCAGATATCTGTGAGTTTGAGGCCAGCCTGGATTACAAAGTGACTTCTAGAACAGCCAGGGCTACACAGAGAAACTATCTCGAAAACAAACAAATAAACAGACAGATTCTGGGAAATCCTGTCTCAAGGCACTGCACCCAATTCTAAAATCTTGTGAATTATTAGTGAATTTTTAAGGGCAAGGTCTACCAAGTAGGCAAAACTACATCTTATATGTTGCTCCAAATTGGCCATGGCAGTCCCAGGGGTCTACTACATGTCATGACATGCTTCCTGAATTCTAGGGAGCAGAGCCTCGGACCTTGCTCACTGATAGCAACCCTGCTGCATGAGCCCCTGTGTTGGCAGGACCTCCTCACTGCGAGGTACTGGCCTCAGCAGTTGGCAGCCCAGAGCAGGGAACACCCCACAGAGGATCACACAGGAGTGGGAATGCGATTCCTTCCACCTGCCCCTCCTTCTCGCCAAAGGCATCCTGCCCTGCACAGCTTGCAGCTGAACAGGAGAATCACTGCCAAACCGCTGCTTGCTCAACAGCTCACTTCCGAGGAGGTACACCAAATATTTGTTGACTGAGCTGTGTCTTCCTTCTGACTTACCCGATGGTCCAGATATGCGCTGGCATCTGTGTTTGGGGGTGGGTCAGCGGCTGGGAATGGCTCCAAACACTTCCTCGTCCCCAGGCTGCCTACCCAACCTACTGAACAGTATTTATTTTGATTTGTAAGAATGGAAACTTCCACGGTGGTGCCGTCATTAATCCTAACACTTGGGAGGCTGAGGCAGGTGGATCTCAGTGAGGTCTACCCAGCAAGCTCCAGGCCAGCCAGACCTATAGGGAGACAGAGAGACCTCATCTCCAAAACAAACAAAAAACAAAAAAAACCTTCCTTCCTCCCAGGAATTTTTTCATCAGACAAGCTGACAAGCTCTCTGTCCCTGCTATTGTTTGGTCGTTTGCTTGCTTTGGCTTGTTTATTTTTATTTTTGTTTTTGATTTTTAACATTTAATTTATTTTTAATTTTATGTGTTGTGCCTGTATGTGTGTTTGTATACCACGTGGATGCCTAGTACCCAAGGAGGTCAGAAAAAGGCGTCAGATTCCCCTGGAACTAGAGTTACAGGCTGTTGTGAACTTCCATGTGGGCACTGGAAGTTAAATCTGGGTCCTCTGGAAGAGCAATTGGTATTTAATTTAAAATATTTTTTTTAATATTTATTTATTTATTTAGTATACAATATTCTGTCTGTGTGTATGCCTGCAGGCCAGAAGAGGGCACCAGACCCCATTGCAGATGGTTGTGAGCCACCATGTGGTTGCTGGGAATTGAACTCAGGACCTTTGGAAGAGCAGGCAATGCTCTTAACCTCTGAGCCATCTCTCCAGCTCCTAAAATATTTTTTAAAAGGGATTTCCATGTTGTTTTTAATTACGTGTGTATGTTTGTTTCCACATGTGGTTTTGTGTTCCTGTGTGCAGGTCTCTAAGGAGGCCAGAAAGGATGTTGTAGGCCCTGGAGTTGGAATCACAGGCAGTTGTGAGCTGCATAATGTGGGTGCTGAGAACCAAACTCAGGGCCTCTGGAAGGAAGCACACATTCTTCATTGCTAAACCACATTCCCTGTTTGTGTTGTTTTTGGTGACAAGGCCTCACGAAGCCTAGCTGGCCTCCAACTCTTCATTAGCTAAGGGTGACTTCGAACGTCTGATCTTCCTTCTTCTTGATGTCCAGTTTGTGCAGGCAGGGATTCATGCATGCTAGCCAAGAACTCTATCAGCTGATCCCCAGCCCCAGCCCCTCTGCTGTTTTCTTTGTGAGTAGCAACTTGAGACATTAGCTCTACTGGCAGCAGTGAGATCACCCCACCCTAAGCCCCAGAAGAAGCTTCTCTCCACCTTTGTGTGGTACAGCCCCACCCACATTTGGCATCTCTGGACATAGGTACTTTGATCATGAACTCCTCCTGGTCAAAGCAGACAGGAAAAGAAAGAATCTGTGGGCCCAGGACTCACCCTTGCTGGCCTGTGCTCTCTGCTGACATGATGAGGCCAAGTCCCCGATGTAATGACCCACCAGGCACAGAGCCTCCATCACTCCTAAGCCAGGGAATGAGGCTCCAGAGACGCATGAGCGTCTTCATGCAAAATGTGTGGGGAGGGAGTCTTAACTTGCAGACGTTCCTCAGGGATACTGGAGCCAAGACTTCCCCCACCCCCAATCATCTGACCACTTCACTCTCTCCTTAAGGCCTCCAGAGACTCTCAATTGCTTCCAGGATGCAGCCCAAGCTGCAGGTCTGGCCCTCAGCTCCTTGCTTCTCGATTTGGTACCGGCTATGACTCTGGCACCACCTCCCTCCACCACTGTCTATCTAACTATCCATTCACCCGGGAGTCCAACTCATGCATTGTCTAAAGGCTGCTTTCCAACTCCTCAGAGCTGCCAGCGATGCCTTCCTCCAATGGCAGCCTGTCTTTTATTAATGGATGCCATCAGGACTGCATTAAGGAAGATGCTGACGCAGGAAGCACCCAGCTGGTCCAAGTGCAGGGCCTCTCCCTGGGGCTCACACTGCCCCCGGGACTGCACCTGGACACATCTCATGCAGATTGCTTTCCAGAATGGCCCTCTCCGTGGGAGCAGCTGCAGATCCCTCCCACCTCTCAAGAGCTCTGCTGTGGAGCACAGGCAGTTGTGTTAGGACACATCACAGCATCTTGCTGCCAAAGTGACAGCTACAATTATGCTTTGACCGACAGCTGGAGATGAGAGGATGTACAAGCAGGCCAGGCCTCGCGAGTGTCCATGAATCAGCAGTTCGTGCTACGGACCCAGCCTGAGGTGGGTGGGCTCCTCCTGCCCCCTCCAGGTCCTCTGCTGGCTGCCATTGTGTTGCCGACAGAACGCAGGGAGCACCTGGAACCCTCAGGTGAACAGTAGACACCACCCCAAGACCCAGGGGAGCAGAAGACTGTGTTGCCAAGTCCAGGCAAGACACAGACCCGAGGGTACAGGCACTTGGTTCCCATACGAAGACAAGTCAGACCAAGAACATTGGGCAACCTGACATGGGTGTAAAGGTCAGGTCTCTGCTGAGGTCCCATCATGAAGCCTGACCTTGTGCTAGACACTTCCAGCTCACAAATGTGTGCATACATGTATGCTTGTGTGTGTGTGTGCCTGTGTGTGTGTATATGTATATAGGTGTATGTCTGTGTATATGTGTGTCTGTGTGTATGTATTGGTACATGTGTATATGTGTGTATATGTATATAGGTGTGTGTATGTGGGCATATATGTGCTTAAACACAGAGAGGCCAAAGGATAGCCCTAGGTGCCATGTTCAGTCATCCTCTGGCTTACTCCTTTGAGACTTGTTCTCTCCCTGACCCTGTGGCTTGCAGTCCTTCAGCTACACTGGTGGCCAGTGAGCCCCGTAAGTCTTCTATCTCTCAGGCCACATAGCACTGGGGTTAGAGGCACGAGCAGTCATCGTCAGTCTTTAATCTGGGTTCTGGGGATTCAAACATAGGTCCTCGTGCTTGTGTGCCCAGTGCTCTACCCTCTGGGCCATCAGCCACACCTCAGATTTTGCATTCTTTTCTCTTTACCACACCATATGGTAAGTTTGCAGCTGTTCCCGTTGTCAGTGAGGAAATGACAATGCCATGCCAACTTGTTCAGTCTGGCCTTGAACTTGTGATTCTCCTGTTGCAGCTTCCTTAATAGCTGGAATAGAATGGATTTTTTTTTTCCTAAGAAGAATCAAAGCTTGGCATTGGTGGCATTTGCTTTTAGTCGCAGTACTCTGGAGGCAGAGGCTGATGGATCTCTGAGCTCAAGCCCGGCCTGGTCTACAGAGCAAGTTCCCTGACAGCCAGGGCTACACAGGAAAACCCTGTCTCGAAAAACCTAAATATATATATGTGTGTGTATGTGTGCACATATTGTGCACATATATATTTTTTTCAACAAAAACCTGATTAGACAAAAAACATAGCTGTTCGAATCTATTCTTTCTTTTTTCAAATTTTTAAAATTGTATTGGCTTTTTGAGACAGGGTTTCCCAGCAGCTATGGAGTCAACCATGAACTTGCTTTGTAGACCAGGCTGGCCTCAAACTCACAGAGATCCACCTGCCTCTGCCTCCTGAGTGCTGGAATTAAAGGCCTGTTGTCACCATGCTTAGCTTGACTCGGTTTTTCTTAATGCTTTTCAGATTTACCTACTTGTTTATTTTCTGTGTTTGGCCTGCTTGTATTCGTGTGAGAGCCTGTGAGTACCTGGTGCCTGTGGAGGACAGAAGACAGCGTCAGTTCCCCTGGAACGGGAACTGTGGATGGTTGTGAGATGCCACTGGGTGTTGGGAATTGAACTCAGATCCCCTGGAAGGGCAACAAGTGCTCTTGACTGCTGAACTATGCCTCTAGCCCCTAACTTTTCTTTGAAACATGGTCCCATTCTGGCCCAGGTTGGCCTGAAAAGCTTGGCACTCCTCTGCTTCTGCCTCTAGAGAGCCGAATCCAGGAGTCCAGCTCCATGCCTAGCTCTGGGTGATTCATCTGACTTCTGAGTTTGGTTTGTGATACCTTATCCTGGTTTGGCCCTTTGGACATCATCTTGGCTGCAGGGAAGGGGGAGTCCTTCGATGCAGCCTCATGTTGAGAGAGAGGGGTTCCATGAAGACATTGGCCTGGGAGGGAGGTATGACCAAGAGCAAAAAACACCAGCTATTTCAGATGACAGGTGAGGGGCTGTGGAGCTGGAAAACAGTTTGGTACGTGTTCGCATGTTAGATATTTACAGGAATCTACAGAAGCTGCTCTGTAGCCTGTGTCACCTGAGGGGACAAAAGACAGGAACCTTTTTTCTCTGTCTCCCCTGTCCTGTCCCTCCGGGATGACCTCTAATTTAGACCCAGATTTTAGCGCCAGCGTTTGGAGGGGGTGGGTTGAGGTTACTGGAGTCATCCCAGTGCTGCACAGAGCCAGCACAGATAGCCCAGGTTGTAGCAAGTGCTCTTCTCAGCCCTCCTCCCAGTGGGTGTGAAAGGCCTGCGGGGCTGGAGAAGCAAGAGTGTGTTTGGATTTCAGCTGGCGGCTGCCCATGAATCACCAATTTCATTTTGTGCTTTCAGCCTGCAAAGGCATCATTTCCACCCAGCCTCACATGGAGCTGGCGGCCAGAGCCTCTTAGTGGGGCTATAAATAGCAGATCATCAACTCACCTCTTCTGAGCTCATCGTAGGCTCCATTTGCTGTGCGTCTTCCAGCTGCCTGCACGTCACCTGTCACTCAGATTTCCCAGGTGAAGCTTGCCTGAGAGACTCAGGCGTGATCTAGGTTTGGGAGGCAGGGTTTGGGTTCAGGGTGACAGCAAGGGCAACGGCAGATTTTTGAGGAGCTTGACATTTAGAACGTCATAATTACAATCTCAGGTCTGTGTGCTCCTCACCAATTAAATGCAGCAGTAAGGGACTGTCATTTCTCTCCAAGTCCCTAGAAATCAAAGGCAGAGGAGTCACTAAGCTTACACCTAGAAAAAGCCACACAGATGGATAGGAACAAATGAAAGGGTTTATGCTTTCCTGGGGACTTGTCTCCTAGTGCTGACGACAGAGACGTAACTCTCTGGCTTCTGCCATGACATGTCTCTCGTCTCAGAATCCTTCCCAGCAGTACCGTGCAGGGTGCTCCCTGTGGGTCAGGCACCATGCCCAGCCTCCAGGGCGACATTCCATGGACTCATCAAGCCAGAGGAAGCTAACAGCTTGTAGACTGACTTTGCCTTGTGCAGGGGAGAGTCTGCTGCTCGAACAGGTGACTCATTCACACACAGACAATATCGCAATCCAGCTGCAGAGCCCATGCTCTGGGCGACCGCCCTCTTTACCTCCTGGGGATGAGACTTGCGTGTTGGTCCTCATGTGAGGGACCCCAGAGAGCCCTACACACTCATGATTGTGGGCGGGAATGAAATGCCCACAGAATCATCCAGTGCCTCTTGGCATCCTCAATTCCCAAACCATCCTCTTCTCCCAATTTTGATTTTCTTCTACCTTCTCATGCAGGAGAGGCTCTGGTCTTCCTATTCAGAGTCACACCCCGTGTTTGAGGTGTCATGTTTCCAGAATGCAGATTCTTAGTCTCCTCCAGGCCACTTGCAAGACAATCTCAAAGCAGCACAGGCAGGCGTGATGGCGCTTTTATCGCCTTTAATCCCAGTACTCAGGAGGCATGGTCAGGCAGATAGATCTCTATGAGTTAGAAGCCAGCCTGGTCTATATGAGATAGAGACCAGTCTGGTTCACAAAGCAAGTACCTGTCAGCCAAGGTAACACTGTGAGACCCTGCATTTAAAAAAAAAAGAAAAGAAAAGAAAAGAAAAAAAAAAGTGTGAATGAGAAAGAAACCCTCAGGCTAGCTGCTCGGAGAAGCACCCCCAAAAGAGTGAGACAAATATAGGGGGAAAAAAAAGAAACCCTCAAAGGGTAGAAACTAGGATCCAGATCTGTGTGCCTGTGGGTGTCTGTGTGTATACCTATGTTGGTGTAGGGGATACACTAGTGCAAGCAGGTGCACATTCATGTGTGTACCTGTATGTGTGGAGGCGTGCTGTTCTCAGGAAACACTCGTGTTTCTGAGACAGGTGCTCTCACGGGGTTGACTGATTTCCTAGGTTTGTTGGCCAGGAACCCCAGGAATCCTCCTAACTCCACCTTCCCACTCTTTAGTATTTTTTTTTTTTATTTGTTTGTTTGGTTTTGGTTTTTTCGAGACAGGGTTTCTCTGTAGCCTTTGGAGCCTGTACTGGAACTAGCTCTTGTAGCCCAAGCTAGTCTCGAACTCACAGAGATCTGCCTGCCTCTGCCTCTGGAGTGCTGGGATTAAAGGCAAGCGCCACCATCATCCGCTTCCCAACTCTCTAGAAGCATCCACTACCACAGCCGGCGGCTTTTCTCACATGGCTACTAGAGCTCGGACTTGGCTCCCCATGCTTGCTTGGCAAGCATTTTGTCAGCTGAGCTATCTCCTGAGCTCCAAGGAGCTCTTTAAAAAGTCCCGTGAGCTGTCTAGTCAGGGAATCCCTTTATCTAATTGCTCCCCCTCACCCCCAAGTCCAACCTTTCCCATTCTGAACCCTCTGGGCCAGCAGAACTTTCAGCACAGGCTGTCCTGTCTAAAGCCTTGGGTCGCTCTATGCGACCGGAGGTAAACTGAAGTCATTGGCGTGCCATTCCAGGCCCTGAACATCAGCTTCACACACGGGCCTCCAAACCCCTTGAGCCGGGTTCTGCATGCCAGCGTCCTTTCCCTGCAACAGCACGCGATGCTTCTTCCGCTCTGCAACTTCTGCAGGCTCCAGGCTGCCGGACACAGTGGCGTCAATAAAACACTGGTGTTCCCTTCTAAACCTCTGAGTCCTCAGTACGAGGCATCAGAAAGTACTGCTGAAATGCCCTTGTGCTGAGCCCTGTATGCACGCCTATGATGTCATTACCGGGGAGGCAGAGGCAGGTAGAGGGAGTTCAGGTTCAGGCTAGTCACATAGCAAGACCCCTGTCAAAAACAAACAAAAAGCTCCTTCTTAGTCTAGAGTCATGTGATCGGGGGACTCCTGAGGCAGACAAGGCCTGAGAGCCAGAGTGAACACAGGAGAGGGGGATGTAGAAAGGATTCCACAGGACCTGGGCCTTCTCCATGCTCCCACTTCAAAGCCCTTTCCGAGCTCTTTGTGCGTCCTTTTCTCAGGTGGAAGCCACTGTTGGGTTTTGTTGCTGTTGTCCAAAATGTCGTGTGCTTATCTGATACCATTTAGTAATTAGCACCATTACCAGACATCTAGCCAAAAGTATCAAAGAAGAACATCGCTACAGGTATGGCATGTTGGCATTTAATCTCAGCACTTGGAGGCAAAAATAGGCAGATCTGTGAGTTCCAGGACAGCCAGGGGTACATAGTGAGACCATGTCTCAAAAAAAAAAAAAAAGGAAGGAAGGAAAGAAGGAAGGAAGAAAAAAAGAAAGGAAGGAAGGAGAAGAGAAGAAGAAGAAGAAGAAGAAGAAGAAGAAGAAGAAGAAGAAGAAGAAGAAGAAGAAGAAGAAGAAGAAGAAGAAGAAAAGAAGAAGAAGAAAGCCTTGCTGAGTAAAAGCAAGAGTTGCCGCACAGATCTCCTTGCAGTGAGTGCAAACTGACACAAGAGAACTTCTAGAGAAGAGGCTGGGAACCGTGGCTCCGTTGATGGAGTGCTTACAAGCATGAAACCCATGCTTCCATCCCCAGCACCTCCCAAACTAGGCATGGTGGTACAGGTCTATAATCCTAGCACTCTGGAAGACGATGTAGGAGGATAAGGATTTCAAGGTTGTCCTTGGCTACATAGGAAAGTTTGAGATCATCCTGAGCTACAATGGCTGAGGTGCCTATTAGTATATCAAAGCAGATGCTGGCTGTCAGGATCTCCCAGCACCCTTCAATTTCTACCTGTTACAGGGCCCTCCTGGCTGCAGGCCCTACCCCCTGCCCTGAATTCTCTAGCCCTGGAGCTGGACTGTCCTTCCGTATATAATCAGCCATTTTGATTACCTGGTCCTTTTTTCGTCTACTCTCTTTTGGGCTTTCTGGCTGCTGCACCTGGTTCCTCTTTCTCCCCTCTCACTTCCTCTCTCTCCACACGACCCAGCTCAGTCTGACCATGTCCACTCTGGACTCTCCCAGATGTCCCTGCTTTGGGCTATGCTCTCCCGCATATCTATAATAAACTTTCTCCTCCACTACACCCAGGAACCATCATGTCTTCCTTCCTTCCCTCCCTCCCTTACTCCTCCCTCCCTTCCTCCCTCCCTCCCTCCCTCCTTCCCTCCCTCCCTCCCTTCTTTCCTTTTCATTCATCTGGTGCTGAAACCTGGGACTGGTCATGTCCTTTCCTTTCCTTTTTCTGCTAGTGGTGGGGGAACCTTTCCTTCTTTCTTTTTTTTCTTCATTCAGTTTCAGAAAAAGAAAGAAACTTTCAATTAAATATAGCAGACGTGTGCCCTGTGAATCTGACTGTTCTGTCCTCAAACCATACTAAAAAAACAATCATAAAGGAATCAAAAGAGAACTAAATCACATGACCTTTGAGAACAGAGAAAGAGCTGGTGGCAAAGATGTCAATCCAATTTTAGAATGTTGGAAGGGGACACAGTAGTGACAACCACAGCATCCAGGAGGGAGCAGAGTCCTGTGGCCTGAAGTGGGGGTTTGTAGGGGACGCGGGCCAAGCTGCTGGGGAAAGGAAGAGGACTGGTGGAGGCTGGGAAGGCCAAGTGAGAACAACAGGGGGCTGGCTGCTCCCTATGGAACTTGGCTCTGTACATCAGGGGCTGTGCAGCAAGGGTGAGCGTGGTGGGGGAGGGGTGGTAGATAGCAATGACGATACTGAAAGCTCGCCTCCAGTCCTCTGCCTTACCCTGCTCCTAGACAGCCTACAGCCAGACCTCCCTCCTTTCAGGGTCATGCCTCTTCCAGGCTGCAGACCAAAGAGCCCTTTTCTGTAAAACCAAGGAGACTCCAGGAAAGACCTGTGGGGACTGTGTGGGCCCTGGGAGGAGCCAGTCCCAGGCAGAGACGTCTGCTGATCCCGAGCAGTGGCTGGTCCCAGGCAGGGAGACACATGGCAGGCGGGCAGGAGACAGAGACATGGATAGACACAACATGCAGAGTGAGGTTGAATATTTATTCAGGGGGTTATGGAGGGGGAAGGGAGAAGGGGAGAGAGAGAGAGAGAGACAGAGAGAGAGACAGAGAGAGAGACAGAGAGACAGAGAGGAGGAGAAAGAGACAGAGAAGGGGGGAAGCAGAGAAGTGGGGAGAGAGGCAGAAGTGAAGCTGCCTCTCAGAGAGGAAGACAGAAAAGAGAGTGAGCTCAGGCCAGAAGCTGAAGATCAGCCTGCCTCAGCGGATGGGGGAGGGAGTGGGCATGGCTTGTCTCTTAAAGAGACAGAAAACCATTACAACTGTCACTTGACATCCCCAATGGAAAAGCTGACTGAGGATCACTGCCCTTGGCTGGAAGTCACCATCAGAGAAGCTCCACCCAGGCATACTATCCATGCAGTCGTCTTCAATACACAGTCCTGCACTGACTGTGGCCAGTGCCGAATCGCCAGACATCTCGTTCAGAATGCCTCAGCCATGAGAGCCAGGGATGTGCCTGTGGCTGAACAGAGGAGGCAACAGAGGAAGAACTCATAACTGCTGGAAGAAAAGTTTCAAATGGTATAAAATCCTCAGAGAGACAATCAGACATCTCAAAGTTCATTATCAAAAAACAGCGGGGATTTAGAGAAAAAACCTGATTTGCATAGCGAGTTCCAGGACAGCCAGGCCTACACAGAGAAACCCTGTCTAGATAAACCAAAACCAAATCAAAACAAAACAAAAGCACTGTAGTTAGAAAAAGCAGGAAGTTAAAACTGAGGGAAATAGATGAGAAGGTTGAGTACTGACTTGGACATCTCTGGGGACCAGAGGTAGGCAGAGTTGGCGGGATAGAGAACTGCTGTCCACTGTATGCTTCTTAGTGATGGTTAGCTTTCTTTTCTTTTCATTTCATTTCATTTCTTTTCTTTTATTTCCTTTCTTTCTTTTTTTTAGGTACAACTATCAATGTTTTCATAAAAATGAATTTTTTTTACTTTCATTTTTTCCTCCCCCTGCCACCCAGTGGTAAAGATTAAGCCCAGTCTTGTGTACACTAAGCAAACACTCTTCCACAGAGGTAGCCCAAAATGTCAGTTTTAAAATAGAAATTAATATAAAATGCGGCCTGGGGATGGATGTAGCTCAGGGGTTGAATACTCTGTGAATACGCAAAGCCTTGGGTTAGTTCTCATCTCCCCCCTCACCCTAATTAATTTTCTGAGAAAAAAAAAAGCCGAAAGAGATTGTTGTGAGTAATTATCTCTGTTTTGGTTTTTTTCTGCTGCTGACCTTGTCTGTCCATTTTCTAAAGAGGCCACACCTACTTTAGGGTTCTTTCAGACGGGTTGATGGGTTGGGGTTTGTGTGACTGAAGAGAGCTGGAATGGTGCACGTGGAGAGCCAGCATTAACTTGGGCTATCTCGAGTCCTCCTAATAGTCACTCACGGCCCATATCTGCATCTAACCTAGCATCCCTTAGGTTATCAAGTGACAACGCTTGGAATGTCTTCTTGCAGACCAGGCTTCAAGATAGTATCTGTAGCCGGTCATGGTGCCTCCTGCCTGCAACCCCAGCCCTTAAGAGACTGAGTCAGGGTTGCCAGTCTTGGCTACAGAGTGAGACCCTGCCTCAAAAAGACAAAACAACAACAACAATGTAGCATCTGCAGCCTGTGGTGGAGACTTCCCAGCTCTGCTGTGGTCTGCACCAGATCCCCACTACGTATCTGATAAATGCCTCCATATTTGACTTTCTTTTGTTTTGTGACATCAAAGTTTCTATGACCGCTTCTGTGGTGACCTCTGTCATTGAGAGAAACCTGGGTCCTCATTCAGGGCCTCAGTCACTCAATTTTGGCCCAGGGTAAAATATCTCTCATATTCCCTTTGGGGGTGAGAACTGTTTTACGTCAACATCTCTGTCTCTGTTTATTTTCTTTCTTTCAAAGACTAAATCTTGACTGGAAAATGAGGTAACGTTGCCAGATAAAATACACTTGGGATATTACTTACACTAAAAAAAATTACCACTGCTTATCTGAAATTCAAGTTTAACTGTGCTTCAGCACCATGCAGACTTAAGTTGAAACGATACAGAGAAATTTGTAAAGTGTTTCATATTTTAAATTAGCTGAGCCAAGCATGATGATACATGCTTTTAATCCCAGCACTTGGGAGGGGTAGAGGTAGGAGGAGGATCTCTTTGAGTTTGAAACCAGCCTGGTCTACATAGTGAGTTCCAGGACAGCTGGGTCTACACAGTAAGACTCTGTTTCAAAAAAGAGTAAAATTAAATTAGATTAAACTGAATTGAGCCAAGCATAGTGGCACAGGTTTTTAATCCCAGCACTAAGGAGGCAGAGGCAGGTAGATTTTTATGAGTTTGAAACCAGCCTTATTTGTGGAATGAGATCCAACACAGTTAGGGACAAGAATCCTATCCCTAAAAAGAAAAAGGAAAAAAAAAAAAAAAAGGAAAACGAAGTGACTTCCTTTGGGGAGGGGCAAAGGGTGCTGCTGCTAAGAGAACAGTCCAGTCCAGTCTAGTCCTGAGTGACATCCCTAATGCCCGTCCTGTTGGATTCACACTGAATACACCAGGGGCTGTAAATGCAGGGTTTGCCTTCACTTGCCCCACAGGTTAGGGCTGTGGCCAAAGAGACAATGACAGTCTACAACGTTCCACCATCGTAAATACTCACGATGTGAAAGATGTGTTCCGAAACTGACCACACTTCCTGGTCACGGGTTGATGATGATTGTGGCTGGAATGTGAGCTCCTACCACAAGAGCCACTGCTGACTTTCCATCCACAGAAGATGGGAGCTGGGCATGTGGGGTTGGTGCCGGAGCACTTGCCTGACCTTGTGGAAGGGTCTGGAGCCAATCTCCGGCATCCTGGGGAGTGAGATGATGCCTCTGGATATGCGAGGCCAGATAGCTGGTCAGATGTCAGCAACTCGGAGGTTCTTTGGATGGGCCCCTTCCTTACGATCAGTTGCTAACAAATCCAGCAGAATTTGATTGCTGGCCAAAACAGGGACTTGTGAAAGGTATCTCTGGTTCTGGGTGGAGATGTGATATTCCGAACAGCCCAAAAGATTGGAAATTCATATCTAGCAGGAGTCATGACTTGTCTCCTCCCTTTAAGAGTTAAGGTAAATGTGTATACTGTGGTGTTTGCATCCTGCATGTGCATGTGCGTGTGCGCGCGCGAGCACACACACACACACACACACACACACACACACACACACACACACTTAATTAGTTTAAAGAGAGCTAAGACAAATGGGTGTGTCAATCTCTTGGAGAAGAAAATGTTCCCCAGGAAAGCTGTCAATTCTAGAGATTTTAACAAAACTGAAAATCCTGCCTAAATAGGGTTGACAATGACTTCACCATTGCCCACCCTCACCCTGAGAATCTGTCTTCTATACTATGTATCTTCCTCGGATTTTTTCTTTTAGATAATGCATTTGTTTTTATTTTACATACATGGGTGTTTTCCCTGCATGTATGTCTGTGTTGTGAGGGTGTCTGTCAGATCTTGGAGTTACATACAGTTGTGAGCTGCCATGTGGGTGCTGGGAACTAAACCCAGGTCCTCTGGCAGAGCAGCTGCATCTCTTAGGGCCCCTATATCTACTTCTACTATGAGTTTATTTCAGACCTGCAGGTTAACACTTCATCTGAATCTTCCCAGCAATGGGACAGTAGGGGAAGGGGGAAGAAGGGGCTGAGGGTGAGAGGTAGGTGTAGTGGTGGGGGGTAAATTCAATGTAGGTGTTAGTTTGTATTTTTGAATAGCTCTAATTGTTTAGAGTTTTATTTAAAGAGATAACGGTGTGCATGTGTGTGGGTGCTCACCTGTGATTCTACTGCTTAGAGACTGAAGCAGGGGGATACCCTCTAGCTCAAGGCCAACCTGAGCTACAAAGTGTGGGCAATGTAAAATGGAATGTACTGTCCTTGGCCAACCATGAAAAGGGTGAGGTGGAGCAATGGCCATTCAATGAGGCTCAGGAGCTCTTTGTTTTAGTAATAAAACCCAGCGGGCCCCTCCTCTGGTGTGCTTGCCTTCTCTGGGCCTGCTTGCTCCTGCAGCTCCTGCGGAGGGAACACTTTCTGCCTTGCTGAAATCGTTTGAGTAGTATAGTTTTGTTCCCTATAGATCCAGACCCATTTCCAACAACAGTGAGTTCAAGGCCACCAGGGCTACACGGGGAGGCTTTGCCACAAAATAGATCAAAAGCCAGACAAGGTGGCATACACCAGCATTCAGGAGGCAGAGGCAGGCACATCTCTGTGAGTTTGAGCCAGACTGGTCTACAGAAGAAGTCATGTCTCTAAAAACCAAAGCCAACCAACCAACCAACCAGATTTCTTTTTTTTTTTAAAAAAAAAGAAACAAAAACCCATAATAATACATAAATGATAAAGATAAAGGCTACTTAGGGAGAGGGAATTGTGGGGATGGCAGAAGGTCTACTTAATATGCAGAAGTCATTGACTTTGATTTCCACACCACAAGGGAGGGAGGGAGGGAGGGAGGGAGGGAGGGAGGGAGGGAGGGAGGGAGGGAGGGAGGGAGGGAAGAAAAGAGAAGGGAGGAAACCAGTAAGCAGTACTCCTCCATGGCTTTTGGAGGAAGGGAAATGGAGACAAGATCGGACTTCACAGAGCATGCGCTGGCCCTAGGCTTGTCTTGAAAAGAAGGAACAGTCCTTCAAAGCTCCTCTCATTGGGTCCTCTGTCGCCTTGTAAGCCAGCTCCATTTTCCCTCCTTGGTCTGGGTACTTAAGTTCATCAATGCTGTGCTTAAAATAAGGCACTCAGTCTGAAGTTCCCCACGTATGACCTGAGGCAAGCAAAACAGTAAAGCCATTTCGCTCCCTGTGATCTCCAGGATGAACAAGGCAAGCAGCAGCAGCCACCAGACAGATCTTCTAAGAACACCCTTCTGGGGTTCTGATGGAGAGAGACTTGTCTAAGGAAACAGAAGGACAGTTAAGCTTGCATTTGTAAAGGCTGAACCAAATGTTCGACCAGTTTGATAATGAAAATGGCATTTTTTCTTTTTAATTCATTAATTAATTTATTTTATATGTATTGGTGTTTTGTCTGTATGTATGTCTGAATTGGAGTTACAGACAGTTGTGAGCTGCCATGCAGGTGCTGGGAATTGAACCTGGATCCTCTCTCTGAGCTATCTCTCCAGCTCCCCAAAATGGCAACTTATAAGGAAGAAAACAATGTTTTACAGGATGCTGCTGCTAGAGGGTCCCCGACTTTAAACCCAGACTTGTTCTCAACTCCCCCACTCCCATATGCAGGAAGAGGCCTTTGGGGAGTGTCGTTTCCATTGTCTTGTGATATTAATTTGAGGCAGTTATTGGTGAACTAAAAAACAGCTTTACATGTTATTTGTCCTTGGGAAAGTCCTGTGGATTCGGCGGCTGGAGTAGAGGACAGTAGAAGGTGGTGGCCCTCCATTTCTGTGCACCAGTGTAACTACAGTCCAAGACTGGAGTCTCTCTGCTCTTCCCGAGGACCTGGATTCAATTCCCAGTACCTACATGATGGCTCACAGTTGTCTCTAGGTCCAGAGAATCTGATCATCTCTCATTGTCTTTATGGGCAACAGACATAGTGCACATATACATGCAGGTAAAACTCTCAGATACATAAAATAAAATGAATTTATAAAAATATGTGTATTTTTAAAGCTCATTTAAATGTATCTGTCGATCACCCACACAGGAAAGCTGCCCATTCCATGACCATCATCACCATGACCATCATCATCACCATCATAATTACCATCATCAGGACCATCACCATGACCATCATCATCACCATCATCATCACCTTGACCATTATCATTACCATCACCTTGACCATCATCATCACCATCACCATGACCATCATCATCATCATCACCATGACCATCATTATCACCATGACCATCATCATTACCATCACCTTGACCATCATCATCACCATCACCATCATCACCATCACCTTGGCCATCATCATCACCATCAGCATCATCACCATCACCTTGGCCATCATCATCACCATGCCCATCATCATCACCATGACGACCATTATCATCTTGACCATCATCATTACCATCACCATGACCATCATCATCACCATCATCATCATTATCACCTTGTCCATCATCATCACCATCACCATGATTATCATCATCACCATCAACTTCACTCTCACCTTTCACCACAGGCGTTGGAGATCTGGCCCCAATAGCATGGGCTAGAAGAGGGTATCAGATCCCATTATAGATGGTTGTGAGCCATCATGTGCTTGTTGGGAATTGAACTCTGGACCTCTGGAAGAGCAGTCAGTGCTCTTAACTGCTGAGTCATCTCTCCAGCCCTGGCATCAGCCTTTTTAAAGTGGGATTTGTCAAAACATAGTAAAGGCTTTGAAAGTGTACACCTGCTCTTAAATGAAGAGAAACCAAATTTGTCAGGAGGAAAATACTCACTAACCATTGAAATGTAGTTGAAATTATGAATCACAGAGGTCTTGATAATGATGATGGTGATGGTCATGGTATTGGCAATGATGATGGTGATGGTGACGATGATGATGGTGATGGTGATGAAGGTCATGGTGATGGTCATGGTCATGATGATGGTCATGTTCATGGTGATGGTAATGATGATGGTCATGGTCATGATGATGGTGATGATGATGGTTATGGTGATGATGGTCATGTTCATGGTGATGATGATGATGGCTATGATGATGGTCATGTTGATGATGATGGTCATGGTGATGGTGGTAATGATGGTTATAGTGATGGTGATGGTGATGATGATGATGGTGATAATCATGGTGATGATGATGATTATGGCTATGATGATGGTCACGGTGATGGTGATGGTGGTAATGATGGTCATGGTGATGGTGGTAATGATGGTTATGGTGATGGTGGTGATGATGGCGATGGTCATGGTTATAGTGATGATGATGATGATGGGATGGTTATGGTCATGGTCATGATGATGGTGGTGGTAGTAATTCCATTATTGCTGTTGTCATCATTATTGTGACTATTTTCTGAAGTACTGGGGGTTGGGCATAAGGCCTAGTCTATGCAGCTCTGTTCCCAGTTGCTGGTGCAATGTTGAAGGCTGTGGAAACTTTAAGAAATTGAATCTAGCTGAAGGAAGCAGATCACTAGAGATATACTTTTTTTTTTTTTCTTTCTGGTTTTGCCCTGAGCTCTCTGTTTCTTGATTGGTCTGGATGTGAAAAGTTGTTGCTACCACAAGCTACCACTGTCAAGAACCCATGTGTTATGCTTGGCTATCCCTGCCATAATGGACAATCCATGGCTCATGCAATCATGAGCCAAAATAAACCGTTCTTCCCAAGTTGGTTCTGATGAGTATTTTGACCATAAGGACGAGAAAATAAACCTATAAAAAGTTCTTTACAGACAAAAGAGGGTGGTCTTCCCTGACTCTGGCAGATCAGAGAGGCCCATCTCTCCCCGGGGCACCACAACAAGGCAGAAGCTGGGCCTTAGTAGGACTGCTGCACACGGTTAAAGAAGGCATGGTTAATGCTAATGATAGACCTTCATTGTTAGCTTGTGGCTATGGCAATCTGACTCTCTAATTGACAGTTGTTAGAAGCTTCCCTTCTGCCCTTGAGCACAGGCTCACTAGCCAAGCAGCCCCTATTTGGCAGCCAGCTGGACAGCCCTCATGCCAGCAGGCTGCTTTGAACACTTCACGGATGTCTTGAGAAAGCTACACTGCGACCACAGCTGCTTGCTGCCAAAGTACTGCTCCAGCTCCAAAAGGCACCGCTCCAGATACTTCTGTTTCAGAGAGCCTGCGCCAGATTCTTTGCCACAGCAAGCCTTGGTGAATTCTCTCTCGGTTGTTTTTACCCAGGCTAGAGGGTCAATGGTTCCTGTAGGCCTAGAAGAAGGCTTGTGATTGGTACAGACATGGTCTTTTCATCTGAATGGACTGTAGTGTGATTGGTGCAAATACAGTTTTTCATTTGCCACACTGCAAACACTTACCTACCCCCTTTCTGGCAGTGTAAGTGGGCTGCTCAGTATACTTTTGAGTTAGCCAAGAGATCCCCTTCTGTGCTGCCCCCTGGTGTTGTGACATTAGGCCCATTAAAAGGCTTTTCTCTCTCTCTCTTTAAAATTATTTATTATTATTTTATGCATGCTGGTATTTTGCATGTCTGCATGTCTGTGTGAGGGTGTTGGATCTTGGAGTTATAGACAGTTGTTAAATGCATGTGGGTGCTGGGAATTGGGTCTGGGTCCTCTAGAAGAGCAGTCAATGCTATTAGCCATGGGGCCATCTCTCCAGGGTCTCACTCACTATGTAGCTGACTGTTCTGGAATTTACTATGTAGACCACACTGCCCTTGAACTCATAGAGATCCATGTGCCTCTTCCTCATGAATGCTGGGATTAAAGGCATGTGTCACCACACCCTGCTTATTATTTTTCAACTTTAAATAAATTAAATACATATTTACATTTATGTGTGTATATGTGCATGTGTGTTTATGCCATGTATGTTCAGACGTCCTTAGAGGCCAGAAGAGAGCATCAGATACCGCGGAGCTGAAGTTAAAAGTGGTTGCAAGGCTTGGGTGCTGGAACTGAACTTAGGTCTTCTAAAAAAAAAAAAAAAACAAACCAGCAAGTGCTTAGCCACTGAGCCATCTCCAGGCCTTTCACCTTTAAACTATTTTATTTATGTGCACATGGGTGTAAGAAGTAAGCCTTCAACCTGAACAGTTTCTAGCTGCTGAAGCCTGGAGCAGCAATAATCCTCCCGACTCTTATGGTTTGGAGTTGTAACCCTCTGGGCTTGCCATTTCAGTTCCCAGGCTTTGGTTATTCAAGGGCCTGGGAGTTTAAACATTAGGAGAGTTTTACATCACCTCTTCAATAAAAATTTTCATCCAGGTAGAGAAAAAGGGACTCATCAGCCAGCACCTATCTACCTCTGCCCAGAACAGTGGGCCAACACTTACAAGACACTCAAAGGAGAGTGTGGGCCAAGGGTTCCACACGGTCAATGTACCGTCAAGTGTGACAGCTATACAAATGTAAGTGTTTAATCCCTGCACCCAGGAGGCAGAAGTAGGGGGATCTTTATGAGTTTAGGCTCAGCCTGATCTACATAGTGAGTTCCAGGTCATCCAGGGCTACATAGTGAGACCTTGTCTAAAAAAACCAAAACTTAAAAAAAAAACTTTTCTGTAATGCTAACACTTGAGAAGCTGAGGCAGGAGGATTTATAATACTAATATTAATAATAATACTAATACTAATAATAAAATATCATTAAGCATCTTTACATTGACTTTTTTCTCTAGTCATATTTAGTTCAAAATATAAATGACAGTTCATGCTAGAAAGGACGTGGAGCAAGGGGAACACTCTTCTATTGCTGGAGGGAGTGCAAACTTGTACAACCACTTTGAAAATCAATATGGTGGTTTCTCAAAAAAATTGGGAATTGATCTACCTCAAGACCCAGCTATACCACTCTTGGGCATATACCCAAAGGAAGCTCAATCATATCACAAGGACATTTGCTAAACTGTTCATAACAACTTTATTCATAATAGCCAGAACCTGGGAAACAACCTAGATGTCCCTCAGTTGAAGAATGGATAAAGAAAATGTGGTACATTTACACAATGGAGTAATACTTAGCTGGTAAAAAACAATGACGTCATGAAATTCTCAGGCAAATGAATAAAACTAGGAAAAAAAAACATCCTTAGTAAGGTAACCCAGACCCAGAAAGACAAACATGGCATGTACTCACTTATAAGTGGATATTAGGAGTGAAGTAACGGAGACCCATTCTCCAATCCACAGAGCCAGGGAGACTAGGTAAGAAGGAGGGCCCGAGGGGGGAATCATGGATCTCCCTGGAATGAGAAATAGAAGAGATTTTGTGGGTGGACTGGGGGCAGGTGGGAATAGAACATGAGAGATCAGGTCAGGGGTAGGGGGTTGCATTTCAGGGTCAGGATTGAAACCTGGTACAATGGAAATTCTCAGCAATCTACAAGGATGACCCCAGCTAAGACTCCTAGAATTGGGGATACATAACCTGAATAAAGGGGATATGTAGGCTGAACTATCCATCTCCTGGTCTTTTGTGACCAGGCAAAACTTTCAGTGAAGGGATTGGGGCACCAACCTAGCCACATAACCTCAGATCTGTCTGTTCTGCCTATGCGATATGCTGTGGTAAAGGCGGCACAGAGATTGTGGGAGTGGCCAAGCAATGACTGGTCCAGCCTGAGACCCAGGCCACAAGAGCGAGCCCCACACACACACACTGCCTGGGGCACCAGGACCCAGAGGCTTAGGATAGAATAACTTTCATTTTTTTTTTTTGGCTTATTTTACTTTATTTTGAGACAGGGTTTCTCTGTGTAGCTCTGGCTGTCGTGTAACTCACTCTGTAGACCAGGCTGGCCTCGAACACAGAGATCTGCCTGTCTCTGTCTCCCGAGTGCTAGGATTAAAGGCGTGCAAGACCACCACATTCAGCAATGAATCTTTTTTTAAAAAAAAATTGAAGTATGGTCTGGAAAGGTGGCTCAGCAGTTAAGAGCACTTGCTGTGCCTACAGAGAACCCAGGTTCAATTCCCAGTACCCACAAAACAGCTCAAAACTGTCCCTCACTCCAGTTTCAGGGGATCTGACACCCTCTTCTGCCTGAGGCAAGCACCTGCTACCCAGACATGCACACAGGCAAACACCCAAACACAACAAAATTTTATTTTTATTTTATTTTGGTTTTTTAAGACAGGGTTTCTCTGTGTTCCTAGCTGTCCTGGAACTAGCTCTTGTAGCCCAGGTTGGCCTCGAACTCACAGAAATCTGCCTGCCTCTGCCTCCCGAGTCCTGGGATTATAGGCGTCTGCCACCACCGCCCAGCTACAAATGTTTTTTTTTATTTTAAATATTTATTTATTTTGTATACAATATTCTGCAGGCCAGAAGAAGGCACCTCATTACAAATGGTTGTGAGCCACCATGTGGTTGCCGGGAATTGAACTCAGAACCTTTGGAAGAGCAGGCAATGCTCTTAACCACTGAGCCATCTCTCCAGCCCCCCAGCTACAAAATTTTTAAAAATTAAAAAAAAGCTGAAGTTCAAAACTTTGTATTCTGAAGAAGCCTGTGTGCAAAATGCCACCAAATGGATGAAAAAGAGAAGGAGTAGGAAAGGGAAAAAAGAAACACAAAAAGCAAAAAACACAAAACACAAGGCTGGTGAAGACTAAAATTCAGTGGAAGACTACATAATCAAATGTGGTGGTACTTATCTGAACCCCCAGCTCTTGGGAGGTAGAGGTGCCAGGATCAAAAGTTCAAGGTCATCCTTGACTATACAGTGTGTTAGGGGATAACTTGGGCTACATAAGACCCCGTCTTAAAATAAAAATTAAATTTAAGTAAGTAAAGGAAGTAGGAGTTATTATATTTTGTTTTTGAGACAGGATCTTACGAGAAACCCCTTTCTGGCTTAGAACTTTATGTGTAGATCAGGCTGGCCTTGAGCTCACAGAGATCCACCTGCCTCCACCTCGTGAGTGTTGTGATTAAAAGGATGTTTGCATATTATTTTCAAGTATAAGACAAAAACCAGCTGGGTGGTGATGGTATATGCCTTTAATCCCAGGACTTGAGAGGCAGGTGGATCTCTGTGAATTTGGGGCCAGTCTGATCTACAGAGCAAGTTCTAGGACAGTCAAGGCTACACAAAGAAACTCTCAAAAAAGAAGAAGAAGAAGAAGAAGAAGAAGAAGAAGAAGAAGAAGAAGAAGAAGAAGAAGAAGAAGAAGAAGAAGAAGAAGAAGAAGAAGAAGAAGAAGAAGAGGAAGAAACCATGTGTTGGCTTGGGCAGCACACTTGCTAAAATTGGAACAATTACAGAGATGATTAGCATGGCCCCTGTGCAAGGGTGACATGTAAATTTGTGAAGTGTTCCATATTTTTGACTTGTTACTAAGGATGCATCTTTCAAAGCTGATAATGCTGAACTGTATTAAGTGACATGTTAAGCCTACTTTGTTCGTTGATGTACTGGAACTTAAGAAGATCGTGTAAGCAAAAGATGCATCACTGCTTTTCCTACTTTGATTGTTTCCAGTGAGTAAATAGCTGTTTTGAATAATAAAAAAGACAATGAACCAGATGGTGGAAAAGATATATATGGAATAACAAACAAAATGGGAATGGGTGTGTACGTCTAATGGCTCATGGGACATAAAAATACACTCCCTCTGCAGCCCACTGAGCCGACTAGGTTCTTCTGCTCGCGGGGCCCTGTGTGCAATGGTCGCAAGCAGCAGCCTGCTTGAGAGTGCACAGCTTGGACCTTGTTTGGGTTGCCCCGAGGGGCCTTTGAGATAGAGTTTTCTGGTGGATACGCCTGTCTCTGAGCTCATGTTGTTCCTACTCTACACTCCAGACCTGACACAGGGGTCAGTCTCACACAGGCCAGGCCATCAGGTCCATATGCTTGAGCTTCAGAATAAGGAGCATGTGTCTGAGGCTCTGGGATAGGCCAGGTTCAAGTTCCCTGGCCACCAGAAGAAGTAGGGCTTCACCCAGTCTAATGCAGGTAAATTTGAAGACATTGTAACTGAGAAGCAGCACATCTCTGATGTCTGTGGGGCTAAATACATGCCTATATGTGATTCCCCTGGACTAGTGGTAGCCCCTGAACTTCTGAGGGCTACCGCCGTGCTGAGTTCCACATTCTGACAATCTTGTTTGCTAATAGCTCTCACATTCAAAACAGACAAACCAATCGACCATAAACCCAGATATCGTGGCTCATGCCTGCAATCCTAATACTTGGTAAGTGGAGGTAGAAGGATCAGTATTTCAAAACTAACCTCAGCTACAAAGGGAGTTCAAGGTCATCCTGGACTACATAAGACCCTGTCTTTAAAAATGCTCAAGAGCACACACACACACACACACACACACACACACACACACCCCACAACAGTCACACAACATTTAGGAAGCTAAGGCAAGAAGGCTGAGATTTCTAGGGCACCCTGGGCTACAGAAAGAGAGCCTCATCTCAAAAACTCACTAAATAAAATAACAGCAAAATAAATTACACACATACAAAGCCTAAATAAATGGGGCAATACATCATTATCATGTTTGAAAATTAGAAGATTTAATATTAATAAAATGTTAATTCTCCTCAAATTGATCTGTATATTTAACACAATGCCACATGAAATACGAATAGACTGTTTTTCCAGAAGTCAACAAATAGATGCTAAAATTTATATCAAAACTCAATAGCATGGAGGAGCACACTTAAAACATTAGCACTGGGGAGGCTGAGGCATAAGAATCTTTTTTTAAAAAATTTTATAGAGGGGGCTGGAGAGATGGCTCAACGGTTAAGAGCATTGCCTGCTCTTCCAAAGTTCCTGAGTTCAATTCCCAGCAACCACATAGTGGTTCACAACCATCTGTAATGAAGTCTAGTGCCCTCTTCTGGCCTGCAGGCACACACACACACACACACACACACACACACACAGAATACTGTATATATGATAAATAAATATTTAAAAAAAACTTTTTATAGACATTGATGTTTTGCCCGCATGTATGTCTGGGTGAGGGTGCTAAGTCCCCTAGAACTGAAGTTACAGACAGCTGTAAGCTGCCATGTGGATGCTGGGAATTGAACCCAGGTCCTTTGATAGAGCAGTCAGTACTCTTAACTGCTGACTCGTCTCTCCAGCACCAAGTTAGAAGAATCTTAAGTTTGTGGCTTGTGTTGTTAAAAATGAAACAACAACAACAAAGCAGTTCTGGATGGTTGTAAGCCACCATTTGGGTGCTGGGAACCAAACCCAGTCTTCTAGAAGAACAGCCAGTGCTCTTAATTGCCGAACCATCTCTCCAGGCCCTGTGTCCTAATTTCTGGATCAACCCATCGCAGTATACAATCAAGGGGCCAAGAATTTAGCTCAGCAAACCCTAAACAATGTTTTTAAGAGACGAGGGTCTCTCTCTCTATGATAATGATGATTGCAAACTTCCAGGCTCAGGTAATTCTCCTGCCTCGACACATGGAGAAGCTGGGACAAAAGGTGTCTGCCATTATGACAGGCACACTGAATGCTTTCAAAGTCTGGTTTGCTGAAGTTACAATCAGAATTTCCTAGAATCTTGACTCTGAGTATCCAGGGCTGACCTGGGAATCCGCCACTGCAATAGGCTTGCCAGGCATGTCACCTGCTCTTTGGGAACTCAGCTTTGGTTGGTGGTATCATTGGATCCCTGATGGCTGGGGAGCAACTGCTTCTGTCTCTGGGTTCTCATGTTTGGTTCAGGTGCTCCCTGCCAGAGGGTGAACAGCATGCCTTTCTGAGATGAATAGGATGTCACCCAGTTATGCTACCCTGGCATTTGTGGACTGTGTATGAGATGACACCCACATACCACAGCTTTCATGTGGCAGTCAAAGGACAATTATCAGGAGTTAGTTTTCTCCTTCCCTATGAGATTGAACTCAGTGTTCTTCAGGTCTCCACCACCATTTCTATACCTCCAAGACTGGGGCAGTCCCTTATTTCTTCAGGTTTGTGGCAATCTGACTTCTTTTATGATTTGCCAACGTCCCATTTACTTGGAGCAATTCTTTCACTAACGTCTATCTCCCTCACAAAGACCTTTACAGGGGGACATTCTGGCAGGTATTCATTGGGTGAATGGCTCTGCAGGAAGGTAGGGCACAACCTGAGACCACAGTGGATCCATAAAAGAGAGGCCATCACTCCCTAGGGAGATCCGTAGAATTAGGGGCAAGACTCAGCTGTGGCTGAGGATAGAGAGTTGCCTTGGGAACACACCAGGGCGAAAGGAGCACTGCAGAGCTCCAGGAGGCACCCAGCTGCCGCCTTGGTGCGTGTGGTCCTCAGTTTCCCCAGCAGTTGTCCATAGCGTCCCTTGCAGCCCTGGGTCACACTAGGCCTCCGTGCCCCTCGAGGGCGCTCCAAGTCAGATCTCCAGAGCACTCGCGCTCGGCCGAGGCCGCTCTAGCCGCTCGGCAGCGGCAGCGGCGGCGCGGGGCGTGTCGGGAAGGCGGCGGGCTGGTGCGATCTTCGGTGGTGGCGGCGGCGGGAGCCATGGTGGGTGGCGAGGCCGCCGCTTCAGTGGAGAAGCTAGTTTCCGGGGTGCGGCAGGCGGCCGACTTCGCCGAGCAGTTCCGCTCCTACTCGGAGAGCGAGAAGCAATGGAAAGCGCGCATGGAGTTCATCCTGCGCCACCTGCCTGACTACCGAGACCCACCCGACGGCGGCGGCCGTCTGGACCAGCTGCTGTCCCTCTCCATGGTCTGGGCCAACCACCTCTTCCTGGGCTGCAGGTGCGGACCCCCGCCGGCCTACTGTCCCCGTCCCCATCTACCGACCCTCACTTTGGCCGTACCCCGCCCCACGCTGAACCCGGCCCAGCCTCCTACGGCCTTAACTGCTTCCCGTTTTAGCGACCCCTCGGGGAAGACGTCTCTGAGCCTCGCTCTCTTCCGGTGACTGGGTGGTTGTGATGACTACAGCAGTTGAGTGATGGAGAGTGCTGTGCAGGTGGGCTCGAGGACGGCTGGATTGCTGTGGTCATTTTTTTATTACTTTTTATTATCCCGGAAGATTGCCTTTGCAGAGTGCGTTTGAAGTCCATTAGTTCCTGTCACCCACATGGCAAAAGTGCAGACCGAAGCTGAGACTTCCTCCTCCCCCTCTAGATGAAGACACTAGCAAGAGGATGTGATATATCGCACCGTTGGTTGGTGGATTTCACCGCTAAGACAGGATGTAATCTTTGCCTCTTCATTTTCCTCTTTGCTTTCCCTCTTAAGAAAGGAACGGTGCTTTCTTATTGCTGTCCCAAAGCCCCCAGGACCTTTGCGATCACACCAGGAGGCCAAGAGCGAGGGCCAGAGATTCCTGGCAAGGCATTCTCTTTAGTCCACCTGGAAAAAAGCACTAGGTTTTTGCACTCCTTTATGGTTTCTATTTAATTTTCATTTTTAAACAGCTTTTTAAAGGGCAATCGTCCTTTTAACTGAGGCTGACCCTTCAGTTTATTATATAGCCCAGATAGTCCTGGAACTCCACATACTGAAATTATGCGTGCATCTCCAAGCTCTTATAAAGGCTTCTAGGCTTTCTTTAAGTTGTGTTAAAATAGGACCGCCTGACTCAGACCTGATTTTTGTATCCTCTAGCTGGCCACATGGCCCCTCCAGGACAAACTACTTGGTTTGCTTTTTGGGTTTTGTGCTAGGGATTAAGCCCAGGCTCTTGCACCAAATAAGTACTCTACCTCTGAGTACCTCCGGCCCTAAAGGTACTTGGTTTCAGATATTTGTTAGAATGAGATGTGGGGAAGCTGTGCCCGACATGCACCACCCACGTATGCCCACCCTCCCTTTGCCTTGTAAGGTGCCCTCTGAAATCGTAGTTTACAGGAACCAAGTTCAGACAGATAACTAAGCTGAACAAAGGAACGAATGATGTTAATTTCATTAGACCAATACCCTGTTTTAAAAATAAGTTTTTAGCCGGGCAGTGGTGGCACTTGCCTTTAATCCCAGCACAGGCGGATCTCTGTGAGTTCAAGACCAGTCTGGTCTACAAGAGCTAGCTCCAGGACAGGCTCCAAAGCTAAAGAGAAACCCTGTCTCAAAAAAACAAACAAAAACAACAACAACAACAACAACAAAACCCACACACGAAAACAAAACCAAACAAACAAACAAAAAAAAAGTTTTTGGCCCTCAAATCTCATCCATGAATATGCACTACCAGATGTGTGATGCTCTGTTTTTCTAATTTTATTTATTTACAGCTATTTTCAATTTTATGCGGATGCGTGTTTTGTCCACATATATGTCTGCCCCATGAGAGTAACTTGATGGCAGTGGAGACCAGGAGAGCACTGGGTTCCGTGGAACTGGAGTTGCAGATGCTTGTGAGCCAGCATGTGGTTGCTGGGAATCGAAGTGGATGGATCCTTTGGAAGAGCAGCAAGTGCTCTTAACCACTCCTGTTTTTGTAATTAAAAAAATTTTTTTTTAAATTTTTATTTTATGTGTATAGATATGTACCCAGTATCCTCAGACGCCAGAAGAGGGCATCAGATCCCTGAGAACTGAAATTATAGCCATGTAGAAACTGAACCCAACTCCTCTGCAAGAGCCTTAAGTGTTCCTAGCTGCTGAGCCACCCTCCAGTCTTCAAACATCTGCCATCTTGGCAGTCTTCGGGCCTCGTTCTGTACCCACAGGCGGGGAGAGCCCGTTGTTAACCATGTGCTGAACACTAGTTCCCCCTGAAGTATCAAACCAGCACCTTGCAGATCATGGTGTGTGTCTGAAGACCCAGCTACTGAGAAAGCTGATAGGAGCGTTGCTTAAACCTCAGATGCTGTAGTGTGATCTTACTAATATACAAACAGTTCTGTAGTCTAGGAGTTGTGCTTACAGTCTCACAACCTACACTCTGTTATCAGCCCCTAGTGACAGTGTGTCTTCCCAGGTCTTTACCTTACTGCTTTTTATTGTGCAGTTACAGTAAAGACCTTCTGGACAAGGTGATGGAGATGGCTGATGGGATTGAAGTGGAGGACCTGCCACAGTTTATAACCAGAAGTGAATTAATGAAAAAGGTAATGAGTAGGGGTGACAGTCCCAGCTTTGACACTGGGCTGTGTTGTTTTGTGCACTCTTGTTTCCCGTTTCCTCACAGTTTGTCTAAACCTTTTCATAACTAGACAACTCAGCGTGATAGATTATGTGTTGTTGGTGGAGTAACACACAGGTGCAATCTCTTTGTTTATTTAGAACACTTTTCTCTTGGTGCCAGGGATTGAACCCAGGTTCTTTATGCTAGATAAACTGGGGATCAGTAAGGAAGATCCTCATTCCTCCAGCTGTCCTACTCCTGAAGGACCGAGATTTTATACATCCATGTTTGTTGCTGCACTGTTCACAGTAAGCATCCGAAGTATCCATCACTAGACGAATGAATATGGAAATGCCGTCCACATACACAGTGAAAACCTGTTCAACTGAGAAGAAAAATGAAATTGGATGTTCGTGGATAGAAATGGAGGTCATTATGTTGAACAAAATAAGCTAGAAAAACAAACATGTGTTCTCTCATAGGTAAACAGTAGGTTTAAGTGCATGTGTTGTTTTTGTGTTCATGAGAATGGAAGCTAGAGCTTTGTGTGTGCTGGGCAAGTGCTCTACCCCGAGCTGTACATACGGCTTTTCTTTGTTACTCTTTTCACACAGGGTCTTGCCCAGGCTGACCTTGCCCTTTAGCTAGGCAGGCCTTGAGCTTTCAATCCTCTTGCCTCTGCCTCCCTGATGGCCTGGATGCCAGATCTCTGCCCCCAGGAACAAATGGTTTACTTGCTTATTTATTTATTTATTTTTATTTTTGTGATAGGATCTTGCTCTACAGGCTGGCTTGGAACTTGATGTGCAACTTCATACAATCCTCCTATCTCTGCCTCCCTAGCTCTGGGATTATAGGACTAAGTTCCCAGATTTGGCCTGGTTTTTTTTGTTTGTTTGTTTGTTTGTTTTTTTAATATCTTGCTTAGAGTGCTGAAGTAAGAAGTACTTCGTTGTAGATTAATTCATCCAGGATCTTTGCTTCAGCAGGTCAGGGCTGGACCAGGCTTGTAGGGACTGTCTGACTTGCTGATGAGGAATGTGGTAGGGTAATGTCCAGCTGTGCTCTAGTCTTCAGGGCTGTGGCCTTGTCCACAGTGAGCTTTGTCCTAGAGTCTTAAGTCTGGATCCTGGATCCCTGGGGCCAGGGAGAGGCAGAAGGAACTTTGGAGATTGGGGCTATCTGTCCCAGCTAAGTGCCCCAGGACATTCATTCTTCTCACATCTGTCCTGGTCTTTTCAGGCAGAATTGCTCCCTTGTTTCTTAAAGGCCCTTCGACATCTAGGCCTTTTATATACAATTTCAAATTATTTATTTGGATATAGTATAAGATTTACTGCTAAACATGATACTGAAGATAGTGTAGCCGTATAGGAGCCAAGATGCAGGCCTGCTATGCTACCACAGACTTGGGTGATGACCTACCTTTCAGCCACCAGATTTACTTGCATTAAACTTGGTAAAGCCCCACTTTTGTGAAGTAATATGGGTTTTTTGGCAGCTAGTGAACTTGAACTTGATCTTATGCAGGGCTTCCATCACATGCTCCTTATTCTTAGCTTAGTGCAGAGGGACATGAGGACCTAGCCAGTGTGAACCCAGGCCACTGTGTTCCGGGGTTTACCAGAGACATCTCAAGTGTCTGTCTGGAGCCTGTGAGCCCCATTACAGAACAAGTCAACATCTTGTGGGGAAAGGGTGGATTCATGTTCACACGTGAAAGCCATATTTGTACAAACATACTTGACGCTCCAGGGCTTTGAAGGAGACAGTGTGTGGACACAAAGTGGGAATTCTTTCACTTTTGTCTTCTGCCCTAAGTCACAGCTGTCAGTCTTGGGCCTGTGAGGTGACTCAGCAGAAAAAGGTGTTTGCTGGCAAGCTTGATGACCTGAGTTCAGTTCCTGGCACCCACATGGTGGAAGGAACGACCTGACCTCCTGGAAGTTGGCTGCTAACCTCCAGTCATTTGCTGTGGCCTACACACATACATGAACACCCTTATGGAAGTAAATAATAGCAGTGTAAACTAAACAAGGGACTCCTCTTGGAGGTTGGGGATGTGGCTCAGTGACAGAGTGCTTGCCTAGGTTTGGTACTCTCTAGGAACCCCAACAAAATGTAAATTTCTGTAGATAAGTCATCTAGCAGCTGTGACTGGTTTGCACGCATTGAAAACCATCTCTGAATCCTCTGTAGAGTGCCCCGGGGTCTTCCAAGTAGCGTGTCCTTCTTTTCATGTCAGATAGCGCTGAAGAGTAGTAGGCCAGACATCTAAAACCCTGTCATTGTGCCAGCCAGAATTGATCCTCAGCTCTAAAATTAGAGTTTAGCTGGGTTTTAGAGTTAGCTGCCATGTGGAAATGAATCACTCAGCATTGTTGGCACCTGGAGGCCAGACAGTGATGATGACTTGACATAAACTCTCTGGAGTAAAGTTTTAAAAATACATGTTACCCTCCTGCAGCTTTTGGCCAGGTGAATCTCTGCCTGTCCAACTCTCTTTCTTTTTATTCTGAGGAGTGAGTATGGTAGGTGGGGGTTGTTCAACAGTTGGAGTGTGTGTTCTTTTCTGAAAGAGGAGCATTCAGCACAAGTATATTGTGCAAATGCCTTGGCCAGCTAATCAACCTGCAACCCCTGCCACTGAGTCATCAGACCTTTAATCCCGGCACTCTGGACGCAGAGGCAGGCAGGTTTCTCAGAGTTTGAAGTGAGACTGGTCTACATATCTAGTTTCAGGTCAGCTAGGGCTACATAGAGAGACCCGTCCTCAAAAAGAACTAAACAAAACAAACCTAGGATGATTGACAAAGGTGCTGTCATTGTTGGTGCACAGACATTGTTAATGTCGTAATTTGATTCTTCTCCTGAGAACATCTGTCCCACAAGGAAAGACAGTTGTGTGAAACTGTCAATGTGAAAATCAGAAAAGCGGGTGTGCCTACATGTCACGAGCTTCTTCTGTGCTCTGTGCACAGTCGCAGCCAGCTCTGAGGCCATGTTGTCCTGAAAGCCGTAATCAGATGTGGGCGTCCACAACTTTAATCCTAGCACTCAGGAGGTAGAGGCAAGAAAGTCAGAGGCTCAAGGTCATCCTTGGTTACAGAGCCAGTTGGAGACAAGCCTGGGCTATGTAGATCCTGTTCAGGGAGAAGGAGAAGGAAGAAAAACTAGATCTGACTCCAGGGGTCCAGTCTTGTAGTCCTGAGTCCAGGATAGTTGGATCACCTGACAGCACCCTCTGAAAAAGACAGTAGTCTGGGTCTCTCCAGTTGAAAATCTGAGCAAGGGACCTGAGAGATGGCTCAGTGGATAAGAGCCCTGGTGACTCCTCTAGAGGATCCTGGTTCAATTCCCAGGACCTGCATGGTGGTTCATAATCTTCTGGAACCCTAATCCTAGAGGCTCTAACTCCCACTCCTGGCACCTCCTCGGGCACCAGGCATACACTTGGTGTACAGACATGCAACACCTATCTATATACATGAACTAAATAATTTTTAAAAAGAAAACCTGAGTGAGATGGCTCAGGATGTCTCTCTTGGACTGCAGGTAGTTTTCTTGGCCATACTGCATTCTACTGAGAGGAGAAAGACTGGTATTTTATCTTTACTGAGGATTTTTAGCTTAGCTAGAAAGTAGGTCATACCTTGAAATCTCTGATTACTAAAAAGACTTTGTTGATTCACTCACATGCTCAGTGTTAAGGGAATCCATTCAACCCGGGGTGACAGCCAGTGGTTTCTTCACACCCTCCTTAAAAGTTTTCTAAAGCTAGGTTTAAATTTACCACAAGTGCTAGAGAACACCTGGAAGGAATCTGTGGGCTCCAGGTCACCACCGTTTGCAGACTCACTTTGACAATTTCTAATCGTGTGAACTCCAAAAATATGTAACCTTCACATCTCCTAAGTGCCCTGACTCAGTGTGGAGCGCTGCAAATTACTACCTGAATGTGGCCGTGTTGAATTTAGAACAGTGAATGTCTGTGAGAGCAGAGGCCGGTGGCAGGAGTAGCATTTTAAGTATTTCCGTAATCACTTTTAAGTTGTGAACACTTATAGACAGCAAGCCTCAAGTCGGGGAAGTAAGGTTCTGGTTTCCAAGTGGATCATGTGGTCAGTGTTTAGCTGCATTTTCTTAGGTAGTAAAATATTAATAATTTCTGAGTACACTTGCCATCTGGGTCAAGCATAAATATTCCATCACTGCTTTATTTGAATGTGTGAAAATAAACTTGATTCATGGGACTCGATGGCTGTGTAACTTTCTCTTCTCTGTTTTCCCCAGCATCAAAGTTAAGGCAGATCTACTACATTTCCACCCCTGGGAACAGACTTAGAAAAGAGACCAGGGTAGACGTGAACCATGGCAGCTCTTGAGATTCCTGGTGTTTGCAGCAAGAAGCAGCTGGAATGGAAAGGGACGTGTCTACAAGGGCTTCAAAGAAGTCTTGGTTCTTCCAGAAGCTGTTGCTGTGAAGTGCAGTACATATGCACATTCGTGTGTTTATTAAATGGTGGACTCTCCGAAATGTTGTCGGCGTTGTCCAAGCCAAACTTTGTTTGAAATGCCTTTTATGTTGGTATAATAATGACTGATTTTTTTTTAGCAGAGTTCCTTTAAATGTAATTCTGGTTTTTGCCCCACCCCCACCCACTTTTGTCCTTCTGAGGCAAGCCAGATTCTCCTTATTTCTATCTAGTCCACTCTCTACTTGTTCCTCACTGCCAGTTGCCACCAAAGGACTGTGCATTAGCCGACTTGTCACTGGAGCACCCCCACTGCTGGCCTCTCAGGTCTGTGTGTAAGAACGGGAATCCTGTGGCAGGCCTGCAGTAGCCGAGCTAGCTCATAGGAAGGAGGGCACTTACACAACAGCTTCTGGTCTCATCTTAGAATTCACCGAGGGCTGGAGATGCAGCTCAGTGGGAAAGGGCTTGCTTAGCATGCTTGAGGTCCTGGGTTTGGTCTCCAGTCTTACAGAGAGGCAGAAAAAAAATAGCTCGATAAAAATCCCTGGAAGTTTATACAGCTTTGTCCCACCAGCTAGCTGATTTCTAGACTCTCTAGGTCTCCCGGGCTGCTCCTCTGTTTCTGGAAGGCTTTCAGACATGAAGAACTGCCTTGCACATCGCCTCTCGATTGTAGTACGGTCACACTTTGCTTAGATGATGGTATTGGTATTCTCCCTGACAGCTGATATATCTGTTCCAAACCCCCTTCCAGATCCTTCTACTGAGTCTCACCATTAGATGAAAGATGCCTGAACTGTGGGTAGCTGTGGAACAGTGTGCCAAGCAGGACTCATCAATGCAGGCCCATTATGTTCAGTAAGACAGTGGGGTCTGCCTTGGCTTTATCTGCTGAGTACAGGAAATTGGACACCCAGACGCTGGGGCCAGTGGTGTCCAGCCCCAGAGCAGTAGGACAACATTCTTGTTGGTGGCTTGAGATGAAGGCCACATCTTTGTGTGGTTCCTGGCTCCAGACCCAGTGACCAGGATGGATCAGAAGTCAAGATCATTGATCTGAAACCTTGGACAAACTCCAGGCACTGGAAACCAGGGTGCCCCAGTCACAGAGGCCTGGGCAAGGTAGGAACCATTAGAGCTG
Source organism: Myodes glareolus (assembly GCF_982192425.1). Classification (NCBI taxonomy): domain Eukaryota; kingdom Metazoa; phylum Chordata; class Mammalia; order Rodentia; family Cricetidae; genus Myodes; species Myodes glareolus. Next base: position 72,567,574 of record NC_142034.1, on the reverse strand, counting down.
AGCTGTGTGCTCACTGACTTAGCTTTGTCTCTCAAACTCAGCCTCACCTTCTCCCATCCTAATCATTTGTCAGATCTGTGAGGCTTAAAAACAAGATGAAAAATTGTGATAATTCACTTTAAAATGCACTTTCCATAGAGTATTGATTTTATTTTCTGTATTCGACCCCCAATAAAACAGCTTTTCCACTGAATGAAGTTGGAGTTGTGTGGTTTGTTCCCATGCCCTTCAGTGTACTTCCTTACACAGAGGTAGCTGGACACCCAGAATCTTGGGAAGTGGAGCTGGTTGCAGGCATGAAGTTTTCAGGTCAGCATAGCTCAGTTCTGTTGCCTTCCGTTCTCTGTTCCTTCCTCCAACCTTCTCTGTTTTGCTTTTCTTTGTTTTTGGTGCTGATGATCAAACCCAGAACCTCATATGCTAGGCAAGGGTTCCAACATTGAGCTAAATCCCCAGGCCCTCAGGTTAAATTTTCTGATTGTAGTGAGTGGGTTTCCCCCATTGCCTCAGCTAAGCTGCCTGCCTTTCTCATCTTTTTACCACCCGTTGGCTGACTCACCTGTAACATTAACCTGTATTTTATTCTTACGTATTTCTTCCCTAAACCTTGAAATGAGAATGTATGAGATTGTACAGTGCCTTCCTTGGGAGAGGACTTTCCTGCGAGCTTGGGAAATCGTTCTCTCCCATATTCCTGAGAAGCCTATGGCGCAGTGCAGGCTGGGGATGTGGCTCAGTAGTGGAAACCCTGGGTTTGAGCCCTAACACCACATGAACCTGATATGGTGGTGCATCCCCATAATCTCAGCACTAGTGAGCTTAACTCCTGTTCAGGCCATTCTCAGATGATACTGAGTTCAAGGCTAGCCTGGGCTGCATGTGACCTTGACTTAAAAAATCCACCTGCTGATATTAAAGGTAAGGAAGATAAGGATTCCCTCTGAGCTTCTCTAGGATTGATGTGGACTGGCTCACCTATCTGGGCAGTGGCAGAAATAACTGCCTACTGGCGAATTCTTTGCAACATGTTGTAATATGTTGCTCTATCTGAAGTTAGATTTCTGGGCTGCCCACTTGAGCTCTGAAGGATCTTGTGGGCACTGGTGATGGTAACAAGGTGACTGAGCCTGCTGTCTGGAGAGGCCTGTGTGCTTTCATGATATCCAGCAGCCGGGCAGTCTGTGGCATGTGCTTGTCCGTGATGGAAGGGGACCTAGGTACCCACACTGAGAACCAGCCAAAGAGAGTAAAGTCACCATGCACTGCGTCACCTGAACAGACTGAGTCCTGCAAAACCACAGACTGGAAACTAATGATGAGTCTCCTGCTCCCTGTAGATTGGTGCTCCTTCGTCCTGGAGGTGAGCGTGCGAGCCAGCCTGAGAGCTCTCAGATAGGGACGCCTCTAGAATGCAACTCAGCAGTTCTGCTTTCCTGACCTTTGTAGGCTAGGGCTTAAAAAGTCTTTCTCTGTGGCCTTCCAACCTCAGTTGCCTGGGGGGATGTCACCATTGTCACTGTTAGGGGTTTAAGACCCATCTCGGCCCTTCTCTGGTTTAAAACTTATTTTTCTTTTGAGACAGTGATTCTCTATGCAGCCTTGGCTGGCCTGGAACTCACCGTGTAGACCAGGCTGGCCTCAAATTCACAGAGATCCACTTGCCTCTGCCTCCCAAATGCTGGGATTAAAGGTGTGTGCCACTGCTGCCTGGCTTAAATTTTTTTTATTTTATGTGTATAGGTATTTCGTCTGCATGTATGTCTGTATGCCACTTGCATGACTGGTGATCTTGGAGGTCAGAAGAGGGTGTTGGATCCCTGGATCTAATAATCTCCTGGAACTGGAGTTACAGACAGATGTGAGCCATCATGTGGGTGCTGGGAATTGAACCCAGGTCCTCTGGAAGAGCAGCCAGTTCTCTTAACCACTGAGCCAGCCCTACTTCCCTTTAGGGGCAATTAAGAGATCATCCTTATGCTGTGTGGGGCTGGTGACATAACAGCTTTTCAAAATGTATTTTCAAAATATATTCCTCTTGGGCTGTATTCTCTCTTCACTCTGACCATTTTTGAGTCTTGCTATATGGCCTGGTATTCCACCTGCCTTAGCCTCCCATGTAATAGGGAGACACATGGGATTCCTAAGAGGTCCATTCGGTTCTCCACAGTGAGTGTGACCGCAGACACGTTCCATTGCCAGTGCCCTTGGTGGGGACATCTGCCAAATCGGACTCCCCTTATTGAAGGACTCTGTGAAACCATGTTTGTACATGCCTGGCATGCATGTGTCACTGCTTCCGTCCTGTCCTGGGTTTCCATTGAGAACAAGCTGGAACATGTTGGAACCAAAGCTTTTGACAAACGTGGGTTCACACAAAAGAAAAGCAAATTTCCACAGGTGCCCCGCTCTCCCACCCCCATCCGAGGGCTGCAAGAGAAAGAACCTTTCTCTGGAGAGAGAGTAGCATGTATGTGGCCCTCAGGTACTTGAGAGCTGAGATGAACAAAAGGTGGGTAGGAAGTAGCAGACCGTGGCTAAAGTGCTCTGGTGGCTACTTGCAGCTCCCAGCTCCTAACCTAGGCTTCTTGAGGCCTGATAGTTCTAGGTCTGGGGTTTGAGCTCTTGCCCTGCAGTGTGCACTGCCTGAGACAGGAGGCCTGTCCCACACTGCTGCAAAACACCACATTCCCCTTCACTCTGCCTAGAGTTCTGGGCTGACCCGACTTCTCTTCAACCACCGGTTTTCGGTATCTCAGGTGTTATGTCGGTGATTTGTGTTTCCCTCTTCTCTTTGTATTGATCTTATCTATCATCTATCTATCTATCTATCTATCTATCTATCTATCTATCTATCTATCTATCTCATGTGTTATGTCAGTGATTTGTGTTTCCCTCTCCTCTTTTTATTGATCTTATTTATTTATTTGTTTATTTATTTATGGTTTTTTGAGACAGGGTTTCTCTGTGGCTTTGGAGCCTGTCCTGAAACTAGCTCTTATAGATCAGGCTGGCCTCGAACTCACAGAGATCCGCCTGCCTCTGCCTTCCGAGTGCTGGGATTAAAGGCGTGCACCACAACCGCCCGGCATATTGATCTTTAGAACTTTTTAAATTTTGTTGTTGTACTGAGCTAGAGCCCCTCTACATAGCCCAGCCTGGCTTGGGATTTTCTATGTAGACCAGGCTGGTCTCACAGAGACCTGTCTGCCTCTGCCTCCTGCGTGCTGGGATTACAGGTGGGTGTGCACCTTGGACCCCCAAAGATCCTCTGCTGTCTTCTACGTTTCTTGTCCAGGCCTATGCCTGCAGAGGCTAGCTGCAAAGTAAGCGATCCTCACTGTCCTTTGGTATTGTGTGTTGCTGCTCTTATCACCAGATCCTCGATGCTGATTGTGGCTACTTCTCAAGCTGTTCCATGCTGAGGATCCAGTTTGCAAAAGAAATTATGTGGAGTTGGGAGTGAGTGCCGGCCTAAACTGTATGAAGCTGTATGAAGCACTGAGTCCATCCCCACCAATGCGTAAGCCTGGCGTGCTAGTGCACACCTATAATTCCAGCACGTAGGAGAGGAGGGCAAGAGGATCAGACATTTACAGTCGTCCTTGACTGTAAACTAAGTTCAAGGTCAGTCTGGGCTAAGACTGTCTCAAAAAGCAACAAAAATGGTGCCAGAGAGATGGCTCAGTGGTTAAGAGCACCAGCTGCTCTTTCAGAGGTCCTGGATCAATTCCCAGCACTCACTCTGATGATCCCCTCTTGACCTCTGCAGATATCAGCTGCACAAGTGTTACAAAGACATCTATGCAGGCAAAATACCCATACGTGTAAAAACACAGCAAAATGCATCATGATGGCACTGGCTATTACTAGCACTTGGAAGTTTGAGGCAGGAGTCTAACTCTGAGGCTATCTTGGACTACATGGAGTTCTAGGTGTGCCTGGGCTGTAGAAGACTGTTCTGAGCACACACAACCAAATAAATGTGTGCTAACAAAGCCAGGAGTGAACATTTTGCCATCAAACCCCAAGTATCCGTGTTGGTCATGCTTGCGCTGCTGGATTGCAGAGGACCCCAGGGAAGAGTCCTCTCTCTAAAGGAAGCCCTTCAGTTCTCATTCTGCCTGATACTACATTTTTGTGTGCACACGTAGGAACATTTCCAGGACCAGGGCTGGACACAGCTCAGTAAGATGACAGCTTTTCTTCTTTTTTTAGTTTTTTTGAGATAGGGTTTTTGTGTTGCTTTTACTGTCCTGGAACTTGCTCTGCAGACCAGACTGGCCTTGAGCTCAGAGATCTGCCTGCCTCTCTCTCCTGAATGACAGCTTTTCTTGATGACAGACACATGTAGCTGGAGCTGGTGACCTGTAGCTCCGTAGTCTCTGCCAGTGTGTAAGTTAACAGGTCAAGCAAACACATCTTTTTCTATGGAAAGGGAGAGTATCTCTCAGGCTTGGAATGAGGTGGCAGGTGAGGGGTTTCCTGTTTGTTTTCTCTGAACCAACTGTTAGAAAACTTCCAATTATGTTTTCTAAAACTGACTTTATACGAACCAGTCAGAGCTTCAAGTCTCTTTATCTGACACTCTTTAGGGGCGCCACTGTGCCAATTCAGCTGGTGGGCAGTGGTATTCTTGGCAAAAAGACCTTGTTTGTAAAGGGGCAACTTTCTCCTCTGGGCTTCAGAAAGGCGGCAGGCGTGGGAGAGCCTTTGCTCCTCAGAGTTCTGCTGAAACAGCAATGTCTTCCTTCTGGCAGCTTTGAAGACACAGCGAAGTCCCCCTCAGATGCTAAGGATGGTGACTAGTGAGCTCACAGACAGGCTCTGATCCACAGTGGAGGGATTCACTTCCATCTGAGCTATGCAGCATAGTGTGTAGGGGTGGCTGGGGATCAAACCCAGATCCGTGTACTTGCTCCAGCAGGTGCTCTACCACCGAGCCACACACCCAGTCCAGAGGTGTGGTGTTGTGACCATGTAAGTTCTTTCTCAGCGAGTCACTGTCTGGTAAGTGCCATGCAGCCAGAGTGTCAGTTATGTAATAAATGGCAGTTAGGTTCATCCAAGTCTGAACCTTCTGTATACAGAGGGTGCCGGGAGCTAAAGCTGAACTGTGCATGGACTGCTGACACACCCATTTGTAGAAGACATAGGCCGTTTATCTTTTTGATCCAACTAAAATCAATTCCCTGGCTATCCTGAGCAGAAGCAGGATCAAGACTTTACTATTTTTCAGTTATTGTAACGATGTGAAGAACTTACTAAAAATGGCACTTGCCTTCAGTTACCTCTTCTTCCCTCAAAGGGTAGAGGTGAAAGAAAGGCCAGTCTTTTCAGTTACATGATTTCTGCTATCTTTGCTTTGTCATAAACTGACTGGGACAGAAAATAATCTCTACTGGTAGATGGGAGCACATTTTCTCCCTAACTGGATGGGAACTATGCTTAACCCTGGCACACGTTTCTCTCCTACAATTCTGCACAAATTCTACAGCTTGAACTACTCGACTTCTATTTACACACTTAACCCACGTGACACATCCAATGGCTGGACACAATAGAAAGAATTGTGACCCACACTGTCTGCTCCCAAAACTAGGAAAACTGAAACATCAAAGCATCCCAGGGCTAGGTAGGTAATAGAGTTCACTGATAGAATACTTTGCCTAGCATGCCCAAGGCCATTTTGATTCCTGGTACCTCAAAATTTGAGTCCAGATGTTTCTTTCCAGAGACAGGATCTCTGTGTAGCCCAGATAGCACCAATCTCATGGCAATGATCCTGCCTCAGTCTCCCAAATACAGAGCTATATACCCGTGTTCTTTTAAGTCTTTATGTGTGTATCTGTGTCCATGAGTGGTGGTGCCCCTCAAGTTACAGGTGAGCTACCTGGCATGGGTGCTAGGAACTCAAGTCTTCCTCAAGAGCAGTGTGTTCTCTAACACTGGGCCACCTCTCCAGTCTCCGGTGTTACTGTCACTCACTTGTAAAGTGCTCATCTGGCACTCAAGGACCCCGGCTCAAGCCTTGGTTCCCCTAGAACACAACACACTGAGTAGGTGGGTACTTCGCTTACTGAGCACAGACCATCACTCTCAGTTTTATTACTTCCCACCCATGAGTTTGTTTACATCGGTCCTCAGACCTTAAATTACACTGATTTTGTGTTTGTGAGAGCACATGTACCAGGTTGTGGTTAGAGGTCAGAGGACAGTTTGCGGAAGTCAGTTCTCTTTCTGGGGTCCCTGAGATCTGACTCTGGCTTGGCATCAAGCACCTTCACTCCCTGAGCAATCTCACAGCCAGCCACTGGAAGGTACGTGTATGAATGAAACCATCTTGTTGTGAATGGGCTAGGCTTGAGGAGCTCCAGGCAAGGAGATTTCCTGGAGGGGGGGAATAGTTCAGAGAAATTGGTCCTTTATAGAGAAACCAGGGAAGTTTCTCTGGCTAGACTTTTTGACATGGGGTATGTGTGTGAAGGTAGAAAATGACAAGGAAAACTCTTCCACTGCAAAGTCTCTGTGTAACTCTTTATCAAGTTAAGTATGTCCCCACAAGTGAAATTACCCTGGATTTTCCTTAATGGTTCCAGAGTCAAACTCCTCCAACGGCAGTTCATTTCCAGCCGCTGACCTGAATGAGACACCTCATCTCTGTGTACTTAGGTCCCTGAAGTTCAGGAACAGTGCCATAGGGACTGTTCTCTGCCAGCCATTACTGGAGATCCACATCACAGGTCACCTAAACCCCAATGCAAATCTACATCAATAGTAGTTCTAGCTCCTTGCTGTACAAAGCTAGAGAGTAAAAACAAACATTTCTGTATGGTAAAGGCTTATCAGTCCGGCCATGGTGGCACAGGCCTCTGATTCCAGCACTTGGGAGGTAGAGGCAGGCGGATCTGTGAGTCTGAGGCCAGTCTGGTTTCCAGAGCGAGTTCCAGGACAGGCTCCAAAGCCAAACAGGCTCCTGATCTTGAAAAAAAACAAAACAAAACAAAAACAAAAAAACTGCAGTGCTGACACAGTATCCAGGAGAGTTTAGCTCAATAGGAGAATCCCTCACAGGTACTGCTTATTTACAGTCTGGGTCACTGGAGGGAAAGAGTTTTAGAGCTAAATGGCAGAATCATCACACGTGGGGTGGGTCTCACTATGTAGCCCCTGAGTGGCCTGGAACTCACCACGTAGACCAGGCTCAAACCCATGATCCCTCCCTCCCCCACCTCCTGAGTATATGTGCCACTACGCTCTGCTTAATAGCTAGACATTTTTCTGTATTAATTTAAATTATGAGCTTTGGATCCTCCTGGAGCTGGAGTCACAGGCAGCTTGGAACTGTCTGAAGTGAGTGCAGGGAAAGGAGCTCGGATTCTTGAGGAAACAGTACATGCTATTAACCACTGAACCATCAGCCCCTCGGAGGAGTAACTTCTAAAGGGAAGAACCAGTTCTTATTCATCCCCGTTTTAAACTTTGCTTGTGAACAGAAGACTTGGTCATTCTGCAACCCAATTTTCCAACAGAGAGGTTACCAGAGCACGTCTCTAGAAGGCTGGTAGGGATGACAAGAAACTCAGGCTCACTGCAATAGCTGTTTCAACTACTAGAGAGACTACACAAGTGGTTCAACAGAATTTACTTGTATATTTTCCATTTTCTATACTATTTGAAGGCATAGGATAGCTTTGTATTAGCTTTCTACAATACTGTGTTTTAAATCTATCCAGTAAACTAAGATGCAGTACAACTTGTATACAACTGAGGAGGTGAGAAGCAACTCGGCAGGCCCTGGTGCTCAACAGTTCCAGAAAAAACAGGTAGCGCGCAGCTGCATTAAAAGGTAGTTTTCAAATATTCAAGTTACACCAAGATTCCTTCCAAATCTCTGCCTTGCTCAAACCAATGCAACCGGCCATTGTTAATACTGCGGCACGGCGTCTGGTAAATGGTGATGGTTTTACTTTCTTTTTAATCAAAAGCCTGTGAAGGTGCTGCCACACTGCAGAGTACATCAGCTCTGCTTGTGGCGAGTGCCAATTGTGAAGTCACAATAGGTACAGTTTAACATGAGAAACGCACGTTAACAAGTGGCCCAAATACAGAGCTGGACAGAATCAGACCAGTAAGTCTATAATTAGTCAACTGAACTAACAGAAGTACATTCAAAATAAAGCCGGAGATCAGAATTGGTTTTGGAATCAAATTTGCAGACTTTCTTGATAAAATATAAGTATGATCTTCTGCAGTTGGAAATGAAGCTCTCAACTGGTGGAGAGCTAGAGACTTCTCAGTCCCTCCTGCACAGATAAGGAAACAAGTGACAAAGTCTCTTGCACTGAAGTTATGTATTTTAACAGCTTTACATGTAATATTCATATATAAAAAACTTTAAGTGCTTTTCTCCAATTTAAAAATCTAAAGAATTCAAAAATAAGGCATTCAATATTTGAAAAAAGTACAGATTTACAAAATGTGTATATTCTGTCATGAAAACTCCACACCAACATTATACACTTGGAAAAAAATACAAACAGGATATATTACAAATTTATGCAGCAATAACTTAGTTCACACCATGCAATAAAAAGTACATTAATCAAGATACACAAGCTTTTGTAGGTTCTAAACTGAAGGACTTTTTCTTTTTTCTCTGCAGAATCCTTAAAACCCGTGGCACTTAAAACTTGCTAGCCTTTCTACTGGGAGGTAAATTATACACAACAACGATGAAAAGATGAACAGACCAGGTGTCTATTATGAATCATTCCAGCTTTGCTCAACAATGGCCGAAACTCTCTTCTCATACTCCCGCTTGTTTTCCTGATAAAGCTGTGCTGCTTGGCTATTCGCTGGACTGTTTGGATTTGGTTCATCCAACAGAGACTAGAAGAAAGAAGAGAATGTTTTTCAGTTATGTGTTATATTAACAGAGCTCAGATGAGGACAAAAAATTATTCAAAACAGAATTATTTGGAAGTTCCTATGCCATTTTTTTAGGTCCTCAAAACCATGAGGAATGGCATGAAACAGGTTTCTGCTGCTCAAGAACATAAGCTTCCAAAACATCTCCCAGTGCCTTGAGACCTCCCATTTCAAGGAAATCAGCCAAGTACAATCTTCATTAACATATAAGAACTTCCTCACCAGGAAATAAACTGCAACACCCATAATACCTTAGTAACTGTTATCAGGTCTCTAGCATACTAGGTGCTTTACTCCTAACCACACCCCCCCAGGCCTAAATATTACAGTGGACACTCAGCAAATCTATAGGCAAGCAAGCCTTGTTCCTTTGATAAATGAAACACGCTTAGCAAGAAGGGAATGGAATAGTAAAGTTGACCACAGTAGGAAGGGAAGAGCAGAGAGTAATAAGCAACTTAAGGTAATGGTTGCTCTTCTATGTAGAATATACCTTTAAATACGTGGAACATGGAGACAGAAGTGGATTATGGTGGAAGGCTGTTGGGGGAGGAGGATACAACACACAGGGATGGGACAGATGGACAGAGGGTAAGCAGGACAGACAGGTAGTGGGAAAGTAGGTATGAACAAAGGTCAATGAAACATCATAATCATGTTCTCTAGAGATGAGAACTAACAGTAGAGGAGAAGGCTCAGGAAGATGGACATAAATCAAAACATCTTTTGTTCCCCTCAAATCAGCACAGCTACAACAGCATCCCCAGACTCACTGGTAAACAGCTACTGCCCTTTTCACAAACAGACTTTCCTGGATGGGACAAAACAGGTCACAGTTCTTTGATTTGGCAGTTCCTAGAGATCCCTATGGTTTTCTAAGCAATCAATCATCTTTACCACCCCCCACCCCAAGGTACTATGTGGGCATGAGTAAGTCTGACCTGTGACAATGTGTAGCATGATTAAGAACAGGTTGTGACTAGGCACATACGCCTGCACCTGCAGCACTCAGGAAGAGAGGATGAAGGATCAGAGATTAAAAGTCATCCATGGGTCAGCCTAGGCAACAAGAGACACCACGACTGCCAGAGCAAACAAGTTGTGGATTAGACCTCATATGTCAACTAAGAAAAGTGCAGAACAGTCCAGCCTCAGGACCTTGTCTGAGTGCTGCATTAGCTCCTGGGTGCAGGCTGGTGATTTGCTTCCTTGGTTGTTAGTCTGCTCTAAGTAACTGGTTGTGACCCACAGACTATGGAGAAGTTGTGATGCTTCTGAAACACACACTTACCTGAATTGAAGTTAAGATGGAAGAGACATCGTATGTGGGGCTCCATCGGTTCTGCAGAATATCTAAACATATGCTACCATCAGCATACACTGCAAAGACAACACTCAAGTTAGTTACCACCGACTCATCCTAGTTAAGAGAACACAAGTTCTGAACATCAGGCAGTAACCAAACTCTTCTGTCTTATAGGAAAACGTGTTCTGAAAAGTTATGTTATTATCTGGCTCACTTCAGAAGTCCGAGGGAGAGACTCCTCCCAAGTGTTGAGATTATAAGCATATTCCACTACTCCTGAAGTATGGCCAAACTGAAACACCCCAGTGACCATAATAGTCTCTATACCAACAGGGTTAAGGAGTGTGAGTGTGTATGTTTTGTGTGTGTGCGCCTGCCTTTCCTCAGGGCTCCATCCTAGGGTTTCCTCTTCTATCCCCATTACTCATCTCTGGAAAATCATATCCACTCTCCTGGCCTCACCTTGCTCTCTGTGTGCTCAGTATTACTAACGGTTAACCTCAGTCCAGATCTTTTGGTCTAAAAGTAGAAGTCAGACGTTTCTCATCAGCTCTATAGAAACAAATGTCATACCCATAACAACATTTGATAATTTTAAAATTTTGAACTAGTTTTGATTTTTTTAAGATGCCACAAGAAAACCTGAATCCAAATGTCCATCAACTGATTAACAGGTAAACAGAATATATCTAAACAGTATAATAAAACATTATTCAAGCAACAGAGACAAATGACAGCTACAAGGCTGGGGATACAGTTGAACCACAACAGACAAAAGGTCTATGTAGATGAAGTCAGTAAGGGCCATGTGTTAAGAATTCATTAACATAAAACATCCAGATTGTTATCTCACAAGAGAAAGGGAAATTGGTCATTTTGATGGTTTTACTGTGCCTGTGACTATACTAAAACTCTACTGAATTGTGTAATTAAAATGGATAAGTAGGCTGGGTGCGCTGGTGCACACCTTTAATACTAGCACTCAGGTGGATCACTGAGTTCAAGACCAGTCTGAGCTACAAAACAATTCCCGGACAGCAGGGCTACACAGAGAAACCCTGTTTGGAAAAATCAAATAAATAAATAATAAATAAAAATGGACAAATAGAATGGCAAAGACTGTATGTACATCTGTCTGTCTGTCTGTCAACCCAGGACTGGGGATGTAGCTCAGTCTGTGGAGTGCTTGCCTACTGTGTAAACTTGGAGTTTGATCCCTAGTACTACTTAAACTGGGTGTGGTGGCATCTGTATCTGCATGTGAGCACTCAGACCTGAAACCAGGAGATCCTGAGTTCAAAGTCATCCTTGAATATATACATCAAAATGAAGGCCAGCATGGCTATGAGATCCCATCATTTATCTTTTTACTCATTTGAGTGTGCACACGCAGAAATGAGTGTTCATCAGAAATGAGTAACATGTGTGGAGGTCAGAAGATCTCTCTATCACAGGAGTCCTGGGGATTGAACTCAGCTGTCAGACTTGATTGCAAGGTACCCTTACCTACTGAGACATTTTGAAGGCCCTAAAATCTGTATTTTTATTTTGGGAGACAGGGTCTCATCGAAGGCCAGGCTGACTCTGAAGCTGCGAAGTAGCTGAGGATGGCCTTGAACTCCTGATTGCCCACCCTCAGCTTGAATGTGATGTTTTCAGAAGCCAAATTTCCGGGGAAGTTTTTGTTCTTTAAGCAAATAGATGTTTATTACTTTTAATTCAGATGTTATTACAATTACTTTACCTCACACATGGAACCTTGTTAGGATTCTAGCAACAAAACTGTGGCTAACACGGGCATGGAAACAGTATCTGAAAACAGGCCCTAAGCTATATCCACGGGGAGGGACAAACCCTCCAACACCCTCCTCCCATCACTGGAAAAAAAAAATCTAAGAAGCTGCTACTTACCATTTGGATGAAACATTTTGGATAAAAACCTAACAGTTGGTGGTTTATTTGGATATTCTTCAGAAAATTCTATCACTAGTTTAAAGGTACCTAGGTAGAAAACAAACCAAATTACAGTAAAGACAAACATTACTTTTAAATAAATCTTAATTCCGTATCAGATTTTGCACAACCACACATTAGCTGGAGAACTCTTAGCATACAGAACATCTAACATACTTCTGTGTTAGATTGTGGACAAGCGATGCTGGCAAGCACTTGGAGGACAAACATTTTCATGGGCTACTACAGAAGTGTCGAAGTGTAACAGTCACATTTAGCTGAATGACTGATTGGGGTGCATGATTTGTGTGTGCAGATGGGCATCACACCAGGGTATGTGTGTGTGGAGGTCAGAGGTCAACTTTGTTCTGAAGTTTAGTTCTTTCCTCCCACCTAAGTAGCCAAGGATGGCCTTGAACTGGCCATCTCAGAGGACTGACCAGTCCTCTGAGAGTAAACTCAGGTTGTCAGAGTTTGTGGGGCCAACTCCTTTACCCTCTGAATGTCGTATTTCTGAAAGGCTACTGGGCCCTAACTACTAAAATTTTAAAAATTCATACTTAAGGAACTAGAAAGTTTATAGCTTAAAAGGAGGGTGCCAAAGGAGTCTGAGAGCTGATTACCAACTGCAAAGGACAGCTTAGGCCTGGGTACTGATAGGAAAGGTACTTCTGTCTCCGTCATTTGAACATGCTAAAAACAAACTGGCTAGTTTACTTCTTTACTCCTCATAGATTGGAACACAATCTCCATTTTGTTACTTTTTGTTGTTGCGGTTGGCTGGAAATTTGGGTTAGAGGTTAAAGATAGAAAGAAGCCAAACAAAGCTAAGCCTTATTTCTTATGTGCACATATATTAATAGAGGTAACTGAGACAGTTAACACTGTCTGAGGATCAAACCAAGGGCCTCATAGATATCTCAAAAATATACTCTTCACTGACCTACACCTCCTGCCCTTACATATTTGAAGCTTACATTTTAATTTTTGCAATTTATAAAAACAGCTGGACCATATACAATTTCAAGCACAAGTATGGGATAGTTAATCTTAAGTTTATTGGTCTCAAGACCACTCAGCAGTATTAATCCCACTATGGGCAAGGAGTAGATTCATGAAACTGAGGTGAACAGAACAGCATTCTATGATAACTCACCATGGCAACAGATACAAGAACTCTAAAGAGTCAGACAGTACCGAGTGGTAGAACAATTAGAAAATAATTTGGTTTAATTATTACCACTTTCTGATTTCTAAAATTTGTTTTTTTGTTTTTTTGTTTTTTTTTTTTGAGACAGGGTTTCTCTGTATAACAGCCCTGTAGACCAGGTTGGTCTGAAACTCATAGAGACTCATCTGTCTCTGCTTCCTGAGCACTGGGATTGAAGACATGCATCACTACTGCCCAACTAAAATGTTTTTAAAAGCAGCATTTAATTAAAATAGTGACTGTAAAAATCTCTGAGATATAAACAACTGGATCTGTGTTTCTGCACAGACTGCCTCCAATAAGCCACTGGTGATACCTACTGGAGCTTATACTAGAAACTGTGATCTGACAGCTGGGGACATGGCTCAGTGACAGAACCCTTGCCTAGTGAGCAGGTTCAAGTCTGGGTGGGGTGGGGTGCATGGGAAATACTGTAACCCTTGCTACACAGACAGCTGAGACAAGAGGATTTCAAGTTCTAGGCCAGCATGGACAACTCTGCAGTACCTTGTCTCAATACAGAATGGGGTTGGAACAATGTCAGCTCAGTGATGAGAGCTAGCCTGACACACCTGGAGGGTCATTCTTAAGCTATCAAAACAGAATAACTCAGAAAATCCTACAATTCATCAAGAAGAACTGAGCCTTACAATTAACCTAAATATACTTATAGACATGCTAAATAATATACTTAAAAACATGCTAGCGATAGGTACATCATTATTCATTTTTACAATTCTCTTTAAGACTTGGTTTAAAGAAGACAGCTGTGTTCTCTTATCTCAATACAATCTGTTGCAATCTATTTTTTGATTTTAGTATAGTACGTAAAATCTGGCCTCATACAATATGTGGTTTTTATAGCCCTTTTAGACTGGTTTGCTATTGCACAAGATTTTTTTTTAAAGGTTCGTTGCAATGAACCATCTACAATCTTATCAATAAACATTCTGTACTCAATTACACTAAACTCTGCTGTACTTTGGATAAAGTTTGGTTTTGTCAATCTTTGACAATGCTAGAGACTAGACCCAGGCCATGGCAGCCACACACTCCATCACCCAGCTACTTCTCCAGGTCTGTCAGTCATCCTTTCAAGTAAGCATGTTCCATGAGCACACCAGCAGCCAAGCTGTGACCGACTCAACCGCAGAAGTGGTTTTGTCATGTGCTGTCATCATGCACAACATCAAGGAGCAGACTGAGAGGTCACCAGCAATTCCCGCTGTCACCAAGACATTTTACCATGCAAAGAAAGCAGCGACTGTTTAGAATGTGTGGGTCAAGGTCTCAACTTGCTCTTAGATGCTCAATTACTTAGGTACAGATCTAGCTCAGACTGTTTCTATATCAGCAATGAAAGTCAATAGTTAGTATCAAGATGGTCACAGAATCTCCTGAAAGAGGACTCAGACACCAGGAAGGGTTTGTGGATTGAACACAACTGAGAAATCCTGAGAGAGCTTAAAAACAAGACAGCTGCTAGAGTCATCTGGTACCTCCTTGGACTCCTCATCCCTACCTAGAAACAAGTATGGCAGTGTGGCATATATCTCTAACGCATGCATACATGTTTAGTAAGAAAGAGGACAATCCTGGCACTTAGGTGGCAGAGGCAGGAGGATTTTCTCTGAGTCCCAGTCACCAGAAGGGGCTACAGTGAGATCCATCTCAAATACAGATCTAGATTATTTTACAGCACTTCTGTCTAAGACTTATGCCTAGATCGGCCCTATTCTTCTTCAACAGGCAATATTTCAAAGTCCAAGTACAGTATCACTTGTTTATTAGACTTTCAGGTTATCCCCTGACAAACAGTTCACAGTCATTATTCTTGTCAAATATGTTAATAAGATAAATTCTGAAGTCACTTTGATAATTACAGCAAAGCTGTTAATTTTTTTTTTAAATATTTATTTATTTATCATGTATACAGTATTCTGTCTATGTGTATGACTGCAGGCCAGAAGAGGGCACCAGACCTCATTACAGATGGTTGTGAGCCACCATGTGGTTGCTGGGAATTGAACTCAGGACCTTTGGAAGAGCAGGCAATGCTCTTAAACCACTGAGCCATCTCTCCAGCCCCAAGCTGTTAATTTTTTAAGATCCACTATAATTAGAGAAAATTTATTAAATCAATTTAATAAATGTAATTTTGGTTACAGATTTGAACCATTCTCCCCCATTTCCCTGGCTCCTGTTAGATAAAACCAACTTGCAAAAGACTGCAGAATGCTTTGGGTGTTACACGTGCTAAGTAGTGAAGCTACTGGTAACTATGGATTCAGGAGTCGGGGAGAGATTGACAGTGGAGTGCTTACTTAGAACACCAAAGGCTTCAAAAAGGTGTGTTGGTATTCGAATCTCTGACTTAAATGCACCCATTTAATATCATGTAGAAAATAATTAACAATTACTCACCATCTTCAAAGGGTGTCCCTTCTGGTCTGAAAAGAAGAAGATTTCTGGTTAAGAGACATTCTTTACTCTGCCTTTTCTGTCCCAGGAGGGAAGAAGCTGGGAGACCAGAAAAGGCCGCAGTCATCCTGCTACCCAAGGAGCTGTACACCCAGGCCAACGCACAGCCTCAGTCCTTTACTGACAAGAGAGCACAAATAACTTTTTAATGTTCAATTTCTTCTCCCCAAAGGATATTTTGCTCAACAAACTTGTCTATGATTTTGCTGCAAAATTGGGTGGTGGAGGCACGTACCTTTAATCCCAGCAGAGAGGCAGGTCTCTGAGTTCGAGGTCAGCCTGGTCTACAGAGTAAGCCTGGTCTAGGCTGCTACACAGAGAAACCCTGTCTCGAAAAACCCCAAACCAAAACAACAGTATACAAAAGTGGGCATGATGCCATACACTTATAATCCCAGATACTCAGGAGCCTGAAGCAGGAGGATGTCAAGTTTGAGGTCTGCCTGGCATACACAGGAAAAATGAGACCATCCTGAGCAACCTGGTAATAACCTGTCTCAAACTAATATTTAAAAAAGGGATGGTGTAACACAGAGAAAAAATGGGGTATCATGGTCAGGTCAGGCTGGCCTGACCCTGAAGCAATGCCCCTGCCTCAGACTCCTAAGTGCTAGGATTTATAAGTATGAGCCAGTACACCTAACTATTTTGACTTTCTTGATATAAGGTCTTGTTATGGGCTCTTAATTTGTGATCCTTCTGCCTGTCTTCCAAGGGGTATGGTTACAGATGGCCGAACCCAGGGCTTCGAGAATGCTGGACAAGCACTCCACCAACTGAGCTACATTCCCAGTCTCCCATCACTAAGATGGCTCAGTGATTAAGAGTATCCGAAACTCTTACAGGAGTTTGTTCCTAGCACCCATTCAGGCAGCTCATAACTAACTACAGCTTCAGGTGATATGACTCCCTACCCCTGCCTGCCTGTCTTACATTGGCACCTGCTCTCCTGTACATGACATCCCTTTAAAATCCCAGTTTTTAATCAATTACCTGGACTGACTATAAAACCATACCGCAGTCTGTTGTAGTGGCAAATTCCCACAATCCCATACATACCAACAGACACACATAATCAAAGATTATGTTTTAAATCAAAAAGGATATGCAGGGCTTGCAAGATGGTTCAGTAAGTAAAAGTGCTTGCTATGCTATCCCTGGAAGCCATGATGAAGGAGCAGAAGTGACTTAATAGTTGCCATCTTACACCTTTATATTGAGTGCTGTGTGTTACAGGCACCTACACTCACTCACACAGTCATATATACAGTCACACGGTCTCACACACACACATACACAAATAATAAATAGGAATTTAAGGATGTATTAAGTATGGTGGCCCATGCGCTGGGAAGGTTGAGGCAAGAGGATTCTAAGTTTGAGGACAATCTGGGAAACTCATGTAGATCTTCTGCATTTTTGTTTTGCTTTTTTGTGAGAAGGTTCTATTATGCAGCCTGGACTTTAGTCTCCAAGTGCTGAATCAAAGGGCTGCACGCCAACCCTGTCAATAGTCCACCTCAAAATATCACTTTAAGGGGCTGAGTGTAGCTTGGTGATGGAGCATTTGTCTGCAGTGTGGAAAGTGGCCTGGTTCAACGCCACCATCACGCATGCTAACACATTTCTGCTCAGGACACAGATGATTTGTAGCTGAAACTCTTGTCACAGCAAAGGTCTTGGTATTTGGTTCCAAGCCTTTTTACACCCCCAGTAACATGAGCACAAACACTGAACGAGATCATTTATTTCATCTCCTTCATCACTCCATTTAATTTAAAATATTTACTTATTTTTAGTGCTGGGGATCAAACCCAGGACTGTATACATGGTAGGCAAGCTTCACTTAAAGCCTCTGAACCCTAGTTTTTATCAGTTACCTGGATTGGCTGTTAATTAGTATCATAGGCAAGTACAGTGTCCTACTCCCACAATCCCAGCTACTTGAGGGCCTAAAGCAAGAGGATCACTGCAGCCCAGTTCAAAATCACCCTGGGCAACATTTCAACACCCTGGCTCAAGTGAAAGAAAATCACATAAAGCTATATATAACGGCAAGAAGCAAAGCAATTTTATATAACTGTCCCAGACTCAATAAAATGTTTCAGGGGTTGGGTGTACAGCGTAGTGATGGAGCACTAGTAAGCAAGCACATGAGGCCCTGGGTCCAACCACAGCTTCTTAAAAGAAGTGATAATACCCCCAGCCAAGAGAATTTCTACTTCAACCTCTTTCCTTAGTGCTCATGTACTTACTTTTCTTAGGGAGGCCCCACACAGCTATCCCCGGATAACTAGTAGTTCAACTCACCCAAATATAACTGCGTTCCACTGCATGATGTTGTTTTCAGATGGTGCACCACTGACCCCCACAGGCGGGTCCTCTTGCAATCTGGAAATCCAGAGTGGTCATTTTCAGAGTTGAACATAAAGGTCAGGGAGGTCAAATTCTACTGAGCCTATTCTGAGAGACTGGCTAGATTGACCTTGTTATTGTTGGAGTGGGAATGAACCACAACTTAAATGAGTCAACCAGGTTAATGCACACATTAATACTAAAGTGATCTCTAACTACAAAGGCCTAAGAGATCATCCCTCTTCGCATAGCAAGATTTAAGATACGGGCTCTTGAAGAACTCATGTTTCCAGACTGCACTCTTAACCCACTGAGGGCTTACAATCTCAACAGTAAAAACTACTGCTAGAGAACCAGCAGCTTATGCCAGGAGGTGGTGGTGCACACCTTTAAACCCAGCACTTGGGTATCAGGTATCTTGTGAGTTGGAGGCCAGCCTGGTCTACAGAGTGACCAGGACAGTCAGGGCTACACTGACAAACCCTGTCTCGAAAAACAAAAACAACAAAACAGAGAACCCGCACCTTTCCTACCATTCAAGGCTCACCAGTCCTAACCACAGACACTGCACAACACAAAAACATAGCAAATCTCTGTATACGCTAAATGACTAAAAACCACATTCAATGTAACTAGAAAGCAAGTTTTACTTCACACCCTGTGCTTCAGACACTGGCTTTCTAAAGAAGCCAGAAGCTCCAGCTAGCTTTCCCAGCAGCCTCTATTTTAAAGGCTGTTTGAAGGCAAAATCTACCTCTAAGACCAGGAGACTTCACCAGAGGTCATCATCAAATTCTTTTAACCTGAAGATCCGTGGAAAACCACCAAAGGCAAGGTGTATTCAACTTAGAATCAAGTACAGGAATTGCAAAAATGGACAAGAGATAACAATGGATGCAACTGGGGAGTTTTATTTGCATTTCAGTCACGGAGCTAATCAAACACAGTGACTTCAAGCCCTGGCTGACTTTTGCACCAAAAAAGGGCATCCTTGCCCGTCAGATTAAAACCAAACCAACCTCTCCATTAAGCACACACACGAAATAAGTTATCTTCAGGTGGCAGGGCACTTGACAACAAAAAGTGTATTGTTTGGTCAACCTCAAGCAGATTAGGCCGCTGACCGGAACTACTTACTGCTTGACTCCCCACTTTTAAGTGGCTAAAAGCAGCAGCGAATGAATTAAACGATGAAGTTGTCTAGGGCCCAAGACAATGGCTTCCAAACGCCTCACACAGGGCTCTATAATGGCGAAGTGAAGGTTACTTCCTGAGCTGCAAATCTAAGTTTTTATATTACAGATTTGTCTCAATCACGGCAGGTCTGACCAGAAAAGAAACTTTAAAGACTATCTCGACGCTGGACTTCGGGTACTGTTCTGCACTCGTACGTTTTCACGGAAAGAAACAACTGGAAGAGGAGGGAAGAGGTCATCTTCTTCCTCCAAGCCCTGTATTTCCTAACAATCCCCTATTTTCCAAAAGAAGGCCCAGGTGGAGTATCAGGTGAGCTCCCGGCAGACGGGAGGCATTTCTCCAGGCTCGGGAGGCTATAGATAGGCCTTTATTCGGCAGCCAGATCTCAGTTCCAGAAGGCACTGGCAGCCACTGGAGTGGCCATCTCCCGGCCCAGGTTTTCCGAGCCAGTTCTCAAGGTCCTTCCAGGTGGGCGGGGGCAGAGTCGGGTTTCGGGGGGGGATGGGCTAACCACCTCCGGCCCTCGCGCGGCAGACCCCACCCTCATCGCTGCAGAAAGGGAAGGGACGTGGGGCAGGATTCACCCGAACCCCGCTCCAAACGGGAGTCCGTGGGGCGCTGGAACAAAGCTGGACTGGTCCGCCAGGCGAGGCCCGAGCCTCAGGCGGAGCTCACTCGCACCGGCTGGGGAGGGGACGCCGCAGGGTGCAGAGGCGGGCTAGGAGGCGTCGGCATCTGGCCTTGATGGGCCTTGAGGGACACCTAGGCCCTGCGATGGCCACCTTCCTACCTTGGGGGGAGGGGGAGGGCAGAAGGCAGTAGTACCGACCATCCTCACTCAAAGGGAGGCAGCAGGCGAGGGAGTGGGAACCGCCGGTAAGCCGGGGCTGCCGTGGATCCCGCAGGCCCACAGTCCGTCAGGGTCACTAGGGGGAAGATGTCCCGGATCCCCGCCCTGCAGTCCCGCGGGTTAGGGAAGAGGCCGTCATATTGGACTAAGGCGAGGGCCCTTACCGCTTGAAATCCCGCATGAGCCTCCTACGGGCCGGGGTCGACATGCTCCGCAGCTGCCCCGCGGTCAGTCTGAAAGAAAAGAGTCCCTTTCGGTCCCCCCACCCCCCGGCGCAGCGGCCGAATCACTGTGGGTCGCCGCAGCCGCCGAGACTGCACAAACAACCCTGCAATGACGTCTCCCTCCGCCGCCTCTAGATCCCTCCGCCCTCCGCCAGTACCACCGCGGGAGAAGGGGGGAGGGGGCGGGGCGAGCGGGCGCGCGCGCGGCCACGGCCCGCGCCAGGGACCGTCTTCCGGGTTGATTTCCTGTGGGGAGCCGCGCCGAGCCCGTTCCCTGGTCACGCCGAACGCGACGGGCCCGAGGCCGCCCGCGGCCGCACGCTACCTTGCCTCTCTCCCCCCGTCGCTAGTTTCAGGTTCGGCCGGACGGGGAGAGACGGGCGCATCCGGAGCCTGAGATTTCAGGGAAAGGAGGTGGGGTGACGTAAGGTCACGTGACCGCTGGCGGCGTTGTCAACAATCCACCCCTGAGGGGGAGGGAGCGAAGTATCTAGAACCACGTGTCCCTGTGACGCCATTAAACAGGTCACGTGACGGCGTCGCCTGGCTCCTGGTTTTAGGTCTAACGAGGCAGGTCGCTGTGTTTAAGAGCGAGCTTGACACCTCTAACCGTATCTTGTTCTTTTGGCCCCAAGTACAGGAACTTTGCTGAAGGAGATGTTGTGGAAGGAGCCGCTTGCCTTCTAAGTCTTTAACACGGAACCAAAAAAAACCTGAATTCTCTATTTCAAGTGACTTAGCAACTTTGGTACGTGGGGCAGGTGCTGAAACGGTCGCGTAGACTTGTAATAATCAGCTTTGAATGCTAAGGCCAGCGCAAATGAGATGGCTCACAGGCTTTGGGACCAGTAACCTGTTCCTACTAGTGGAATTTCCATAGGGAAATGAGCATGGACTAGATTGTCCAAGTCTCTAAAGACGGCATAGAGCTAAAGAAATTGGAATCTGAGTTTGCCTGTGTTTGAGGCACAATTGTATTTTTCAAGAAATGTGGAGGTGTGATTTTAGAGCATATCAATGGGCTGCTGGTTGTCAAAGAAACGTACAGAAGTGATTCAGATGGGGGAGAGAGATGGTGCAGACGTGAGTGGGAGGTATTTCTTGAGTCTGAGATAACTCATTATAGCTCATTACAGGCTTTGGATAATTGCAAGGAGGGTACAAGAGGACCGGAAGTGCCCTGTTGTGGGTGCTGATGTGCAGCAGGCTCAGAAGCCTTGACCCTGTCCTCCTTTGCCGAGTCATGGAATACACACCCTCAGCTTCCAACTCCAGTTATGAGGATTTGTTAGTCAGGGGTACAGAACATTTTAGAAGACGCGGAATTCTTAGTTCTAGACAGGAGGAAGGGAATGAAAATCCACTGCTCCGCTCGTGCCCACGTTTTCAGGAAACCAGGAAAGCTTTACGCTTCCCACTGTCCTTACCCCTCCTCTCTTCAAACTCTGAATTCTCTTGGTTTAAAGGAACCTTGAGAACCCGATGGCTTGGTGCATTCTGCTAATCCCACCATTCAGGTAGTGGAAAGGATCAGGAGTTGAAGGGTAGGTAAGCCTCAGTGACAGTGAAATGGCGGCCACCCTGGGCCGCCTGAGACAGTCTCATTCTCCTATCCCCATCCCCTCTTCTCCCAGAAAAGTAATCTTGAGGTTTGTTAGGTAGATCTAAGTCTCCCTAGCCGCTGCTCCGTACTCGCAGAGTGACTCAGCTAAAAGTTAAATACTTCTTAACTTTTTTTTTCTCCTTTTTGAGGTATATGATAGAACCCCAGGGCCTTATATCCTTTTGTTTTGTTTTGTTTTTCAAGACATGGTTTCTCGGTGTAGCTTTGAAGCCTGTGCTGGAACTCATTCTGTAAACCAGGCTGGCCTCAAACTTACAGAGATCCGCCTGCCTCTGTCTCCCGAGTGCTGGGATTAAAGGCCTTTAACTTTTTATTGAGCAGGATGTGACAGTGCACAGATGTAGTCTCAGCACTAAATAGGTGGGGACAGGAGGACTCCAAATTCCACGCTGCCTTGAGCTGCATGGAGGGTTACTGTCTCTGGAAAGAATAGTGAGACCGGCCCCTTAGGGTCTCTGGGTGGGCCTTCAACTCCCTTTGAGTAGCTGGCATAGGTAACAGGAGTATTGCCTTTCCTTGTCTTTTTTTTTTTTTAATTTGCCATCCAGCCATACTATTCCTAATATTCCTCATGGTTAAGAACAAAGGCAGATAAATATGTGAAATGCTAAAGAGATTATTTTTTTAAAAAAAATCTCATTCTGTCGCTTATCTAGTAATTTAACTTAGAAATGGATGAGATAGTTTGATTTTTTTCCAAATGAAATGTTTTGACAAATTCCATGTACTTCCTAAAGTATTAGAGAGCAGAATATTAACAAACCCCACACAATTTCTTGGTCAGGCTGCTTGCTGTACACTTACAACTATGGTCTTAGAACTTAGCTTTTGTTTTTAAAAACAGGGTATGTGTAGCTCAGGCTGATCTGGAACTTGCTATGTAAACAAGGCTGTCCTCAGTCTCAATAGAGCTCTGCCTCTCCCCAGAGCACTGGGATTAGAATGGGTACCAGTGACTTGGCAGCTTTATTTGTGAGCTAAGTGAGGCCAGGAACTCAGTCTGGTTCATGCTTTACTCTTTGCAAATATTTAGTTCATAAAAATAGTAAATTAACATACAGCAGGTATCGTAGTGGTGAAAGGCTTAACTATGACATTTTGTTTGTTTTTTTCAAGAGAAGGTTTCTCTGTGCAACTGCCCTGGCTGCCCTGGAACTCGCTCTGTAGACCAGGCTGGCCTCGAACACAGAGATATGCCTCTGCCTCCCCATCCCTGAGCACTGGTATTAAAGGCTTACGCTACCACTGCCACATGGCTGACATTTTTATTTGTGTGGGGTAGGACAGACCGATGAGGATGTCGATGATACAGACACATGACAAACCCAAACCAGGTACCCATCCCTCCTTACTCTCAAGCTCCGAAATCCAGCCCTAACTGGATAGACAGGAGGAGATGCTCTAACTTGTTTTTAAATAAGCAGACTAGTTTCTTTTTTACGTACACTCCTCAACTCTCTTCTTGTGTACATTCATTTATTTTTGTGTGTAGGCCAGAGGACAAGTCGTCAGCTTCATAGCCTTTCTCCTGAGCTATCTCATTGAACTAGCTTTACTACTATTCCAGTTGAATCAGGATCTTTAGAGGTGGAGCCCTTCAGACACCTCTTCGGGTTATTAAATGTACATTCCGAAGTGTCCTTGTATATCACTCAGTTTAGCATTTCACATGTAGTGAGAACACTTTGTAAAAGGACTGCGAGGTCCTTTAAAGGCACAGGCCTTTAAGCACAGCACTCAAAGCAGACAGATGAACTCTTGGGAGTTCAAGGACAGCCTGGACTACAGGTGAGTCCCAGGCCAGCCAGAGCTACAAAGTAGACCCTGCCTCAAAACAAATAAAAAAAGGAGTACCAGTAGTTGGAAAACACGAAGGAATATCGAGAATCTTAAAGAACATTAGAAATAACATTAGAAATAAGTTAGGGGTGCAGTGAATGCTCAGTTAGAAATAAGTCAGGGGTGTAATGAATGCTGAGTTTATGGCTTACCACTGAGCTATGCCCTCTGCCTAAGAACCATCTTGTCCCTGTTTAAGGATCAATGTCGACTTTGAAGTCGAAATCAGGTGTATGGAATATTAATATAGCACTGGCAAACTAGTCACACAAGGCTTCCTTGGATCAGTTGTTTTTAATGATAATCAGCCTCTTAGGACGGGGCACAAGCAGGTGACCAGTCACCCTGGCGACAAAATGCCCTTTTCCCTGGCAGAAAGAGTCCTCGAGGGCATTCAATCTGCGACAAAAACCGCCTTTCCCCATTCTGCAAGCACGCGGGGCCTGCCGCACCATCTAGCTTCCGCTTCGTGTCACTTTCCCTTCCGGGTCGGGACCCCAGCGATTTCCAGTCTTGCGTAGTGCTGTTCGAACGCCGGCCCCGCCCCCACCCCGTTGCCAGGACGTCGGGCCGCCCAGAGCTGGCTAGGTCAGCTGGGAGAGGAGGCGTGGTGTCCCGCAGCCGGCTGGGGGACTTCGCGGAGCCGGGCCTGCGGGACTACAGGATGGGCTGAGTCGGCGGCGGCTCTCAGGACGAGGTGGACAGCCTGGCGGGAGGCGTGACCCGGGTCGTGGCTGCTTAGACTATGGGTTTCAGGAGAGGGCGGACCGCGTAGGCGAATGCGGTACCGAGGTGGGGGTTCCCACGCTTGTGGACCGTAGTTGGTCATAAGAAACCCGCAGTGTTTGTTAGAGGGATTTTTTAACCCGCCTTCCATCGTAGTTGCAGTTTTTTGAAAAGGGAACTTGTTTTCTAAATCACGTATTCTAAAAGGATTCCTGAATTAAGCGCGAATCAGACCTTCCTTAGTCCCAAAATGCTAGATTAATGCAGGACACCCCTGTGTTCTGGTGAAAGTTGGCGTTTCTCTGACAACCTAAGAGTTTCCACGAACAGGCTGTGCTGTAGCCAGCTCTCCTAGTTTTGTTTTTATATTTGAAAGTAAGGGGTTATCGACTCTATACATTATCCAGCTTGAAAATTTTAAGTGTGAACTTACAACATTTTCTTTATTTCTGTGAAGCAGAAGCCAGGCTTGAAAATGGAGATGTATGAAACTCTTGGAAAAGTGGGAGAGGGAAGTTATGGAACGGTCATGAAATGCAAACATAAGGATACTGGGCGGATAGTGGCCATTAAGATATTCTATGAGAAACCAGAAAAATCTGTCAACAAAATTGCAACGAGAGAAATAAAGTTTCTAAAGGTTTGTTTCTTTTGCCTTTTATTATATATATATATCCCCCATTGGGACTCATTTTGCTATGAAGTCCAGACTGGCCTGGAACACTTATTTTTTTCCCGTGCTGAGATTTACAGGCTACGTTACAACACCGGGCTTCTTTTGCCTTGATTGTGTAAGTCAAGCGAGAAATTGTTGTAGAATGAAGATAAAATGTATGAAAGAATATTTCCATTAACAATATACTGCATAGAGAAATTCTCATTTCCTATAGTTTGTAATTTTTAGTGATAAATATCTGCGTTCTTGTGTATAATATAATTATGATAATATTGTGAAGCTCACAGTTATAATGCTTAAAGACATCTGCTTTGTACAAAGGACGGTGGAAGAAGCTGAGACTAGAAAGAAGTAAAAATTTGTTCCTTAATGACTTATGACTAGGCAGGAGGTGTACAAAAGATAATCCTAATAAGAGTGACTCACACTGAGCCAGAGAGATGGCTCTGTAGTCAGAGCACTTGCTGCCCTTGGCGAGGACTAGAGTCAGTTCCTGGAATCCACAACTGCCTGTACCTCCAGCTCCCGGGGGACACCTGCAGGCTTGTGTGTGTGTGGAACCACATAACAACACAGTTGTTTTGTGTTTTTTAATGGTTACTATTAAATTTCACAAACTTCTGTTTGGCTGGGAAGGTTTCTTGCAGAAAACACGCTATGTTCTTGGCCTTGAAGGCTGTGTAGCATTTGGGTGAAGTGGAGCTACCATTGAGTTCCAGAATAACATAAGCATAGACAGACAAGAGCAAACAGAGCAAAAGTGGAAGGGAAAAGAACAGATACTTGTCTATGAGTTTCTTGTATAGAATTAGAATTCTAATTAGTGCAGTAAATTGGAAGTAGATTTTAAAGCGTTTTAGGCTAAGAAGTCAAAACTTGGTTTGGGGCTTGATCTGGAGTAGCTCCATTGGTAGAGTGCTGGTTGAGCATGTCCAAAGCCCTGGGTTTGTTCCCCAGAACCACATAAAACTGAGTGCGTGCAATCCTCTGTTATAGATTAAGTTCCAAATCAGCTTGGGGTACGTGACACCCTGACTCAAAGACACAAACCTGATGTTTTAGGAGATGGAAAATGAAGGTTTGAGTTAATTGTAAAGAATCCCTGTTAGGTAGCCAGGTGGTGATGGTGCATGCCTTTAATCCCAATACTTAGGAGGCAGAGGCAGGCAGATCTCTGTGAGTTTGAGACCAACCTAGTCTACAAGAGCTAGTTCCAGGACAGGCTCCAAAGCTACAGAGAAACCTTGTCTTTAAAAACCAAAAGAATTTTTTTAAAAAAGGAATCTGTTAGGTATTAATCTAGCAGTACTCTGTAGAATGTATCAAAAGACTGAAAGGGGTCTCGTGGGAATTTAATTCAGAAATCCTGCTAATCTCATGAGGCTTTTTTAGACTCCAGCAGTGTAAACGGCATGGAGAAGGAGTCAGAGATGTCCTTGAAGTTCAGAGAATGCTGCAGTTGATGCAAAGTGGAAGAGAATTTGAGACCTAGTTCAGTCTGGGACTGTTGACTTGGAGATGACAGGGATATTTAACTAAAGACTATTAGGCTTCTGCAAACAGCAACTGTGTCAGGAGAGATCAGGGCACTTTATGTGTGACAGGCGAAGAACTGAGGAGGTAAAAACAGAGTGTGACCATTCTTTGGGGACTGGGTCTAAAACTAGACACTGCAATGGAGAGCAGTGCTCCCGGTACAGATGTTCTGTCTTACTGTGCTTTCAGGGCTCTCACCTTGACAGTGGGGTCCAGATGTTTTACATGTGATGAAGAGTACAGCTTCTCTTGCCCATCTTTGTTGGTACAAAAGAAACATTTTCTTTTTGCTTTTTCAAGACAGGGTTTCTCTGTGTAACAGCCTGGTTGTCCTGGAACTAGCTCTTGTAGACCAGGCTGGTTTCAAACTCACAGAGATCTGTCTGCCTCTGCCTCCTGAGTGCTGGGATTAAAGGCATGCATCACCACTGCCCGGCATTTTTTTGGTCTATATTAGATAATATAAATCTAAATAGAATATTATGCTAGCACCTGTGGACAGTTGGAACTGCTATATTTCTAGAACGTATGAAGGAAAAGCAAAAACTAGTAAAGACATTATGATTTTTTTATGGAAGACACCAGTCCTTGCCTCATGAAATGAAACAGCACTGTCAGGCAGTATGTGCTCCTTAAGTGAGAAATCAAATTAGGAAATAATGGCTTTGAACTTTTCAACCTTCTGCCTTCACCTCCATAGTGCTGACATTGCATACATCATGCCTGTTTTTTTAATTTTT
This sequence comes from Myodes glareolus, assembly GCF_982192425.1. Taxonomy (NCBI): domain Eukaryota; kingdom Metazoa; phylum Chordata; class Mammalia; order Rodentia; family Cricetidae; genus Myodes; species Myodes glareolus. The sequence continues at coordinate 72,539,929 of NC_142034.1, read as the reverse complement.
AAATTACATTTTGCCTTTGATTCTGGTGTGTGCATGATGTACATTGACAGTACACGTGTGGAGGCCACAGGGTAACTTGCAGAAGTTGAAGGGCTCTTGGTTGTCAGGCTTGACAAGTGCCTTTACCCTTTGAGCCATCTAGCCTCGCAGGAAACCTGTGTTGTTAGGGGGTCGCACTCAGGGCTTTGTCCACCAACTGAGTGCAGTGCCAGCTCCAGCCCTATTTAGTGATATTATAAAACTAACCAGTAGTGACAAGAACATGGAGATGAGCTTGAAAACATGTTTTGTTGTTATAACTATAGGCAAATAACTTATTTATTTGAGACAGGGTTTCATTATGTATCCTTGGATGTTTTGGAATTCGCTATGTAGGCCAGGCTGGTCTCAAACTCACTAATCTGCCTATCTCTGCCTACTGAATGCTGAGACTAAAGAAGGTATGTGGGACCATGTCTGGTATATGCAAATTGTTTTAAGACACTTTGTTTCTTTTGTTGTTGGTTTTTTAAAGACAGGGTCTCCCTATGTAGTCCTAGCTGCCCTGGAACTTCCAATGTAGAACAGACTAGCCTCTGACTTACAGAGAGAGAGAGAGAGCTGCTTCCTTCTGCCTTATGAATGTTGGAATTAAAGGCCTGTGACACCATAAGCAAGACACTTTAAACTATTCTCACTAACTTAGTATGGGATTCTCACCCTTCACTGTCCCTTCATTGCTGCCAGTGTGTCAATGCCGTGACACCGCACCAGAGCATCTTACTAAACAGAACAAAAATAGGAAAGGAGCTGGGCGGTGGTGGCGCACTTTAATCTCAGCACTCGGGAGGCAGAGACAGGTGGATCTCTGAGTTCGAGACCAGCCTGGTCTATAAGAGCTAGTTCCAGGACAGGCTTCAAAGCTACAGAGAAACCCTGTCTCCAAAAAACCAAAAATTTAGTAAAGGAACCTGGATTTCTACCAGTCATGTTTCAAGGATTTTTAGTCTCTATTAGTCACAGGAAAGTAGAAAACTTAACGTTGTACCATGCTGTGGGAGTTCCTTCAGCTCCTTCAGCCAATCGCCGCTGAGTTACCAGCCCATTGGGGCGTGGTCTCTCCCTTTAAAAAAAGCAGCGGCTGTCCTCCACTCTCTCTTTGTCTTCCGGCTCCGTTTCCGGCCCCTGGACTCCTTTCCTGTTCGCGCGGAGGGGCTGTTGTCTGGGACGGTAATCTGTAAGTTTTTTCCCCTTTGAATAAATAACCATTCTATTAATCATAATTCCAAACTGGTGTGGGATTGTCTGTGACTTACGCCTTCATCTGGCGCCCCACGTTTGGTTGTAGAACCCCCCCTTCCCCCCCACTCAACTGCTTGCTACCAGCTCGGCTAGTCACGAGACCTCCCTCAGCTGCGGCCTGTGCCCTGTGTGTGGAGCCAGCAGTTCAGTTAAACCCCACGCCTCCCAAGCTCCACAGGCTCGGGACAGTCTCTGCCTGCCTGGTTTGCTCTTTTCTGAGTTGTTTTTAAATTTCCCTTGTAAGTGCGGTGCTTTAGTGGCGTGAATCAGAACGACTCGGTCACGTGGAGGCATACGCGGCTTCCGGGTTGCTCTTTTCTACCCCTGGATTCTGGGTTTCTGGTTCCGTGTATGGAATTGATTTAATTAAACTTTCTTTCTTGAGCAACTTATATTTCCTAGTTTTTAACAAATACTAAGGCAGACACTGAAACAGGACCTGTTTAAGTCACCTTTGCAGTGGTTCTAGTCGCAACTTGGCAACAGCGCCGCCAACTAGACAAGAGGTAATATGGCAGTTTTTGTTTCCAACGCCAATTTTACTGTTTTCTTTATTAATACAATGGATTATGTCATGCAAGGTTTATATGACTATGGGAATATATTAATTTACTTGTTGCTAGGTTTCAGTTTTCTTTTCAATATTTTATCATTAAGAAAGATACGATTTTTACGGACTAATATTGAACAACTAGTTGAAAGGATTAAAATTATTGAAAATCAGGGGTTATCTGAACAAGTGGATACTATGATAGACAAAATTGACTCCATGTCCAAGGGTACTAGGAAGTTACCTGAAAGGGTACAGGCTGTTGAATTTGACGTTCAGATGTTACCACAAAGTTTTGATAAGGTAACAGATAGAATGAACCTCCAGAATGGGAACCAAAAAACTGATACCTTAGTGAAATTACTAGAAACACGGGTAGGTCAGGAGATTCAGGATTTAAGGGATACAATGATAAAAAGATTAGAAATGATTGAAGAAACTATTGGAGCTGGTGAACAGAGTAAGAAGGCACAAGGACAGGATACAATGCCACCACCAGCTGTTAGAACTGGCTTACCCAGGGTCCTAACAACATACCCTGTAATTTATTCTGACAAAGGGTTAACTTCCAAAGGCTCAAAGGGAGTTAAAGAAGCTAGATGGACACCAATAGCAATGAATGATTTAAAAGAAATTAAGCAAGCTGTCGTTAACTTTGGCTTGCACTCTGCATTTGTTAAGGAAATGATAAGGACTTGGGCTTCTAATGTCAGAGCTACCCCCCATGATTTCTCTCAGCTAGTGTCTGCAGTTTTAGATGATGGGCCTTCCTTGATGTTTGGAATTTATTTCAGAGAAGAATCCAAACATATGGAACAGCAAGGAAGAGCAAAAGGTGTGGAGGTTTCCCAAGATCAAATTCTTGGTGTAGGAGCATATGCTGATCCACAGGTCCAAGCTCTTTATGATGAAGAAGTGCTGTCCTTATGTCACAAAGCAGCCTTGAATGCTTTGAATAGAATACAAGATCCAGCAAAAAGGGTCGAATCATATACCAGGGTTAGGCAGGGACAGAGAGAACCCTTTACTGACTTTGTGCAAAGATTAATTAAGGCTCTGGACATAGGGGTAACAGACCCAGAAGCTAGACGAATACTTCTTGAATCTCTAGCTTTTGAAAATGCAAATACTGAATGTAAAAAGATAATTGGGCCTTTAAGATCTAGATCAGCACCAATGGAAGAATGGATACAGCATACAATGAATGTTGAGATGTTTAGCTATAACGATGAATCCTGGGTAGGAGAAGCGATTTCCAAAGCTATGAGGAGACATCAAACTACCAGGTGTTTTAATTGTGGTAAATTAGGACATCTGAAAAGGGATTGCAGGCAAAGAAATCCTAGGAATAATATCTCCTCTGGGAATGACAAAAGTAGGAGATCTCAGCCTTCAGGTATATGCAGAAGATGCGGTAAAGGCCAACATTGGTCCAACGAATGCAGGTCAACAACAGACAGACAAGGCAACCCGATACCATCGGGAAACTCCTTGAGGGGCCTCTCGCAGGCCCCCAAGCCAAAAGTGGCCCAGTCATTCCCAGTTACAGTCGAAAATGTGTCTCACCAAGAAAATTAAAAACTCCAATGTCTGCCGTAAAAAGTAATACTGGTCTAAATGATGAATTACATGTGGAGAATGAGTCAAAAAATTCAGGAGGACAGAGTAAACGTATATTTTGGCAAACGTATATTAACGATCAAAGACCAAAGCTAAGAGTCTGTATAAATGGCATTTTTATTGAAGGCTTATTAGACACAGGTGCGGATGTAAGTATAATTACTCCAGAATCCTGGCATCCGAATTGGCCTCTTCATGAGGTAGATGTTCAGTTCCTGGGAATTGGAACCCTATCTCGTGTAAAACAAAGCACAAGATGGGTGGAATGCATAGGGCCTGAAGGGCAAATAGGAAGATTAAGGCCATATATAGCAAATATTGCAATAAATTTATGGGGCCGTGACCTGCTACAGCAATGGAATACCCAGATTAACATTCCTGTAGTTCCAGGAACTCACAATTCTGGGAAGGATATAATGAGGTATTATGGAAAAAGGTCACCAGCCATTCAGGCTGTACAAGAACACACAGCCAATAGCAAACCTTTAGAGGTACCAACAGCCCTACCTTTAAAATGGCTAACTGAGAAGCCAATATGGATCAAGCAGTGGCCTCTAGCTGAAGATAAGTTACAGGCTTTGGAACAGCTGGTACAAGAGCAACTAGATGCTAACCATATTGAAGAATCAACCAGCCCTTGGAATTCTCCTGTGTTTGTTGTAAAAAAGAAATCTGGTAAATGGAGAATGGTGACAGATCTAAGAGCTGTCAACAAGGTAATTCAGCCTATGGGTCCGCTACAATCTGGAATTCCTTTGCCTTCTCTATTACCAAGAGGATGGCCTCTTATAGTTATTGATTTGAAAGATTGTTTTTTCACTATACCTTTGCAAAAAAAGGATAGAGAAAAATTTGCCTTCACAGTGCCTACTTATAATAATTCTCAGCCTACTAGGAGATATCAATGGACTGTCCTCCCACAGGGGATGCTCAATAGTCCCACATTGTGTCAATATTTTGTTAATAAGCCACTGGAAATAATTCGTAAGCAATTTCCCAAGTCCATAATTTATCATTACATGGATGACATTTTATTATCTGATTCAAATAAAGATATTTTGGAAAGTATGTTTGAAGAAGTAAAGAAAGTTTTGCCTAGGTGGGGATTACAAATTGCCCCTGAAAAGATTCAAAGAGGAGATTCTATTAATTACCTAGGCTACAGAATAGGGTTAGAGAAAATTCGAACACAAAAGGCACAAATTAGGAGAGACCGGTTACGGACTCTTAATGACTTCCAAAGATTGTTAGGAGATATTTCCAGTCTACGACCAGCTGTTGGGATAACACCTGATCTAATAGTTCATTTAAACAAAACCTTAGATGGTGATAAGGATTTGAATAGTCCCAGAAAATTGACAGTTGAAGCAGAAAAGGAACTGACAATGATTGAGGAAAAATTACAGGAGGCACATGTGGATAGGGTCAACCCTAATCTTAGTTCCATCCTAGTCATACTGCCTTCCAGAATTTCTCCTACAGGGATTTTAATGCAGAGGGAAGATATTATTTTAGAGTGGATATTTATACCTCATAAACCAAGTAAAAAATTAAAAACTTATGTAGAAAAGGTTTCAGAATTAATTATAAAAGGTAAACTGAGACTTCGTCAACTAGCAGGTATAGACCCAGCAGAAATTATAGTGCCTTTTACTACTGAGGAAATAAGAAAGTTATGGGAAGATAATGAACCATGGCAAAGAGCTTGTGCTAATTTTTTGGGAGAAATTAGCAGCAACTATCCCAAAAGTGATAGACTTAACCTCATAAAGAGAACTTCTTGGATTCTTCCTAGAATTGTACGTGATGCTCCAATAACTGGAGCTCGGACATTTTATACCGATGCAAATAAATCAGGGAAAGCAGGTTATAAATCAGAAGAATTGAGTAAGGTGGAACAAAGCCCTTATAATTCTGTCCAGAAGGCAGAATTATATGCCATTCTTATGGTGCTAAGGGATTTTAAAGAACCTCTTAATATAGTTACAGATTCACAATATGCAGAAAGAGTTATCTTGCATATTGAAACCGCTAAATTCATACCAGATGACACAGAGTTGACTTCATTGTTTATCGAGGTACAGGACATAATTAGGAATAGGCTTTGTCCAATGTACATAACACACATCCGGTCCCATACCGGTCTGCCTGGGCCTCTAGCACAAGGTAACGCTGAAATTGACCAATTATTGATTGGAAGCGTTCTGCAGGCCTCAAAATTTCATAAAAAACATCATGTCAATAGTAAAGGCTTAAAGAAAGAGTTTTCCATTACATGGCAACAAGCTAAGGACATTATAAAGAGATGTCCTACTTGTTCTTTCTATAATCAAACACCATTGCCTGCAGGGAGTAACCCAAAGGGTACTCAAAGGAATGAAATCTGGCAGATGGATGTGTTCCACTTTATGGAATTTGGTAAATTAAAATATGTACACCACACCATAGACACGTATTCAGGTTTTCAATGGGCAACTGCCCTGAGCTCAGAAAAGGCTGATTCGGTAATCACACATTTATTGGAAGTTATGGCCATCATGGGTATACCTGCACAAATAAAGACAGACAATGGTCCAGCATATGTATCTAAGAAAATGAAACGCTTCTTTGCTTATTATAATATAAAACACGTTACAGGTATACCAAATAATCCTACAGGTCAGGCAGTTATAGAAAGATCAAATCGTACTATAAAGGATATGCTAAACAAACAGAAAGGGATGAAAGATACCCCCAGAAATAGATTGCATAATGCTTTATTAACCTTGAATTTTCTTAATGCTAATGAGAAAGGAACAACAGCAGCAGAGAGGCATTGGATAATGGAAAAAACTTCTGAACTAAACCAACCTGTTTATTTCAAAGACGTGCTGACCTCTCAATGGAAGCCAGGAGATGTGCTACGTTGGGGAAGGGGTTTTGCTCTTGTTTCCACAGGAGAAGAAAAATTGTGGATACCATCAAAATTAATAAAGGTTCGATTTGAAGAGGAGAAACCTCTTGGAAAGGAGAAATGACAGCATCTACAATGATGATAACCATACAGGTGGTAAGAAAAGCATATAGAATGGGGGCAGGGTTCTGTTCTTATCTCCACAGGAAAACACTGATCTTTGAAAAGTTCAAGGGACCCTGGATATTTGAATACTGACAGATGGAAAATAACGGCCCAATAGGGACTATCAAGAAAACTGAATAGGTTCTGTAAGTACCATATACTAAATCATATTTCTAAATTTATAGAGCTGGTTTTAGAGTTGGACTCTGGCTCAGTCCCTCTCTAATTCCAAGCCTGTTGTTTAAAGAAAAACCCAGAGTTTCTGGAGTTTCTGTCTCATGTCAAGAGCCATGATATGGGACAGAAAGAAATATGAGTTTAGAAAACATCTTTACTTTTCTTCATATCTATCATACCTTCATTAAATATATCTATCATGTCTCTCATTGAATATAGGTATTCATGTATATGTCTATATAATTAATGTTTAAGTTTTCCACAATGAACAATGAGTTTTTCCTACAGTGACATTTGAAGTTTCCAGGAAGAAGATGGGGCCCCATAACAACAACTCCACCTGGTTGATATGACGTCATGATACTGATAGCGCTACTACAAGACCTGTTTTGGGTACCAGCTGCACAAGACGGTTCCAACGTGCTAAAATGGTGCACATCTTGTACAACATTCTGGCCAGACCTCCACAAAATACTCAGAGACTATTTGCAATTTTAAAAGACATTGATCTTGAAATTTAACCATCATTTTACTTTCACAGGATCCCCCAGAAAGAACGTCGCCCCCATGACAGCTGGAAGTAATTCTAGAGAACGACGTCCCCTCTCCCAATAAAGTTTGTCCTTGGGTTTAGGGACATCATTTAGGGGTTGGTTATAATTAGTATACGGTTGAGGGTTGGGGGAGGAATTTTATAAGCACAGGAATCTTAAAAAAAAAAAAAAAAAAGAAGGGATAATTGGATTATGGGATAAATAGATTTGTACTTGTGAGTTATTGCTTTTAGACAAACATATTGGTATCGATTCTTATATATTGATACAAAGTTAAATTATGTTGACTATTTTATGCATGCATGCTTCATGCTTCTACCTCTGTTTAAAACATTTTTATGTATTTGTATATATATATTGTATTGATATATGTATATTTACCATATTGCATTGTACACTTCTACCTCTGATTAAGATACTTATATATTGTTTATGTATTGATATATATTTACCATATTGCAATGTATACTTGCACATTGTTTATATTTGGAGGTCTCATTGTCCTCATTTATTGCACACTTGTTTATTATCTCAGTCTTTAAGTTAGATAGATATTGAGAATTATATAGATCAACAGTCATCTAAGTTTGTCATTTATAATTAGACTAATCAGGTTCTTTAGATATATAGAGATTATATTCAGTATAGATAGATAATCTTCAACCTCTTCAAAGAGCTGTAGAAAATGGCCTTTAATCTAATTCAGAGTTCTATGGTAGGGAGACACAATCACTCCTGGCAACATTGATCTATGCCCGAGAGAATGTTGAGCACCAAAGACACTCCACCTGGAGCCTTTCTTCTTGGCAGAACTGGCCTTTGGGTAAAGAAATGCTCATACCTCAACTACTGACAGAGTTACAGAATATCCGTAAATGGATAAAACAAGACTGTCATATCCTGCCAAGACAGGGTAAGATAGTTTTGAAGTTTCTTGCCTTTGAAAATGGTATGTCAGTTACATCAGGCCTTAGCCAAAGTTGGTTGCTTCAACGCTGCAAATGTGACTTTGGGTGTTTGTCCAGGTAGCCAGTTGTCTCTGCGATTTGGTACATGTTCTGGAAGTTGTTTGATTGCACTTCCTAATTACTCAGATAACATTATTTCCCTTCTCAGATCTTCGATGGGATTGAAGATTATATAAATGTAGTTACTTTCCTTTCATGACTTGGCCAAGTTATTTGTTATACAAGACTTAAGCTAGTTAGAATAGGATATTTGTATTTATTGTATATAATTTCGTAGGTTTGTACTTATTGTATATAATTGCGTAGTAGGCTTAGAACTCTCTTACTTAAACAAAAGGGGGAGATGCTGTGGGAGTTCCTTCAGCTCCTTCAGCCAATCGCCGCTGAGTTACCAGCCCATTGGGGCGTGGTCTCTCCCTTTAAAAAAAGCAGCGGCTGTCCTCCACTCTCTCTTTGTCTTCCGGCTCCGTTTCCGGCCCCTGGACTCCTTTCCTGTTCACGCGGAGGGGCTGTTGTCTGGGACGGTAATCTGTAAGTTTTTTCCCCTTTGAATAAATAACCATTCTATTAATCATAATTCCAAACTGGTGTGGGATTGTCTGTGACTTACGCCTTCAGTACCACTAGAATAAAAGCATTTTCTTAAAAAAAAAAATTGTAGTTTGTGGGGCTGGAGAGGTGGCTCAGCGCTTAGGAGCCCTCGCTGCCCTTCCACAGGACCGAAGTTCAGCCCAGTAGCCATCTGGTGGCTCACAACCATCCATGTTGAGACCTGGTGCCCTCTTCTGGCCTGCAGGCAGACATATAGGCACAACACTGTATACATAATAAATGAATAAATTTTTAAAGTAAATTATAGTTTACTAGTGAATCTACTAATGAAAATATCTCATTTTATCCAAATTTATAAATATTTTTGTTAATTTAAAAAGTTAAATATTTCAAAATTGATTGTAGTAAGGACAATAGTTGAAAAAATAGAATAGGCTACTTAAATATTAAGCTTCATTTGTCTTCTATGCTGCTACATGGCGATTATTTAAAAGCACTTATTTGATGTATGTGTTTGAAGTGCATGTGTACCTGGATGTCAGCGATGAGGGTTGTGTGTTTGCCTCTTACCACATTCTACCTTATTTTTGGGAACAGAATCTGTCATTGAATTTGAAGCTATCAATTAAGCTTGAAATGGCTGAGCAGTGAGCTGCCCCTCTATCCACCCGACTTTACCTCACCCAGCTAGTTACAGGCACGTTACAGGCACCTGCTGCTATATCTGGTTTATCTGTGGTTGCTAGGGATTGAACTCAGGTACTCGTGTACATATCAAGCATTTTCCCACTAAGCCATCTTTCCAACTCCTTAAAATTATTTTGACCATGGTTGATAGGAGCACAAAAAAGAATTTTTATTTTTAAAATTACTTATTTAATTTTTGTTTGCATGAAATGAAGATCTTGCTGTATTTATTGCCTAGGCTGGCCTCAGATTTATCTTCCTGTCTCAACCTCCTGAGTAGCTGAGACAAAAGGTGTTTCGTTTCTTTATTTTTTTTTAATTTTTAAAAATTTTTTTCCGTTTTTTCTTTTTGTTCTTTTTTCTTTTTTGGGGTGTTTTGTTTCTTAGTAGAATTGTAGAATAAACAATGAATTAAAAAACCAGAAATATTTGCATATTTATGCTATTTCCATGGTTATAAATTATTTCATATATTTGAAGATTTTTAAAACATGTTTTGATATTCTTTTGATTATCAAGTGAATTAAAAATGACTCCTAGAACTTATGGTTTATTCTCTAAAGTTTAGGACCAAAATGAGAGAATAAGTTATATAAATTTATAGCGTATGCTCAATGATGTTGAAATATACGTGTGGGCTGGAGAGATGGCTCAGTGGCTAAGAGCACTTATTCTTGCAGAAGACCCAGGTTTGTTTCCTGGCACCCACATAGTGATTCACAACCATCCTTAACTCCAGTTCCAGGGGATCCAACATCACCCTCTTCTGACCTCTAGGTACCAGGAGTGCACATGATATACATGTATGCGTATAGACCAGCACACATACATAAATTGTAAAAGTGTAAAAACCCATGCTCATCTGAAACATACTCAGCTCAGCATGTGAGAATATCCCAAGTTCAGTTTCCAAAAAACAAAACATCTGCTGATAAATGTGGTGGTTTATGTCTTTAATCCCAGCACCCAGTACTTCAGAAGCTGAGACAGAAAGGTTGTGAGTTCTGGTCTAGTCTGGGATACATAGCAAGCCCTTGTCTCTAAAAATCAAAAGAAAGAACAACAACAACAAAATTAGCAAATATGAAACAATGTCCATTTAATTTTATTTATTGATTTTTATATGTTTTGTTTTGAGACCATCTCACTCTGTAACTCTGCCTAGCCTGGAACTCCCTGTGTAAACTAGGCTAGCGTTGAACTCAGAGATGGACCCGCCTCTGCCTTCCAAGTGCTGGATGCAGTCCTCTTAAATCTCATGTGTTAAGTACAAACCAAATTAAAAGGTAGCAAAACAGTTCTCATTGTATTGTGGTACTTCAGTGCTAAATTGTTTTAATAAGCTATCTTGTCAACATGTCTCACCTTTCTCTAGAGAACAAGAAACCACTTACAGTAAATTTTACACATTAAGAATGTGCCAGATCACTTGAGATGTTCCTGTTAAAAGAAGTTGAAACTGTTCCTTTTTTTTTTCAAAATTATATAGGTGTTTGAATGAATTACTGCTTGGAACAATTTTATTTTAAACTCTGTTTCTTTTGTTAATAGCAATTTCGGCATGAAAACCTGGTCAATCTGATTGAAGTTTTTAGACAAAAAAAGAAAATTCATTTGGTATTTGAATTTATTGACCACACAGTCTTAGATGAGTTGCAACATTACTGTCACGGACTAGAGAGTAAGCGACTGAGAAAGTACCTGTTCCAGATTCTTCGAGCGATTGAGTATCTTCACAATAATAATGTAAGTGCTTCAGAGGGAGCCCAGCTGGGATGGCTATGACTCACAAGTGCCATTTGAATAGTTCTATTTTTAACAGAGGTTGTTAAGATTTTTCTGTGTATCATACTAATAGACTTCCTGAAAATGAAAAGGAGGATATTGCTTTTCAGCTTATTTGCAGAACCCCAAAGCATTTATTGAGTACTTAGTAATTGCAATGATAAGGTAGGCTGAGTCTGAGGTACTGTTAGTTTCCCATAGGCTGTGATGAAAACAACTATGAGAATAACTTAAAGAGAGGAAATACTGTTTTGCCTCATGATTTCAGAGGTTTCAGTCCATAATTCTTTTCAAGTATCATGGCTTCAGGAGCATGGGACAGTGTGCTCGTCTCATGGTAGACAAGCAACAGAAAGAGAAAGGGTCCCGGACAAGGTGTGTTCCCTCAAGGACATGCCCTGGTGACCCATTTCTTGCTAGACACCCTCCTGAAGTTTCCCGAGCCACCTCCACCAGCAGCAGCAGTGGTGATATGCTCTTCAATGAAATGAGCCTTTTCGAAGGGGACACTTCACATCCAATCAATGGCAGATGCTAAAAGTAGTATTAATGATTTGGTTTAAAGGACTCATCATTGAACTGAAATTTATCTCTGAGAAGATGCATCAAAATGTTGAAAGTCAGAGCTGTGCTTTCATGAAGATTCCTTTAAATGAAGGGAGGTTTGGGGCCAGGAGATGGATATTAGGTAAAGGAATGGGAAGTCAGGGGATCTGTAGAAGGTAGAGCAAAGTGTCCATCACTCAACCTGTAAAAAAAAAATTGAGAAAAAAGCCCAGCTGATTTCTAGTACTGACTTTAGTATTTAAGTAGTAATGTTGCTCATTAGGTTTTTGGAGACATGGCCTTTATGTAGTCCTTGCTGTCCTGAAACCTGATGTGTAGACCAGGCTGGCCTTGAACTCACAGAGATCATCTTGTCTCTGTCTCCTGGAAGGCCGGGATTAAAGGCGCATGCTGTCAAAGCCCAACCTAACTTAGCAGTTTTGTGACACTTTATTTTTTTCAGATGGCTGACTTTCTGGAAAGTAGTCAGGAAATAGCGATACATTATATATTCAGAAAAAAGTAGTAAAATCCTCAAAAATATTTTGTTTTTGTCTTTTGAAACAAGGTTCTCAATGGGTAGCCCAGGCTAATACCAAACTCAGTATGTATCCCAGGTTAGTCTCAAGCTCCAGGTCTTTCTGCCTTAGCCTTCAGAGTACTGAGATCATAGTGTAAGCCACTGGCTTGCATCAGCAATCATTTTGTCTAGTTGATACTGGTACAGCTGTATACTCCAGGATTTCTCTGATAGCTTTTACTGCTTTGATTTGCTAATAATGCCACATATTTCATGTCATTGAAAACTATTGTGGGGCTGGAGAGATGACTCAGAGGTTAAGAGCACTGACTGCTCTTCCAGAGGTCCTGAGTTCAATTCCCAGCAACCACATGGCGGCCCACAACCATCAGTAATGAGATCTGGTGCCCTCTTCTGGCCTGAAGGCATACATGCAGGAAGAACCCTGTATATATAATTAATAAATAAGTCTTTATTTGAAAAAGAAAAAAAAAAACTATTGTGGTAGCAATTAGAGTTGATGTGGTAATGTCCTTGCCAGCTAGATCCAAGATGAGGCAGTTGTGAGACCATCAGGTGCATATAGCGCTGGGCATGTGGTACACACTCAGCAGGCCATGGCAGGAGCGTCACTGCAAGTTCAGGCCAGCACTGCTGCTTGATAAGACCCTGTCTCAGAAATGAAGCACACAATATTTTCACCACAAGTTATCTCTGAAAACCTACATGATTTGTGGAACCAGAGCTGACAGCGCCATGATTCCATATCCTGGAGATTTAACAGTCTTTGTTTGATTCATTTGTTTTGAGACATGGTTTCTCACATAGTTCTAGCTGTCCTAGAACTCACTGTGCAGACCAGGCTGGCCTCAAACTCACAGAGAGATGCCTGCCTGCCTTTGCTTCCTGAATGCTGGCACTGAAGGCCAGCACCACAACCTTTGTGGAGACAGCCTTCTCAAGCTTCCCTTTATTTTCTGTAAAATAACATGACCCTATGTCACTGACTTTAAAATCCCAAATAACTCACCAGGTGGTCGTGGCACATGTCTTTAATCCCAGTACTCAGGAGTCAAGATGCAGGTGATCTCTGAATTCAAGGCCAGCCTCGTCAGGACTACACTTAGAAACCTTGTCTTGAAAAACCAAAAAAGAAAAAATAAAATACCAAATAGAATGTAGATAGGATGTGCCCCCTCCCCCCCCACACCCTCCAGGCAAATTGAAAGTAGTGTGTGGTGTCTTCAGGGACAAAGACAAAAAAAAAAAAAAGTAAAAAACTTTTACTTGTGGGCCAAACAGTAAAAGTTTGAGGAAGAGATAAAGTACATTGAATTGAAATGTAGCTAGGATTTGTTAGAGGAGAGAAGTGCACACAGGCTGCTGCTGTAAGATGGAAATCAACTTGAGCAGGGAACTTTGGAGAGTGGTGATAAATCAGGGAGGAGGAGACATAATTGCACAATTGCCCTGGACAGGCTTTTTTCCCCAGAGCACGCACATACAAAATAAAATGTATAAGCATTTTGGGGAAAAGCCACAAGGGACAGTGAGGATGGCTCAGCAGGTAGCAGCACTTGCTGCCAAGGCTGACAACACGACTCCTGATGGTCTCTCACACATGGCACACATGCACCCTCCCACACAGAGAGACTCACTAAGAAAGGAGTGTCGTGGTACTCTCCTTTAATCCCAGTGCTCCGGAGGCAGAGGCGGGCAGACTGCAGCCTGGTCTATATAGTGAGTCTCAGGACAGCCAGCACTTCAAAGTAGGAGCCCGTCTCAGAAAAGAAAAGAATGTCAAAATGAGACCCACTGTATTATACAAGTACTATATGCTAACCAAAAAGAATTAAGTAAGTAACCCGATTTAAAGGTTGCTCACCAAGGATAATGTTGGCTTCTTGGAAACATAGCTATTGAGTTACTGAGTGCTCTGTTTCCTGATTCTTTTCTTTTTTGCATGCCCCTAAGTTTTTGTTGAAAAGAGGATATTTAAAATAATGTGACAATTACAGAAATCAGAGTTTTCCATCCCTGTCTGGGCTTATCTCCCCACCCAACACACACACACACACACACCTGCTAAGTAGGTGTGGCTGGTCTGGGACTCGTTATGATGATCAAGTGGCCTGTCACTTGCTGAGGTTCTCCTGCCTTTGTCTGTCCAAGCGCTGGCATGATGGGAAGGTGTGAGTCACCATACCCACTGTGGCTGTTTTTTTTTTTTAAAGTTAATTTTCCTGTACTTTAAATAAGAATTTTATTTATATCTTACGTATGAGTGTTCTGCATGTACACCTGCAGGCCAGAAGAGGGCATTAGATCCTACTATAGATGGTTGTGAGTCACCACGTAGTTGATGGCAATTGAACTCAGACCTCTGGAAGAATAGCCAGTGCTCTTAACCCCTGAGCCATCTCTTCATGCCCCCACTTTAAAGTTCTGAGTCTGTAATCTTTGTCATGTCTGCTCAGTTCAGTGGTCAGCTAGTGAGTGGATGGAGTTTTAAAGTGAATTCACTTCCTTTTCCTCAGCTCCAGGAAACCAATAACTCTATAGATATAGATAGGCTATATAGATAGGCTCTTATATGGATAGGCAATATAGATTATAGATAGGCTCTTGCTGAAAATTTCTCATAAATGAATAGTCTTACAGATGGTTTCCTTCACCTTAGTGTAAGAGTCCAGAGTCATCTGCACTGGAACATGTATTGGTGTTTTGTTCTGTTTAGATGTTGAGTGCTTCTCTAGTGTAGATACAGCATACGCCAGCTGCTGGACTTTTAGCTTGTTTCTAGTTCAGGCCTTAGAAATAATATTGCTGTCAACAGCTTTGTTTTATTTATTTTGGTGGTGGTAGTTGTTTTAATGAAACTGCCACTGGGCGGTGGTGGCACATGCCAACTCTCAGCACTCAGGAGACAGAGGTAGGCGGATCTCTCTGAGTTCAAGATTAGTCTACTCTACAAAGCGAGTTCCAGAGAAACCCTGTCTCCAAAAAAACCAAAAAGAAAAGAAGAAGCAGGGGCTAGAGAGATGGCTCAGAGGTTAAGAGCACTGACTGCTCTTCTGGAGGTCCTGAGTTCAATTCCCAGCAACCCACATGGTGGGTCACAACCATCTGTAATCAGGTCTGATGCCCTCTTCTGGCCTGCAGGCATACATGGAGGCTGAACACTGTGTACATAATAAATAAATAAATCTTAAAGGAAGGAAGGAAGGAAGGAAAGAAAAAAGAAAAGAAAAGAAAAGAAAAGAAAAAAGCCAGGTCTGGTGGTAGCACACACCTTTAATCCCAACACTAGGGAGGCAGAGGCAGGCAGATCTCTGTGAGTTCGAGGCCATCTTGGTCTACAAGAGCTAGTTCCAGAACAGGCTCCAAAAGCCCTGTGATTGTCACTTTTATTGTAGCTAGTGTGATAGTAATTAATACATTACATTAATACTATGGCATCATTTTTGAGTTGGGTGAAGCCTACTGTCTTTATTCACAGATAACATGTTATTTACATAGAAAATTCCCACAGCAAAGAAGATCATTTCTAAATCCATTTTTTTTTCTTTTCTGTTTTTTTTGGTTTCTCAAGACAGGGTTTCTCTGTGTAGCCCTGGCTGTCCTGGAACTCACTTTGCAGACCAGGCTGGCTTCAAACTCAGAGACCCTACTGCCTCTGCTTTCCAGAACCTGGGATTAAAGGTGTGCACCACCACCATCCAGCTGCTTTTCTATACATTAGCAACAAATAATCATAAATTAGAATTTTTAGGTACAGTTAGGGTCTGGTAATGTAGTTTAATTGGTAGAGTGCTTGCATGTGCTTGGTTTGATCCCCCCATACTACATAGAACTGAGCGTGGTGGCACACTCCTGAAATCCC
The DNA here is from genome assembly GCF_982192425.1 of Myodes glareolus. NCBI lineage: Eukaryota > Metazoa > Chordata > Mammalia > Rodentia > Cricetidae > Myodes > Myodes glareolus. The sequence goes on along the minus strand of NC_142034.1, from coordinate 72,523,748 downwards.
AGTGCTTGGGAGCTGGAGGCTGGAGAGTCAAAAATGTGGGTGGCATACAGGAAACCCTGCCTGAAGTAAAATGAAATGCCATTTTAGCATCAAAATATCATATAACCCCATAAACCTTGACAAAAGATGTGTGAGATCTGTGCACTGAAAGGTAAACTTGGAGAGAAGTACTGACGCAGTCTGACCAAGTGGAAAGGGACTGTGTGACAGCGGCAGGGCAGAGTTTCTGAAGTCCACGAACCACATTCAGATGTCAGCTCAAGATAGACTAAAGACGTAAATGTGAGGCCTGAGGCTAATGCTACAAGAGAACAGTTCTATGACAGATGAGACCAAGCTGAAGAGCTTGTATGTAGTCAAGGGAAAAATGTACAGCATGAGGAAACAGCTTCCGGAGTGGGAGAAAATGGAAACCAATAAAGAACTCAAATAACTCAATAATAAGCAAACAGAATAACTAAAAATGAGTGAAGGAAAGAAGCATTTTTAAGAAGTAGGCCGGGCATATGTAGACAGATAGGTCTATGAAGAAGTACTCAAAATCTGTCATCATCAGAGAAATTTAAATGATGGAAGTTACTGCTCAAATGGTCATTGCAGAGGTGGCAATTAGAATGTGGAGAAAAGGAAACCTGTGCAGATGCCAGTGTAGTGGGAATTCCTTGGACACTGGGGAACAGTATGCAGGATCCTCAGTGTTTAAAGCAGGAACTTGTGGGTAACCACAGTCTCTCTTCTGGGTGTGTATGAAAAGGAAACAACATTAGTTGGTCCGAGATACCTGCATTTGCTTCCACCGTAGCATGCTCACAGTAGGCAAGTGTGCGTGCATCCAAGTGTCCGCTGTGGGTGAGTGGACGCAGAGAATGCAGTGCAGTACCGAGACTTGATATAGGGCACAGTAACGTCTGTGATAATATGGGTAATCGAGGATGTTATGTTACATGTAAAATCTTAAAAAGTAGGCTGAGAGAAAGATTACTGCCAAATTTCAGATAGAAGTAAGTTCACAAGATTTTTTTAAAATTTATTTATTTATTATGTACACAGTGTTCAGCCTCCATGTATGCCTGTAGGCCAGAAGAGGGGACCAGATCTCATTACAGGTGGTTGTGAGCCACCATGTGGTTTCTGGGAATTGAACTCAGGAACTCTGGAAGTGCAGTCAGTGCTCTTAACCTCTGAGCCATCTCTCCAGCCCCTTCACAAGATTTTTTACAACTTGGTTGCTATAGTTAGTGACTATCATGTTATTAAAATTGCTAAGAGTAGATTTGAAGGTCCTTTGTGCAAAAATGAGGTAAGAGGTTTGTCTAATTTGTCACTTCTTGGTGGATTTTTTGGTTTTGGTTTTTGTTTTTTTGAGACAGGGTATCTCTATTTAGTTTTGGCTGTCCTTGAACTCACTGTGTAGACCAGGCTGACTCTAATTCACAGTGATCCTTCTGTCTCGAACTCCCAAGTGCCGGGATTAAAGGCATGTGCCACCATGCCCAACTTTTTTGGTATATTTTGATAAAGTGTATGCAATTAATATATGTAATTTATGTCAGTTAAAATATTCTCTTATTCTGTAAAACATTATTAGAAAGAGAGGTGCCAAGACTGAAATGGGTCAGTCAGTAGTTGGGAAGAAACACATGAGTTTGTGGGCTCCAGAACCAAGAGATGGAAATGGTTCACAGGGAGAGACAGAGCCTAGTGTGGTCATGTGCCTGTGACCCCATGAGACCGAAGTGCAAAGTTATACTTGCCTACATAGTGAGTTGAAGGATAGCCTGGCCTCCATGAGACCCTGTCTAAAATAAAAAAAAAAAAACCAAACAGAAAGCCAGAGGAGTGAGATGGGAGGAGGGAGAAAGGAGAGAGAAGAACATGATATTTGAGAATGGAAAGTGGGAGACAGTTCTAAATTTAAGGGACAGAGAAAGTAAGTTCTTGGCAGAGAAGAGACTTTTTGGTCCCAGGACTGCAGAGTAGAGGAGTGTTTGATGATAGCCTCACACTAAGAAATGAGTAAGGTAAAGGGTTGAGAGGGGTCCATCAGTGTGGCAGCAGTGCCGATGACTTTGTCCGGAGCAGTCGAGCACAGCATGGTCAGCAGAGGACAGGGGAGTGCACAGTATTCTTCCGAGGACTGCCTGTGGAGACAGTGGATACCAACTGCATCAAAGCAAAGCTGAGCTCTGTCTCACCAAGTCCCTTTGATCTTAGAGTGGGATTTATGTAGCAGACTTTCTTGGACTGCCAGCCCCCAAGTATGACACAGAGATGATTTATTATGAATACTCGGCCTTAGCTTAGGCTTGTTCCACTAGCTCTTTTTTTTAAAATTTTAAATATTTATTTATTTATTATGTATACAATATTCTGTCTGTGTGTATGTCTGCAGGCCAGACCTCATTACAGATGGTTGTGAGCCACCATGTGGTTGCCGGGAATTGAACTCAGGACCTTTGGAAGAGCAGGCAATGCTCTTAACCACTGAGCCACCTCTCCAGCCCCTCCACTAGCTCTTAAAACTTAGTTTTATCTACTTCTCTCCAGTTATGTTTTGCCTCAGGGCTTTTTACTTTTCTTTCATTCTGTATGTCCTTCTTTCCTGCTTTTTCCATGGCAGTCTGGCTGGCAGCTGCCTGGCTGGCCCAGGTGTCTCCCTTTCTTTCTCCCATGCTCTCTCCTTTTCCTTCTAGAGCCTAGATTCCTCCTCCTACTTACTCTCTTTGCCCGATAGCCCTGCCTATCCCTTTACTGCCTGGCTATTGGCCATTTAACTTTTTATTAGACCAGCCAGGTGCCTTAGGCAGGCACGGTAAAACAGCAACACATCTTTACATAATTAAATCAGTACAGTATAAACAAATGCAACACATCTTTACACAGTTAAAGTAATATTCTACAACAGATTTACCTTTTCAGTGTCTGTTTTGACTTCATTTTGTTTGGAAGTGATAGATGGAGAATATGTAACTTTTTACCCTGATTAGGAAATGTCTTCCCTATTTTAGCTGTGAGCTAGACTTTTCTCTGGAGAGTTTTGGATTCTATCTAAAATGAAACCCCATTTTAATATATCAAATTTTCTGTTTGTTTTTAGATTATCCATCGAGATATAAAGCCTGAGAATATTTTAGTCTCCCAATCAGGGATTACTAAGCTCTGTGATTTTGGGTTTGCAAGGACATTAGCAGCTCCTGGGGATGTCTACACAGATTATGTGGCCACTCGCTGGTACAGAGCTCCGGAACTGGTGTTAAAAGATACCTCTTATGGAAAGTATGTATATTTTGGGAACTCGCCTGGCTTCTCCCAGGTGTGTCATTTTCCCTCTGCTATTCACTCCCTGCCATCTGTGTCTGACTTTGGTCAAGGAAGAGGGGTACCTTTAAAGGCATCCGGAGGACACTATGGGCACCTGTGCTACTGGTGACTGTGTCTGTACTTAGAGGGTTTAAATGGCAGCAGCTGCTGGAGGCCTAGGCGCATGTTCTTACACTGTATCCAGGCTTGCCTTAGTCTGTGCCATACTTCTGGCAGTGTTGTCTCCTCTCTTGATGTTATGCTTCTGTGTTCTGCAACGGTTTAAAAAATTTTATATATTTTTTATTTGTGGGGTGGGGCCCATGGCATGCATGTGTGCATTGGAGGACCACTTGCAGGCCTTAGTTCTTTCCGAATGTGTGGGACCCAGCTCAGGTTTCAGACCCAGTGGCAGGTGCCTTTGCCTGCTGAGCCCCTGCAAAGATTCTCCAATCATTTACCATAATTCTGTGTTGAAACAGGATCTACCAAATTTCTTCTTTCTTGGAAAAAGTGACACCTTCCGTATAAAGACTGAAAGTAATGCTTTTTAAAAACTGTGCTATTCGAAATGACTCATAAAGGAGTATAGTCCCTCAATCAATATCCTACAGTGAAAAATTGTTTGTAAATAATACCACTTAAACATTATCCCTCCCTACTTCATCCTTTTGTTTTGAAACAGGGCCTCACTGTGTAGCTTTGGATGGCCTGGAACTCAATATGTAGACTAAAGTGGCCTCAAAACCACAAATACCTGCCTGCTTGTGCCTCCCTAGTGCTGAGATTAAAGACATACACCTTCACTTGTGGCTTTTCCCCTTTTTGGGTTTATTAATCATATAACACAATGGCATCTATTGGGACATTTTCTTGCTGTACACACTTTGGTTGTGTTCATCTGCCCTTAGTTTCTCTTCTCTTTCTCCACTTCTGCTGGCAAACATTCTTACTTTTTAGCTTTGATCTGATATAAAACGTCTTTAGAGCAGTTGTTATACATATTTGTGCCTGACAAAGTAATTTACTCTGTGGTAAATTTTTTTCCAGACCAGTGGACATCTGGGCTTTGGGCTGTATGATCATTGAGATGGCCACTGGCAATCCCTACCTTCCTAGCAGTTCAGATTTGGATTTGCTCCACAAGATTGTTTTAAAAGTAGGTAGGTATTACTGAAATACTCTGCTACCTGTCTAAGTAACTGCTTCCAGATCAGCTATGCCTGATGCCCATATTTAGGGAATGAATACTAAGGAAGTGCCTTGTGAGACGGGTGATGGCAGATGGGTTTCCATGCTGATAAAGAAGGCAGAAAATTGTTTTGACAAATAATAACTTCTTTGCAGGAACTCAAAGGCACATGTTAATTGTTGCTGCTAAGAAAAGTATACGGTAGTAATATACTTCACCAAGTTAGCTCTCCAGCCCAGTACTGTATATATATATATATATATATATATATATATATATATATATATATATATATATTTAAAGTTGTGCTGTTCATCAGGCAGGGGTGGCACACGCCTTTAGTCCCAGCACTTGGGAGAAAGAGGCAGGCAGATCTCTGTGAGTTTGAGGCCAGCCTGGTCTACAGAAAGAGTACCAGGTCAGGCTCCAAAGCTACACAGAGAAGCCCTGTCTCAAAAAATAAAGCAAAAAAAAAAAAGTTCTATTCTAGAACTAAAAGTTGTTAGCCTCTGCAAACATCTTCTCTTCTGGACAAGGACTTTAAATAGTATAGTGTAAATGGACATTTCTGTCCCATCTGGTCCCACAGTCATTCAGTCCCAAAGAAACACACACAGAAGCTTATATTAATTATAAACTATTTGGCTTATTGCTCAGACTTATTACTAACTACCTTTTGCAACTTAAATTAACCTTTATTTCTTACTTATATTTAGCCCAGTGGCTTGGTGCCTTTTCTCAGTGCAGTATTCTCATCCTGCTTTCTCTGCATCTGGCTGCTGACTACATCTCTGCCTTTTCTTTTTCCAGAATTCTCTTAGTCTGCCACCCCACCTATACTTCCTGCCTGGCTTCTGGCCAATCAGTGTTTTATTAAACCAGTACAAGTGATAAATCTTTACAGTGTACAAGAGCATTATCCCACAGCAGTAAAGTTTAGTCAGATACTCTTTAAAAGTATTGTAGATAGAAAATCAATTATTTGCTAACAAATTATCTTTTTAATATGATCTATTTTGTTTTAATTGTGTGTGCATCTCTGTGTGGGTGTGTGGGTTGTGCATTTAAGTGCTGATGCTCAGAGACCAGAGGTGCATTGGATCCCCTGGAGTTGGAGTTATAGCAGTCAACTGTAAATCACCAGAGGTGGGTGCTGGGAACCAAACCTGGGTCCTCTGGAAGAGTGTCCATAGCCTCTGATCCATCTCTTCTAGTCCCTTTAAACCATCTTCTTTATCAACAAACCCACAGTAGAAACCACGTAGCTAAATAATATGTTCAATGATATAGTTGATGAAAAGTAAAAGTTAAAAGTATACTTGGTAAGAGTTTAATTATCTTACAATCTGTTTTAACTACTGTCTTAGATGTTTTTTCCTTTTGCTCTGCAATATCTGATAAAGTAATTTAAGGGACATCTGTTTTATTTTGACTCACAGCCCTAGGTTACAGTCCATCATAGATCAAAAGTTCCAGCAGGAGCTTGGGGTCTGATTACATCACATCCACAATCAAGAACAGAGAGTAATAAATGTTTTCAAGTTGCTTGACTCCCTTCCTCCATTTCTACAATCCTGGACTCAGCCAAGGAACATTGCCACCCATAATAGGGGGTCAATTAATGTAATCAAGATATTTCCCCAGGGCATCCCCAGAGGCTTCCTGGTAGTTGACAGTTAACACTGATCACCATAACTACCTACACATTTGGTAGTTAGCTTTGCACACAGTATTTTAATCTGAAGCTTAATCTGAGTTTGAGGAGCCCCAAGAGTACTGGAGAAACTCTTCATAAACACATAATTGCAGGATTCTGAGAAAGAAGGAACTGGGAACAGTCATCAAAGCAGTAAAACCTGGATTAACATTGATTAAGATGATTTAAGATTAATAAAAGTCAGACAGAGCCTTGAAGCATCCATTTTATGTGCCTTTTTAAAGTCCTTTATGAGACTATGTTAGAAGAGAGCTTGGCAGTGATATCATTAGCCCTGTTATCTTACAGAGGGACCAAGCCATAAATGATGAAGAGATTTGTTCCACGGCACACTATTAGTGGTGGTGAAAGGTGCCAGTACCTGGTCTCCATGAGCTTTCACAGTTCTTTCCACTCTGCGATTGCTACTAGTCTTTCATCTACACCAGTGGGTCTCAACCTTTTAATGCTGCCACCCTGTGATACAGTTCATGTTGTGACCCCCAACTGTAAAATTATTTCATTACTACTTCATAACTGTAATTTTCCTACTGTTGTGAATTGTAATTCTCCAATACTCTGAGGCAACCCATGTGAAAGGGTTGTTTGACAACATCAAGAGGTCATAACACATAAATTGAGAACCATCGTTCTATACACTACTTTAGTTTCTGAATTACTTTACTGTATTTTTTGTTTGCTCTGTAGTCCAGGCTGGCCTTGAACTCAAAGATCTGTCTGCCTCTGCCTCCTGAGTGCTGGGATTAAAGATGTATGTTACCACCACCTGGCTTTATTGTTCTATCTGTTTTGAGTATGGTTTTGGTTCGAAAGCTGGTGAACACCTGACAGTTAAACCATTAAGATACAAACAGAGAAGCATGTCAAGATGGGTGGTGGTGCACGCCTTTAATCCCAGCATTTGGGTGCCAGAGGCAGGCGGATCTCTGTGAGTTTGAGGCTAGTCTGGCTTACAGAGCAAGTTCCAGGACAGCCAAGAACAGCTAATGCTACAGAGAAACCCTGTCTTGAAAAGCCAAAAAGAAATAAAAAGAAACATGTTAAATTTTAAAGAACTTTTGCTGGTAATTATATATTATGTCTTAGAGTTTGGTGTAAAAGAACCACACTGTTTTATGTGTTTTGCTGCCTCTCAACAACTTCCTGGAGGAAACTTCAATTTTTAAAACCTACTATTTTTTTTATGGAGTTGGAGACTGAACCTAGGACTCCACACTCCCTAGATAAGCACTCTACTGCAGAGCTGTGTCCCTAACCCAGAACCTCTGCTTTTATGACATGTTTAGATATTTTCTTTCAACTGTAAAGTTAAAAACTGTGCTTTTCCTTTTCTCCTCATTCATAACTGAGAGCACATCACGTGGGATTTCCACTGGGAGCAGTTTCGTGACTCAGACACTTGGTTCTCGTTTCAGGCAACTTGACCCCGCACCTGCACAACATCTTTTCCAAGAGTCCTATCTTTGCCGGGGTGGTTCTTCCTCAAGTTCAACACCCAAAAAATGCAAGAAAGAAATACCCAAAGCTCAACGGATTGCTGGCAGATATAGTTCATGTATGTTAAGACATTAAGAATGACTTAAGAATTTGCAGAAATTATAGTAACATGGAGTCTTTTTTTTTCTTGGTGTTAGAAATAGAGCCCACAGCTGGGCAAACATTCTACCACTGAGCCACATTCCCAGCAATAATACAGCTTTAAAGTGTTACTTGAGATTCCAGAAAGACTCCTAAAGTGATACTTACATGTTACATATTGTACAGAAATTAATAGAAATAAATTAAAATTTAAGATACTGAGGGATAAATTGGGAACACTTGAGGGACTTTCTATGTTTCTCACCACTTTCAGCATCTGTCCTACAAGGCTAGGGCTGTTCTTTGTCCTGTGCTGTCCTGACTTTCTTTGGAGGCATATGTTGGCAGTTATCATATGACTATTGCTGAGGGTGCACCAGTACCCAATTCACAAATTGGAGAAAACAAAAACATTTTAAGAGGTGTGTGTGTGTGTTATACATACTTGATAGTATGTAGTTTGAATGTGTGTGCACATAGGTGCATCTTGTATGCATGTATTTCTAGGAGCCAAAACTTGATGTCAGGTGTCTTTCCTTAAAGTTCTCCATGCTTTGTGGTTGTTATCTAAACGGAATCTCTTTCTGGAGTATAGCTCAGTGACACAATACACAACTAACATTTTACAAGGTCCTGAGTTCAGGATCCAGCTTGGGGAGGGGTAGACGGAAGGAGACAGGAAAGAGAGAGGGAGATATCCCTTTCAGTGAACCTAGAGCTGCTGACCAATGAGCTTAATCCACGTGTCTCCTCCTCACGGGTGCTGGATTACAAGTACATGCAGCATGGTGTCTAAACTCGGGTCCTTAGGCTTACATGGCACTTTACCAACTCAGCCATCTCCCTAACCCTTATTTCTTATTTTAAGTTTAAATTGCATTTAACTAAGTAACATGTGAACACAGTACATAAGGTGAGTTTATTATGAATCTTTTATTTCTCTAACCAGCTGGTTTCTTATACCAAGAGGAGTGAAGGTGCTTATTTCTAGATGAAGGTTGTATGACTGTTGTTGGGAAATATTAGTTTAAGATGTGTTACATTTGTTTATGCTGTGGAACATTTGTTTAATGATGCAAAGATGTGTTGCATTTTTTTATGTTGCATTTGTTTGACTCTGTAAAGCTGTGTTACTTTGCCTGCCTCAAACACCTGATTGGTCTTAATAAAGAGCTGAATGGCCAATAGCTAGGCAGGAGAAGGAGGATGGGTGGGACTAGCAGGCAGAGTGAATAAGAGAAGAAGAAAGGAGCGAGAAAAGGAAGAGAGGAGGATGCCAAGGTTCAAAAGGAAGAGAGGAGGATGCCAAGGTTCAGTCACACAGCCACACAACCAGCCACGGAGTAAGAAAGAAAGATATAGAATAAAGAAAGGTAAAAATAAATGACCCAGAGACAGAATATAGAAGAGAACTGAGATAATTTTAGTTAGAAAAGCTGACTAGAAACAAGCCAAACTAAGGTTGGGCAGTCATAAGTAAGAATAAGTCTCTGTCTGTTTATTTGGGAGCTGGGTGGCAGGCCTCCAAAAAGTAAAAACAAAAACCAAAGCAACCCCCCCTCAAAAAAAATCAATTACAGACTACAGCAAATTCCTTTTCTCTAATATACAGCTCTTTTTTGTTTTTATTTTTAGATTTATAGGTGTGACTGTTTTGCCTGCTTGTATGCCTGTGCACCACGTGTGTGCCTGGTGTTCACATGGGCCAGAAGAGGGTGTTGGGTCTCATGGGATTGGAGTTCCAGACAGTATCCATTTGCCTCTGCCTTCAGAGTGCTGCAGTTAAAGACCGTACCATCACCACCTTGCCTGGCTCTTAATCCCAGCTTCAGTGTGCAGTTCTTAAACATGATTTCTGAAATTTCAGAACAAGTATACTGAAGTATCTTCTAAAAAGAGACTCTTGGCTCATGTGGTAGTTGTTCATCTTGTAGACATGGGGGCCTGAGTTCCGTCCCCTAGAACCTAGGTAGAAAGTTGGGGCAGTGTGCACCAGTAATCTCAGTATTGAGGAAATGAAAAAAGGAGGATCCTGAGGCTTGTTGGCTGAGTTGGCGAACTTCAGGTTCAGTGAGAGACAATCTCAAAAAATTAAGGTGGAGAGTGGTGGAGGAAAACACCTGACATCAACCTCTGGTCTTCACACATGAGTACGTGACTACACACATAAACATATACACCACACAGACATCCATTCAGTTTCAGTTGGTGAATATGTACGTACACTCTCCCGGCTCATAAGTACTTCCAACCCTGTGTACACTGTTGTGCAGCAGAGCCATAGAATTGTTAGTTCATACTATACATTTTGAAGATAATAGAAGCATCTTTCTATATTTTAATTCTGGTCCTTTCACCTTGACAAGGGCCAGCAAGATGGGTCAGCAAGTCAAAGGGCTTGTTGTGCAGGCCTGATACCCGGAGTTCCTTCCCAGGAAGCCACATAAAGGTGGAAGAGAAAGCCAACTTCACCGTGTTGTCCTCTGACTTCCACACATGTATTGTGGCATGCCTCCTCCCACAAAATAAATGAAATTAAAGTTTTGGAAGATGTTAGGTGATTTAACATTTGTGGGGCTTGGTCTCCTTGAGCGTACACAGTTAAAGTCCTATGATGTGAACTGTAGGGATGAGTCGGGAAGTAGGTAGAAGGCATTGGAAAGAGCAGGTGCCTTTCATTGACATCTTATCTTCACTGTTTGTTTGGGTTTTCAAGACAGGTTACTTTTGAATCCTGTGTCGCTTTGAAGCACGTCCTGGAACTCACTCTGTAGACCAGGCTGGCCCCAAACTCACAGAGATTGGCCTGCCTCTGCCTCCTGAGTTAAAAGGAGTTAACTGGGCTTAAAGGTGTGTACCACAGCCCGACTCATTGTTTTAAAGAATGGTTCTGTGCAACAGTCCAAGTCTTTAGTTACATGTCGATCATTGTGTGTAGCTTCCTTTTCACCACTTGTCCCATAAGTTGCCTTTGGGTTTTGGTCCTTTCCTCAGTTGAGGTGTTCCCAGAGCAGAGAATCAGAGAAGAGCTCATTGACTTTTAATTTTTTTTAACTGTATGTACATTGGTGTTTTGTCTGCCTGTATGTGTGCCCGGTGTCTGAAGAGGACAGAGAGGGGGTTGGTTCCTTTGGAACTGGAGGTATAGATGGCTGTGAATTGCCATTTGAGTGCTGGGAATTGAAGCCAGCTCTTCTTTAAGAGCATCTAGTGTTCTTAACTGCTGAGCTCTCTCCAGCCCCAGAGGAGAGCTGCTTTAATGCTGGGTTGTTGGAGGGCTGAGAGCTTCAGTATTCACTGAGTTGCCTTATGCCACAAAGGGAGCAGCATTAGGAGTCAGCTGATATAATGGGCTAAAATCCCCATTTGGCAAATCCCTGATCATGCTTCTGGATCTGCACAGTATAAATTATTGCCCATGAGCTTCTCCTTCATACAGGGCTGACAGAAGGAACTAAAGAAGCTAAATTATTTCTGTTAACCTAATGCAGCTTTATGATTTTATTACAATTTGTGTGTGAGAGGAATGCTGGGGATTTAACCCAGAGCCTTGCGTGTTCTGGGCTAGGGCACTACTTCTAAACTGTTCCCTGTATTCCTAATTTCTGTTAATTACAGCATGAGCAGACTGATTTTATTTTGACTAGAAACATATAACTTTTAACCTGTAATAAAATTTTCACTGACTGGTGAGATGGTAGCTGGTAGAGACACAACAACAACAACAACAGAAAGAGAGAGAGAGAGAAAAGAAAAAGAAATTTGCCTATTTTTAAACTCTGTTAGCTCTGGTTAATTACTTTGTCATGTGTCAAATCAACTTCTTGCCCTGTTAAAGACTTAATTTTAGAGACAGAGCCCAAACTTCATATTTTATTAACCCCTCTTCTTTTCTAGGCTTGTTTACAAATTGACCCTGCGGAGAGGATATCGTCTACTGATCTTTTGCGTCACGATTACTTTACTAGAGATGGATTTATTGAGAAGTAAGCATGTGTGGTCTTTCCTACTAGACGGGGAATCACTAGATAGGATAATGTTACAGAACAAAAATATTCAATGAAGCAGAACCCTAACGGAGTCACTGTGCCAGGCATGTGTCAGGTGTATGGTAGTTTGGCGGGTGACATGGGTGAAGATTTACTGCAGTAATTGCAGCTAGCATTTGATGCAGGGACACAAGGTTGTAGGCCGGGTACCAAAATCCCATTCTACAGCTGCAGCCTCATCTCAGGACAGAGGTCATATTTAATAGAAGAATTAAGGATTTATTTTATTTTGATTTATGTGTATGTGCACATGTGTGTGGGTACCTATAGATGTTAGAACAATAGACCCCTTGGAGGTGGAGTTACAGGCAGTTGTGAGCTAGTTAACGTGAGTGCTGGGTAACAAATTCAGTGTAAGTCCAGAGATACAAACAGCTTCTGTATCAATATTCAAGCGGACATTTTATTAAATTCACATCTCAAAGGGAATCTAATGTAAGTAAGGCTTTTTGTTGTTTGTTAGCTTTTTGAGACAGGGTTCCTTTATGTAGCCCTGGCTGTCCTGGAACTAGCTCTGTAGACCAGGTGAGCCTAGAACTCATAGAGATCCATCTGCCTTGGTTGTCTCTGTTTTGTGTTTTGTTTTTGTTCTTTTGAGATAGGGTTTCTCTGTGTAACCCTAGCTGTCCTGGAACTCATTTTGGGGACCAGATTGGCCTTGAACTTGGACACTTGTCATCCTAGCACTCAGGAAGCTGAGGCAAGAGGATTTTATGCTTGATACCAGCTTGGGCTACACGGTGATAACCTGCCACACACAAAAAAAATCAAATAGTGCCATCTCTTAGTATCAGTTTTTTTTTTTAGCATTGTTTATGTTTGATTGAATGGTTCTATTGAGATAAACCATATAAGTAAAACGACAGTTGGAAAATATTGCTTGATTTATCAGATTTATACCAGAGCTGAGAGCTAAATTATTACAAGAAGCAAAGGTTAATTCTTTCATAAAGCCAAGAGAGAATTTTAAAGAAAATGAACCTGTGAGAGATGAGCGGAAACCAGCTTTTACCAATACACTGCTTTATGGAAACACATCACTTCATGGAAAGGTGAGCTGGCCTTGCTTTCTGTTTCCACCTGTGTGGTTGTGCCATAGTTGGGGCTCTTGTGACTCAGATTCTCAACATGCCTATTTCAGGAAATGGACAAAGACAGAAGACCCAAGGAGATCAAAGTCAGAGTTCTTAAAGCCAAAGGAGGGAAAGGTGATGTCCCAGACCTGAAAAAGATAGAGTGTGAAGGTGAACACCGCCAGCAGGGCACAGCCGATGACACGCACACCTTGTCTCAGGATAGAAAGCCCGCCATTGCTGAAGTGCCAAACCCTGTCAATCCCAGCATACACCCTGACGGCGTCAAAGAAGACCCACATGCTGGAGGTTGTATGATAATGCCACCCATCAACCTGACAAGCAGTAACTTGATGGCTGCAAATCTCAATTCAAACCTCTCCCACCCTAATTCACGGTGAGCTGGGGCAGAGGGGAGGCCAAAGTATAACATTTTTCTGTAGGATGGCATTTCAAAGGGTTACTTCAATAGTGTCAGTGTAGACTGAATTTGAAGATCTATCGAAATGATAGTCATGTAGCAGGACATTCACTGAGTAGATTTTGGAAATGCCACATGAAAAGTTTTCTTCTTTGTTATGTAGGTATTTAATTTCTTTTGAGACAAATTGCCACAGATCCCAGACTAGCCTAGAACTTGACTTTGTAACCCAAGCTGGCCCCCTACACATGGTCGGCCAGCCTCAGCCTCCTTAGGGATTCGATTATAGATGTGTACCACCACAGCCAACTTAGATGTCTAAATGTTGACTGGTGTATTTGGGATAGCTTTAAAATATTTATTTTATGTATGTTTCCCTGAGTATATTTATGTGTGCCATATTCATTCAGTGTCTGTGGAGGCCACAGGACATCAGATCCCCTGGAGCTGGAGTTGTAGGCAGTTGTGAGCCAACCAGTGTGGATGCTGGGAACTGAACCCAGGTCTTCTTCATGAACAATACTGATTTTTAACTGCTAAACTAGGAATATATTTTTTAATAATTTATTTTTTAACAGGCATTGCTGTTTTGCCTGCATGCATATGTGTATGAGGATGTCAGACTCCCTGGAACTGGAGTTACAGACAGTTGTGAGCTGCCGTGTGGGTGCTGGGAATTGAACCTGAGTCTTCTGGAAGAGCAACAGTACTCTCAACTGCTGAGCCATTTCTCCAGCCCTAGAGAATCTTTTGAAAAGAAAACTACCTTCTATTTGAAGAGAGAAGGGGTCATTTGACCGAAGTTCTGGCCTCCATGCACCTTGATGTATTACTCCACTTAGTGTTGCTGTGACAAAATGACTGAGACATAGAACACTTTATAAAGGAAAGTGGCCATGGTGATAGTGCCTGGAGAGGCCAGCAGCATGGTGTCACTGCATAGCAGAGGAGGAGGCAGGAAACTGACCACATGTAGGAATGACATACATGCAAACAAGGAAGAGAGATTTCAGGGTAGGAGCCAGGATCCTTTCTGAAGACCCTCTTTTCTGGAGTGTTCTTCAAGTGTAAGAATGTGTCCTAAGGAGGAAAATCATCAGTCTCTCTTGGGATTTAGTCACCTCCTTTCTGAGAGTCCTCACCACTTACAAGCTCTACCCCCTCAATCCTACCCACTGGGAATAAACTTCCAGTCTGGACCATAGGAGGACAAACCGTAGTAACCATGGCACTCAGTACTGCAAAGTAAGCTTTAGTTCTGCCTCACAGCAGAGTCTCTCAGTGGAAAAAGAATAGTCCAAAATTAGTCCTTCATAGCAAATAGCCTTTCAATATTAAGTATTTTGGTAGGAAAATGGTATATCAGGTCAGTTTTAGATTAACTTGTGTTATAGGTTGAGAGACTGATGTTGTGTTTAATGTGGAAAGTGGTAATGAACAGTGCAAATATTAGGCCTCTTTGCAAACCTACACTGTGAGGTGCAGTAACTCAGCTAGTCTCTCACAGACTGATTTAGGCTGCAGGTTGTGAGGAAGAGGGCTTGTCTGTGTAGTCTAAAGGTATAGCAGACCATTGGCTGCAGTGATCTCAGGTGTTCTTGAGGTGACCCCGAGTCACACGGCCAGGAGCCATGGTTGTCAGTCAGTCTCAGGCCGTAATGGAGAACTTGAGAGATTAAGTGATTCATGGTTAGAACAGATCCAAGGGAGCAGATGGCCACAAGAGTCACTTCATGACATGTTTTCACCAGCAGTTAGCCCTGCGCTAGTTCTGTCCCTACAGTTCTCAGAACTCAGTAACTGACCATTGCTTTTGACACACAGTGCCAAAACTGAACCAGTTTCGTTTTATAAGCCAGGTTCAGGTTATGTTGCCCAGGCTGTCCTGAAATTAACAGCCCTGAACCAGCCACTTGAGTGTCAGGGTTATAGGTGTTTACAGCCAGGTCCACCTATTATAACTTACTTTTTCTTCATACTAAAGCAAAGGCAATTCTGGGGGTTCTAATAACTTCTCCTTTATCTTTAATTGATAGGTTAACTGAAAGAGCAAAAAAGAGGCGCACTTCTTCACAAACCATTGGACATACTTTGTCTAATAGCAGACAGGAGGACACAGGTCCCACGCAAGTAAGGCAAGATGCTAGTCATTAAAATATGGTCTCTTGGGGCTAGGGAGATGTCTCAGTCAGTAAAGTGCTAGATGAGCAAGCATGAGGGTCAGAGTTTGGATCCACAGCACCCATGTGCCAAGCTGGGTACAGTGGTCCATGCCTGTAAGCCTGACACTGTGGAGTCAGAGAGGAGGATCCTTAGGGCTTTGCTGGCATTCCAGTCTAGCCAAATTGTGAGCTACAGATGTAATGAGAAACTGTCTTCAAAAATAAGGTGGAGAGCTATCCAGAAAGACATGCATATATACCCTTACACACATGTTAGCACATACGAACATGTACATACATACATGGAATGAATACATTAATAAAATATGACTTCTTTAAGCAATTTCTACCTTTTTCTCTTAAGTTCTCACATTAAAAATCTTCCTTCCTGTCTACCCTTTCTCTCTTCTTTTCCTGTGCTGGGACAAGTCCAAGGCTTTGCATCTGCTAAAGGAGTGCCCACAGAGTCGCTCCACCTGCTCATGCTCCCCTTGTGCTTCGTGATTGCGCTTTTTTTTTTTGCTTTTTTCAAGACAGGGTTTCTCTGTCGCTTTGGAGCCTGTCCTGGAACTAGCTCTTGTAGACCAGGCTGGCCTCAAACTCACAGAGATCCACCTGCCTCTGTTTCCCAGCAAAGGCGTGCACCCCTGCTGCCCGACTTGGTTATCTTTTTTAAAACGTCTTTTAGATTTATCTATTTTATTTTGTATGTGAATTCCTGCTGGTGCCTGTGGAGACCAGAAGAGAGCATTGGTTCCTCTGGAACTGGAGTTAGACATGGCTGTGAGCCTGAGAACTGAGCTCAGGTCCTCTGCAAGAGCAGTAACTGTTTCTAGCCATGGAACTGCCTCCCTAGCCCTGTTCCTGTCTCTAGTTTGTGTTCTAACACGTTCCCTTGACCTTTACAAATTACAAGACTTGTGTTTTTCTCTTCCAAAAATACCTTTATGGATCAAAAACACTGCCAAATAGATGCAATTTCCTTGCTCTAGAAATGCTAACCATGTCTTTCTTTTTTTGCTCATCATTTCTTTACATAGTATAATCAGTTTATTACATTCGAGGCACAGCATTATTCATAATAATAGAAGATTGAAAACATCCGGGTGTGGTGGTGCATGTCTTTAATCCCAGCACTCAGAAGGCAGAGGCAGGCAGATCTCTAAGTTCCAGCCTAGTCTACAGATCAAGTTCCAGGTCTGCCAGTATTACATAGTGAGACCCTGACTCAAAATAAAGGAAATATGGAAAACAACACAACCCTGTGTAAGAGCTGATAGTTTCTGAAGTACACTAGAGTGCGTTTGCGTGATGTGTTGCTGAGTGTTACATTGTGGAAAAGTGTTCACTGTTTTACAGAAACTTTTTATTGCATTTATTTATTTTGGGAGACATGCCAGTTCCAGGACAGCCAAGGCTACACAAAGAAACCTTGTTTGAAAAACAAACAAACAAAAGATTGTGGTTTTCAAAATGAAGAATAGTAAGGACTCAAAGCCTTGCTTGGGAAATTTCCCTGGGAGTCTGGTCTGCTTGCATGTAGTGGTGCTCTGTTCTTTGGCTTGTGTGTTTATTTTTGCTTCTGTTTTCTTTGAAACAGGGTCTTATAGTATCTTAGGCTGGCCTTGAACTGGAGATCCTTCTGCCTTTCTCCCAAGTGCTAGAACTATAAGGCATGATTACCATGCTTGGTTTCTGTTCTACTTCTGAATCATTAGGATAATCTCTAGAACTGTTTTCCATTATTCAGATGACAAGTGCGTCTAGGTTTGTGATTCTGTGGTTAGTTTCACATGGTTCCTCATGCTAACTGGTACTTGTTTGTCTAGAGCCAAGCAGAGAAAGGAGTATTTAACGACCGAACAAGTCAGAGTGATCAAATGGCAAGTGGAAACAAAAGAAAGCTGAATTTTCCCAGATGCGACAGGAAAGAATTCCATTTCCCTGAACTGCCATTCACAATACAGGCAAAGGAAACGAAAGGAATGGAAGGTGGGTCCCTTGTGGTACATAGCTCCCCAACACTGCGGATGACACAGTCAGTGATGGGACTTTTGTGAGGGAACTTACGTGGCAACTTTGTAGAAAGTAGTAAATTGCTTTGAAAAAGTAAATTCCATTGAGAAGATTTTTTTTCTTGTAAAATTAAGGAGTTAGATATTGGCTTTGTTTTGTTTTAGACAGGGTCTCACTCTGTATCTCTGCTTTCCTGGAACTCACTATGTAGACCAGGCTGGCCTCGAACTCACAGAGATCCCCCTGCTTCTGCCTCCCGAGTGCTGGAACTAAAGGGCCAGTGCTGCCTGCTTTCATAGAGATAATTTTAAAGAAAGGTAAAGACAGTTCCAAAGGGTAAATGTTTTATTAGCTTGAAGTTGAGATGCTGGGGCAGAATTTGAGAAAGGTGAATTTGATTCAGTGTATAACCTGTGGTAAAGTACCTTCCCTGGTTGTTTGCCCAGAAGTGTTACAGATGCGTTGGGCATGCTGGGATTTGGTAGATTTTATAAATTTCAAATTCATCATAACCTTAAGATTTAATTTTAGGGCTGGTGAGATGACTCAGCAGGTAAAAGCATTTGATACTAAGCTTTGATGACCAGAGTTTGATCAGGAGATTTACACTGTAGTTGGAGCGGATTGACCACACCCCAATAAAGAAATGAATAAACAAATAGAATGTAATAAAAATTAAACATATTTATCTTAGAGTGAATGCATTGATGTGAGCAAATGTTCTTTCCTTGGAAAACAGAGACCTTGTGAAAATGGACGCAGTGGCCAGGTATAGAACATGTGCCACGTGAGGGTCACCTTTGTGAGATCATAAAATAAAGCAAACCATATTTACAGCGCACAGTTACTCAGCTCCTTTGCAGCTAACTTCAAAAGGGGCTTGTTGGCTGTGAGGGCGCCTACCTGAGCTCCTTCAGAGGGCAGCTTCTAGGCAGACCAGCAGGACCAACAAATTATTTTTTTCCTTTTTTTTCTTCTTTTTCCCCCCTTTTTTGCAAAAGTTAAACAGGTGAAAGTGCTGAAGAGAGAGGCGAAGAAAACAGATTCACCTAAAATACCAACTTTACTCACTGTGGACCCAAATCAAGAACAACAAGAGGTAAACATTTTTACTACTCATAGATGTTGTTCTGGCTCTACTCGGTGCTTGCATTTAGTGTTATTGGAAAGTTCTGTAAAAAATTAAAACTTTTATAATCCTTAAACTCTAGAAACAGGTTTGTTTTTATTTTATCATATATATATTTTTTTTCTTTGCTTTTTTAGGCAGGGTCTCACTGTGTACCTCTGACTGACTGGAACTCACTATGTAGATGTGATGTAGATGTCTCAAACTCACAGAGATCTGCCTGCCTCTGCCTGTTCTGGGATTAAAGGCTTATAACATTATACTCAATTATTTATGTTCTATATGTTAGTTTTTGAAGTAGTAAACACCAACTCTCATTTGAACTTTTAATGATTAATATACACAGCATTCAGGACAAATAGTATCTATGTTATATTCATCATCCAGCCTTGTTCAGGTGACCCATGGCATTGACAAGTTGTGACTGGCTACCCCAGCTGTGTTTGCCTTTGGCTTTTCACCTTGTGTTTTCTTCTAGTTTACAGTCTTTGTTCCCTAATGTTGTCCTATTTTCACCAATATCTGCTATCAGCTCCAACTCCCATCCACCACAGCGATTCTTGGATTTTATTTGGAAATCTTTTAGTTGTCAAATCCATTTGAATGCTTTCTCTTAAGTGAAGGAGCCTGAATTGATAGTTACTGAGTCTCAGTCTGTGTGTTTCCTTGGATTCCTAGTGAGGTCATCGCTATGCATAATTTATCAATTTTATTATCTCCATTACAAATGAAATTGACTACATTTAATTCATGATAAGGTTATTCCTATTTTATTAAAGAAAATTGAGTAAATTAAAAACATGGAAGGCTGGGGAGGGACTGTGGCTCTGCTGGTAGTGTGCTGGCCTAGCGTTCATCAGGCCTAGCTCCACAGGAACCACATGTGTTGGCCATCTTCAGTGACTTACTTGGAGGCTCTCTGGGGCTGTGAGCCTTTGTCTCAGAAAAACAAATGAGTAAATCTTATAGGCATATATATGTAAAGATTTTTCTGAAGCCCCGTAAGAAGGCATTTTAATTGTGACATTTAGCTTTATTTTGACAGTTCCAGGGCTATTTATGTATGTCACAATCTACTTTCAGAGCCAGCGCTGTTATTGAACAGGAAAACCATTAATGACCGTCTTTCAGTTTATTATAAGTCACAAGATCCTTTAAGCTTGTGCATTTAAGGATGTACTCACGCCCAGGAAGCCTGCATAGCATACCATTTGCAGAAAGGTTGACTAATTGGGTGCATTGGGGCGCCTGGGTTTGAAGAGAGTTGTGATGTGCCACCAGTATTCATCCTGCTCTTTCAGAGAGGCCCAGAAACCCAAACCACATATACGTGCAGGGGAAAATAAATCAAACCAGTGCTCTCAGGTATTTACATGGTGTGGAAGTCCTGAAAAGGCAGCCTTGAAAAGAGAGTCTCCGAAACCAGTACAGTTATTAAAAACATAGAGGAGCTGTCAGTGCTGCTCAGAGCTTCTCTGTGCACTGTCAGACACAGTGCAAGTGTGTGACTGAGACTGAGGTGACGTTAGTACGAACACAGTTTAGTGAGTTAATGTCAGAGTTACGAAAATTTCTGAGCTGATGAGATGACCCAGTGAGTAAAGACACTTGTTGCCAAGACTGACGACCTGAGGTCCAGCCCCAGCCCCAGAACTGACATCATAGAAAAAGAACCAGGCCTCACAAGTCAGCCCCTGACCCTGACATGAACATCATGACACACACATTTGTGTACACACAAAATAAATATATGTAAAATTAAAAAAAATTCCTTAGCCATGCATGGTTTCACATGTCTTTAATCCCAGTACTTGAGAGACAAAGAACACTTGAGAGGCAGAGGCAGGTGGATCACTATGTGTTCAAGAACAGCCTGGTCTGTACAGTGAGTTCAAGGCCAGCCAGAACTTCAGAGTGAGACTCTATCTTAAAATCTTTTCTTCTGAATTTTCAGTCTGTGGTTGTTCTCTCTATATATATTATATAATAATATAACATTACATATTATATTATATATATAATTTGAGAGAATATTGAAGCAGGACCCAGGAGCTCGGCGTGTCACTGCTAGTGCTCATCCAGCCTGGGCCTGGTCTATGGAACCCTAAACCAAACAGAAATCAGAAGACAGGGAACAGCAGATTACATGTTCCTGTGCTGACTCTTCCATTGGCTTGGTTTTCTAATTACTTCACCAGATCCAAGTACTCTTTAGATGTGTATGAAACCCTTTTAGGAGGCTTAGCAGTACATTGGCATAATGTAGGTGAACACTGAGGGGGCTCTGTGAACTCTATGTGGCTATGAATGGGTAGCCTGAGCAAGAGAGAAAAGCACCCAGACGGAGACCACTAGTAAGTGGTTCTGTTTGATGGGGTGGAGTCCTTTACCCCCAGTCTCCCTGTGTCTTTACGAAGCAACCTCTAGGGCAGAGTACAGGTATTTTATCTCAGTGACTCACCACTTCCTGTTTGTTTTTAGAACACAAGATGGATCAGCTAAAGGGAGAGGAACCTGTTAGCTGCAGAATAGAAAATAGGGCAGATGAACATTCAGGGAGCCCCAGACTCGTGCGTGGTTAAAACAACCCTTTTTTGTTAATTTACATGTACAGAAGTGCTGACTAACAGTGAAACCTGGATAGCTGAGTATAGTCTCTTATTTTTGCTTTTAAATTTATAATATTGTTCCTGTTTTGTTCATTTGAACATCAAGTTCGCAAATGCCTGTTAATAGAACTACATCTCACATCAAGTCATGTGGTTTTATTTATCATCAGTTATTTATGGCATGTTGATTAGTGCTTGTTCCTAAGTTTTGTTCAGAGCTTTATAAGTATAGAAGGGAAAGTTACTAAATATACAACACAGAGTTCGGTGTAAATACATAACACAGAGAGTCCCAATGTGAAAATATAATATAGAGTCCCAATGTAAATAAGTAACACAGAGAGTCTCAGTGCAAATATATAGAGTTCCGATGTAAATATATAATACATGGTTTCAATGTAAAGGTGTAATACAGAGTCCCAATATAATATATAGTACAAAGTCCCAATGTAAGTATGTAATAACATAGAATTCAAATGTAAATATGTAATACAGAGAGTTTTTGTGTAAATGTATAATACAGAGAGTCTCAATGTAAATATATAATACATGGTTTCAATGTAAAGGTGCAATACAGAGTCCCAATATAATATATAATACAAAGTCCCAATGTAAGTATGTAATACATAGAATTCCAATGTAAATATGTAATACGGAGAGTTTCAGTGTAAATGTATAATACAGAGTCTCAGTGTAGATATATAATACAAAGTCCCAATGTAAATATGTGATAAGATCCCAGTGTAACTATGCAATAATACAGAGTCCCAATGTAAATATATAATACAGAGAGTCCCAATGTAAATATGTAATACAGAGAGTCCCAATGTAAATGTGTAATACAGAGAATCCCCGTGTAGCTATGAAATAATACAGAGAGTCCCATTGTAAATATGTAATACACAGAGTCCCAATGTAAATGTAATACAGAGAGTCCCAGTGTAACTATATAATACAGAGAGTCCCAGTGCAACCATATAATACAGAGAGTCCCAGTGTAAATATATAATACAGAGAGTCCCAGTGTAAATATGTAATACAGAGTCTCAGTATAAATGTATAATACAGAGAGTCCCAGTGTAACTATATAATACAGAGAGTCCCAGTGTAAATATATAATACAGAGAGTCTCAGTATAAATATATAATACAGAGAGTCCCAGTGTAAATATGTAATACAGAGTCCAGATATAAATATGTAATACAGAGAGAGGGTCCCAATTTCTAGGTGCCAAAGATTCCTGAGCAAGAAAGATAAGCATAAGCAGATATTGGGTTCCACTCTGGACATGCTGGCCAAACATTGAGTCCTGTCCCGTAGACTGATTGAAAGAATGGGACTTAAATGGAGCAGTGCTTACCATTCAGTAGATCGCCTGTAGTGTAACATTAGTACAGCCATGGCTTTGACAGCAGATTTCTTATCCCTGATTCTTACTGGCTTGGTTTTTAATTTTAGGGTGGAGATGGCGATTGTGAGGGGAAGAATTTGAAGAGGAACAGTTTTTTTTTTCCCGATAGTGTTTTGTCTTTTAAGTAATCTTAAAAATACAAGCTTGACAACTCTTCCCTTTTTATTTTATACACAACAGAATGTAACATAGGTTGCTGTTGAGATAGCCATCTATTCTGTCTGCATCAGCATCATCTGCTTTTTTTTTTGTTAGCAGAATTTTAACCATTTTTCTCTTCTAAAAACTGGCATTTTGATGCTGCGATCTGGAATTATAACATCACATTCCCTCTGACTGCTCCTTCCTTGCCGTGATTACTGAGTGGATAGCACAGCATCTCATGATACACCCTGCTCCCCTGCTCTCCAGGCCTCCAAGCAGTTGTCTCCTGGAAAGCTCTGGCTTCTTCAAGTGAATGCTTGATGAACCTCCTTTCTGTTATCTTTGTAACTATCCATTACGAAAGACGTTCTGTTGGTCAGCAGTGACGCATTTATAATACCTATGTAACATTTACAATGATATGATGTCCCAGGGTTAAATTCCTGTAAATCAATCAATTGCCTGCATTCTCCCAGTTCCCTAGACTGATAGTGCCTTCCATTTAGCTGGAAGAATTTCCCTAAAGAAACTATGTTCAACCTGGGAAAGGTTTACTTTCTCTGCTGGCTGTTTTCTGTTGCTGAATAATACAGACTGGGTAATTAACATAAAAAAAATCAAGATTATTTAGCTCATGGTTCTGGAGGCTAGAAGTCCACTGCCACAGGCTGACTTCTTTCGGGATCTGAGAGGGCCTTGCTACAGTCAAACATGGTAGAGGTCACCACGTAGAGAGGCAGAGCAAGCCACTAATACATGGAGGTACCAGTTCATGACCTCATCTATTCTGAGTTACCTTCTAACGGCCCCAGATGCCTCAGGCCATTGACATATTAGCTCGGGGTTAAGTTTATAGCACATTAACTCCTTGTCCTGCACCCCCCCCTCCTGCGCCCCTGCTCTTGGGGATGCTGAGAAATGGATTCAGGATGCACACATGAGAGGCAATCTCTCCACCCCTGAGCTAGAATATGGACCCTTTGTTGTTTTGTTTTAAGACAGTTTCTTATTAAATACAGCCTCAACTGATCTAGTACTCTATATGTAGCCCAGGCTAGTCTCAGACTTGGAGCAATTCTCCTGCCTTCGTCTCCTGAATGCTCAGAGTGTAGCCATGTTCCACACATGAACTTTTGAAAGGTATATTTAAACCAAAGTACTACCAAAATTCTACATTTTTTCACTCTGTAAAAATTATGAAATTGTCTTAGTTGGCGTTTTTTCAAGCGTCTAATCTAGTTTTCTAGTATTAAATAAACATGAAAAGGAAAACTTATTTCTTTTGAGACAGCGTTTATCTGTGTAGCTCTTACTGTCCTGGAACTCCCTCTGTAAACTGGGCTGCCTGCCTGCCTCTGCTTTCTGAGTGCTGGGATTAAAGGCACATGCCACCACACCCAGCAAGAAAACACAATTTATTTAGTATACTACTGTGCTGTGTTTTTAATTTAGGAAAGTTTTTTAATCTATTTATCTGTTTCTGTCTGTGTGTCTATCTGTCCATCTATCCATCCATCCATCTATCTATCTATCCATCTATTTTGGTTTTTCAAGACGGGATTTCTGTGGTGTAGCCTTAACTGGCCTCGAACTCTCTCTGTAGACCAGACTGACCTCAAACTCACATAGATCCACCTGCCTCTGCCTCCTGAGTGCTTGTGCCACCACCTCTCAGCCAGGGAATTATTTCTACTCTATTATTTTTATTCCTCGAGAATTTCACACAGTGTATTTTGATCATACTCACTCACTGCTCATTTCCATAACTCCTCCCAGATCCACCCCACCTTCCTATCCCACTCCCAATTTCATGTCAAGTATTTATTTTATTTTGAATAATCTATCAGGTTCAATTTGTGCTGCCTGTGTTCTCCTGGGTTATAGGGTCATCCACTGGAGAATGAACAACTCACCAGGGGCCACACCCTTAAAGAAAACTGACTCCTCCCCCCCCCCAGAAGCCTCCAGTTGTCCAAAGCTACACAGTTGGGGTAAGGACTTGGGAGCCCCTTTAGGCTCCATGCTAGAATGACTCGCTTGATCCTATACAGGCATCTGTAGCTGCCTGAGTTCTTGAGATCAGAGATTCTGACATGTCTAGAAGGTACTGTTTCTCTCTAGTTCTTCCTTACCTCTGGCTCCTGCAGTCTTTCTACCCCTACTTTCATGACGTTCTCTGAGCCCTGCGAGAGGCCGGGTGATACAGATATCTCATTTGTGGCAGAGCACTCCACTGACAAGTATTCTCTGCACCTCAACCAGCTGTGGGTTTCTGCATCAACTTCCATCCACTGCACAAAGCAACTTCTCAGATGACTTCTAATCTATGGGTATAAAGACACGAATTTAGAGGTCAGTTTGATACTGTGTCCATTTAGGAGAATAATAGTAGGACCAGCCTGGGGTCTATGAACTCTGGATTCTTTTAAATTTTTTTTAAATATTTATTTATTTATATTTTACATACATTGGTGTTTTGCCGTGAGTGTTGGGTCTCCTGGAGCTAGAATTACAGACAGTTGTGAGCTGCCATGTGGTTGCTGGGAATTGAACCCGGGTCCTCTGGAAGAGCAGACAGTGCTCTTAACCACTGAGCCATCTCCCCAGCCCCCCAGTTGTGGATCCTTAGCACATTTGCAGCACCAGGTATATATTTCCTCCTTTGCAGGCCTTCTGTGCAATCAGAAGGCAGTTGCTGTTTATCCCCATAACATCCAAGCTGCTATTGCACTCATTGGCTTATCTTACCATGCCAGTCTGTATTGTAGTGCACTGGCTTCATACCTGGGTGAGACTGCTAATGACTTTTCCCTCAGCAGCCTACATAACACCTTCTAGGTCTGGGGTAACTAGCCAGCTTGGAAGAAACCTCCTTGGAAAGTCCCAGCTTGATTTTCCCATGGCCTGGGACAAAAGTGTGTGATGTCTTTAGCAAATTAGGAGCTTATCATTAAGTTCTAGTGTGCAACCAAGAACAATGACCATAGCTTGTATGGTTTTGGGAGTCTTAGAAAAGTTTTGATTCAGGGATAGGGATGTAGTGCAGTTTGGTGAGTGCTTGCCTGGCATGTATGAAACCCTGGGTCCATGTGGCACACATGAGGCCCTATCTAAAAAACATACCTCTCACTCTGTAAAAGGCTGGATGATATCTTAGTAATTAAGAGCATTTGCTATTCTTATGAAAAACCTGGGTTTGGTTCCTACCACCTACACAGAGACTCACAATTGTCTGTTCCAAATCTGACCCCTTCTTCTGGCCTGCATCAATGCATACGCATAGGAACACACTGTATCAGTGCACAGACATAGGAGCACACTATATCAGTGCACGGACATAAGAGCACACTATATCAGTGCACAGACGTAGGAGCACACTATATCAGTGCACAGACGTAGGAGCACGCTATATCAGTGCACGGACATAGGAGCACACTATATCAGTGCATGGACATAGGAGCACACTATATCAGTGCACAGACATAGGAGCACACTGCATCAGTGCATGGACATAGGAACATAGTATATCAGTGCACGGACATAGAAACACACTGCATCGGTGTACAGACATAGGAGCATAGTATATCAGTGTGTAGAAAAGCTGCCCAAACTGAGTACCACACTGTCTGAAGTGCAAATTAAAGGGCCCTAAATGGAAATT
Organism: Myodes glareolus; assembly: GCF_982192425.1. NCBI lineage: Eukaryota > Metazoa > Chordata > Mammalia > Rodentia > Cricetidae > Myodes > Myodes glareolus. Next base: position 72,497,286 of record NC_142034.1, on the reverse strand, counting down.
GGGCCATGTTACTAAAACAGTCAACAGAATTGTATAGGGAAATAATCAAGAAATCTTAGGTGACACAAAAACTGTGGTTCAAGATGATTAAAAACAAGAAAGCATTCTTTAAAACATTTAAAAATTTGTTTTTTAAAAACAGACTACACAAAAACACAAACACACTAATGTGGTGCCATGTAATTTCAAGAAAGCACTCTTTGGTTTATCAGAAGGCAAAGCACAGAAAGAAAATATTCTCTGTTACCAATCTGCTAACTCCCCAGCTCTCTTCGCCTGCAGAGGTGGGAAAGCTGACCATCGAGATGTCTACAGCACTTCTCTTCCAAAAAAAGTCATTCTGCGGTCAGATAACCAGGAGTGTGCGTCGTGACAGGTTACACGCAGGCCATGCTGACAAGAAAACTACTCAGCAAGCTCTTCATTCTTGCTTAGGCTTATCCAGTATGCTAGTTTTTATTTCTTCTCCGTGTGGTGGTGTTGTCAATGTTTTTATTTTGTTTTGTTTTTGAGACAGACTCTCATGTATGTCTGTAGTTTTAAATTTTTATTTGACAACATTTCAGGGGCAAGCTAGCATATCACTCTTCTTAAAAATGTGTTAGATCACTGGGCGGTGATCGCGGTGCACACCTTTAATCCCAGCACTCAGGAGGCAGAGGCAGGGAAATCAGTGTGAGTTAGAGTTCAGCCTGGTCTACAGAGTGAGTACCAGGACAGCCAGGATACAGAGAAACCCTGTCTCAACAAACCAAAAAAAAAAAAAAAAAAGGAAAAGAAAAAAAAAGTCTTAGCTCACAAAAAAACCCAAAAGAACAAATTTCTTTCTCTCTAGCCTAAGTGATCCCAAAACTGTGCATTCAGATTTTCAGCTGTCCGACAACACTATGGAAACACATAAGAGATCACATTCCTCAGTCCCTCAGTGATTTTCACTTCTCAGTTGACATCAGCTTCTTTCTTTTTGTTGCTCAGGAGAAAAACTGTGGAGTAAATTTCTACTCCTCTCTTGCTTCCCGCATCCATCTTTGAGGTCTGTTTCTGAAGTATTTCCAGGGTCTAACCACTTAGCTCCTGATTGTTTGTCGTGCCATCTCTTGCCCAGGCTTGGTAGAAATACTCCAAGAGGTCTTCATGCTTTTATACTTGTTCAGCCTTCGGTTTCTTCCCAGTGCATGGCCAGGATATTCCTAAAAACCCACATTAAATGTGTTGCTTTGTCAGAACTTCGTTTCTTAGTGTAAACCTGAAGCATTTGAGGACTCCCGGTCCCTGTTGGACTGGACAAGGCTATAAAGATTGGTACCTAATGCATCAATGTTTTTTGCTCAAAATTTTCTAAATGAGGATGTAATAAAAGGCAAGCTTTGGGATTGGTTTCCTCAGCTGAATGATCCCTAATCTTGGGATATTTCAAACCAAGCCCTAGATCAACTTATATGCAGTTCAGACTGTGTTTACACTTGGGCGGCTCCTTTGGGTAATTTCTTTGTGGTTACTAATTGCTACATTGAAATGTGTTATTATCATGCTAAAAGTGTCTGATGCCTCATGAAAAGCAAGATTTATCATATAATCATTTGCCATCAATAGCCTTGGATTATTGTCCAGTTTAGAAAATCATTTCCTTTCATCTTTCTGTCTTCTCCAAAGAAACCATTTAGCAAGATCAGAATAGTCATTTATACTATGCCTATACAATTCTGAAGATCCTTTCATTGAAAAATCCTATTGAACCAATGCTTCATTTTTATTAAAAGTCATAAAATGTGTAATTTTCAGAGTCTAGATGACTATCACAATGACTGAGTGAAAAGGTAAATACTCAGTGGTCAGCACTTTTACCATTTCTTTAAATTTTATGTGTGTAGGTGTTTGACCTGCATATATGTCTGTGTACCACATGTGTACCCAATGCCCACAAAGCTGCAAGAAGGCATCTGATCTAGAACTGGAGTTACGGATGGTAATCAACCACCATGTAGGTGTTGTGAATCGAACCCTAGATCCTCAGGAAGAGCAGCCAGTGCTTTTAACTGCTAAGCCATCTCTCCAGCACTCTTTATCACTTCTTCACTGGGAATTTGTGTGTGTGTGTGTGTGTGTGTGTGTATTGTGTTGCCTCAGATTTCCCAGTTGGAAAAGGGGACAATAGTTTTGTTTACACACATATAATAATAAATTAACATAAAAAGAATAGATATTTTCCCCTGGAAATATTTTTGGTTTTGGTTTTTATTTTAGTGTATGTGAGTGTTTTGCCTACATGTATGTATGTACACCATGTGCTGGCCTCTTGCAGAAGCCAGAAAGGGCATCAGATCCCCCTGGGGCCTGAGTTGCAGGCAGTTATGAGCTGACATGTGAGTGTTGAGAACTGAACCTGGGTCCTATGGAAGAGCAGCGAGTGCTCTTAACCACTGAGCCCCATTTCTTGGAGCTATTGTAAGTATTCCTGAGCCAGTGCTTGACAGACATAAGGCATAGTAGGCTTGCATCAAAGTCAGTTATTCGCAGGGCCTGCAGGATTTCCTTCAAGATGGTGGAACTGTGTGTGGTCTTTATTTTATTTTGATTTTGTTCAGATGTCTACGTTGTCAGTGCATTTTACTTTGGGGATAAATTCAGTCCGGAAGTGCCCTCTGCTCTGTTCCATTGGCTTTAGACATGAAGCTGGCACAAGTGATAACATATCCACTGTCTGCTCTGTGTATGTATGGTGTTTAATTAAAGAAGAAACACTGTTTTCTGAGGGGGAGTGTTTGTGTAGTTGATTGGTTAATTCTGTTTTCATAGTCTTATTATGTAATCCAGGCTGACTTCAGACTCCATGTGTAGTTCATGCTGGTCTCACAGTCCTCCTGCCTCACCTTCCCATGTGTTTGAGAGCACAGGTCTGAAGATGAACACTAAAAAGAAATCCCACACTAGCTCAGAATTGAGTATAATAAAGGGTTATTTATTTAGAGCTAGACTCACACAATCCTCTGCTCAAACGGGGAACAGGAATCGAATCCAGCAGCCTAAAGAGAGAGGGATTGCATGCTTTACATCAGCATTTATAGTATGTGAGGGCATGCCCAAGTGGGTGGGTAAGTTAAAGGCTACTGGCTGTAGGATTTCCTACAGCACCTCCCCTTTTTGCTTAAATAAGAGAGTTCTAAGCCTAATACAAAATTATATACAATAAGAACAAATATCAGATATAAAAATTAGAATTACGACCAGCATAAATAATAGCAAGCAAGAAACATGTGATAAATGTTTCAATAATTATTCTATCCTAAGGAGTTTAAGTCTTGTATTATAAATAACTTAGCCAAGTCATGAGAGGAAAGTAACTATGACTATCTAGTCTTCAACCCCATAGAAGACCCGAGAAGGGAAATAATATTACTATTACTTGAGTAAGCAGGAAGTGCAATCAAGCAACTTCTAAAATGTTCAGTAATGGACAGAGACAACTGGCTACCTGGGCAATCACCCAAAGTTTCATTTGCAACGTTGGAGCAACCAACTTTGGTTAAGGCCTAGAGTAACTGACAGACCATTTTCAGAGGCAGGAAATTTTTCAAAAGCATCTTACTCTGTCTTGGCAAGATTTGACACTCTTTTTTATTGTATCCTGCTTGTCCTATCTAGACATCGTGCACTTTGTCAATGATCGATGCATGGGCAATTCCTTGCCCAAAGGCCAGTTTTATCAAAAAGAAAACAAGCTCCAAGTGGAGTGTCTTTGGTGCTCAACAATCTCTTGGGAATAGATAGGTGCTGCCAGGAGCAATCGTGTCTCACATCAACAGAACCCTAAGTTATTTAAATGTCATATTCTACAGCTCTTTGAAGTGGTTGAAGATTACCTATCTATGCAGAATACAATCTCTATATCTAAAGAACCTGATTATTCTAACTATAAGTATGACAAACATGGATTACTATTGACCTATAATTCTTAATACCTATATAACTTATAGACTAAGACATCATATTAGAATATTAAACAATCTTTAAACAACTGTGCAATGAATGAGGACAATGACCTCAAAATGTAAACAGTGTATAAGTATCTTGACCAGAGGTAGAAATGTACATTGCAGTATGATAAATATATCCTAAAATTGTATCAATATACAAAATGTCTTAAGCAGAGGTAGAAGCATGCATGCATACAATATGACAAAATAACTCTGCCTAGGTATGCACATATTATAGATGAAAATAGGAACATAGTTAATATAATTTAAGTTTGTATCAATATACAAGAATCTATACCAGGGCTGGAGAGTTGACTCAGAGGTTAAGGGCACTGGCTCCTCTTCCAGAGGTCCTGAGTTCAATTCCCAGCAACCCCATGGTGGCTCACAACCATCCATAAAGGATCCACCTTCTGGCCTGTAAACATACATGCAGGAAGAACACTGTAAAAGTACTAAACAAATAAATCTTTTAAAAAAAGAATCTATACCAATGTAAATTGCCTATAAATAATAGCTCACAAGTATTTACTCTATTACTCACTATTATTGTTATTGTGAGTAAGCTCACACTAATAATTTATCCCATCCAATTTTCCTTTTTTTTCCCAAAGAGATCCCTGAGCCTACATAATTTCCCCCCAACCTCCAACCTATACCAGTTATAATCAACCCCTAAATGATGTCCCTAACCCTGAAGACAAACTTTGTTGGGAGAAGGGACATCATCTTCTAGAATTGCTTCCAGCTGTCATGGGGTGATGTTTTTTTCTGTGAGGTCCTGTGAAAGTAAAATGATGGTTAAGTTTCAAGATTACTGTCTGGTATAATTGCAGACAGTCTCTGAGTATTCAGTAGGGTTTTTCTGAGGTTCCTATTTGGAGTTCTGACCAGAAAATCGTAAAAAAGTACACCATTTCAGCTAACCAAGTTGAAACCATCTTGAGCATCTGGAACCCAAAACAGGTCTTATAGTAGCACTATCAGCATCATGATGTCATATCAACCAGGTGGAGTCGTTGTTGTGGGGCCCCATTTTCTTCTTGGAAACTTCAAAGATTACTGCAGGAAAATTCATTGTTCATCGTGGAAAACTTAAACATTATTTATACAGACATGTATTTAATGAAAGGGACAATAGAGACAAAAATAAGTATAAAGAAAAGTAAAATTTTTTCTAAATTCTTTCTTTTTTTTGTCCCATACCAGATGGCTCCTGACATGAGACAGAAATTCTGAATTTTTTCTTTTGACAGCATGCTTGGATTTAGAGAAGGACAGAGCCGTTGTCCAACTCCAAAGCCAGCTTTGATTTTTAAGTGAATCATGACTATTATTCTAGTTTAAGTTTAGAGATGCTTACCCTCAGATGACCTGTCCTCATAAGTCCTAATTCTCTTTGCTTGGTGATCCTATCTGGGTAATTATCTTTTTCTCTTTAGGCATCCAGATGTCCAGGGTCTCTTGACTTTTTTTTTTTTAAAAAAAGATTTATTTATTTATTGTATACACAACATTCTGCCTCCATGTATGCCTACATGCCAGAGGAGGGCGCCAGAACTCATTACAGTTTGTTGTGAGCCACCATGTGATTGCTGGGAATTGAACTCAGGACCTCTGGAAGAACAGCCAGTGTTCTTAACCACTGAGCCATCTCTCTAGCCTCGGTCTCTTGACTTTTTGAAGATGAGTATTTTCCCGCAAAGACAAGAACAGAACCCTGCCCCAACTCTTATGAGGCTATCTTACCACCTGTATGGTTGTCACATCTATGGATGAGCCATCATTTCTCTTTCTCAAGAGATTTCTCTTTTTCAAACCAAATCTTTATTAATTTTAATGGTATCCATAACTTTTCTTCTCCTGTTGAAACAAGAGCAAAATCCCTTCCCTAATGTAACACATCTCCTGGCTTCCATTGTGAGGTCAATATATCCTTGAAATACACCAGCTGATTTAATTCAGAAGACTTTGCTATTATCCAGTGTCTCTCTGCAGCTGTTGTTCCTTTCTCATTAGCATTAATAAAATTCAAGGTTAACAAAGCATTATGTAATCTATTTTGGGGGGGTATTTTCCATCCCTTTGTTTAACATATCCTTTATAGTTCGATTTGATTTTTCTATAACTGCCTGACTTGTAGGATTGTTTGGTATACCTGTAATATGCTTTATATTATAATAAACAAAAAACTGTTTCATTTTCTTAGAGACATATACTGGACCATTATCTGTCTTTATTTGTGCAGGTATACCCATGATGACCATAACTTCTGATAAATGCGTGGTTATTGAATCAGCCTTTTCTGAGCTCAAAACAGTTGCCCATTGAAAACCTGAATGTCAATGGTGTGGTGTACATATTTTAATTTTCCAAAATCTGTAAAGGGAAACACATCCATCTGTCAGATTTCATTTTTTTGGGTACCCTTTGGGTTAGTCCCTGCAGGTAGTGGTGTTTGGTTATAGAAAGAGCAAGTAGGACATCTCTTTATAATCTGCTTAGCTTGTTGCCATGTAATAGAAAACTCTTTCTTTAATCCTTTTCTATTGACATGATGTTTTTTTATGAATTTCTGAGTTCTACAACTTGCTCCCAATCAATAATTCATCAATTTCTGCATTACCTTGTACTAGAGGATCTGGCAGACCCATATGGGATCAGATGTGTGTTATGCATATGGGACAAAGCCTATTCCTGATTATATCTTGAGCCTGTATGAATAATGAAGTCAATTCTGTATCATCTGGTATAAATTCAGCAGTTTCAATATGCAAGACAACTCTTTCTGCATATTGTGAATCAGTAACTGTATTCAGAGGTTCTTTAAAATCCCTTAGTACCATGAGAATAGAATATAATTTTGCCTTTTGGACAGAATTATAAGGGCTTTGTTCTACCTTACTTAAATCTTCTGATTTGTAACCTGCCTTTCCTGACTTATTTGCATCAGTATAGAACGTACGGGCTTCAGTTATTGGTGTGTCCTGTACAATGTGGGGAAGGATCCAAGTAGTTCTCTTTATAAGATTAATTTTATCACTTTTGTGATAAATGCTATTAATCTCTCCTAAAAAGTTAGCACAAGCTCTTTTCCAAGGTTCATTGTCTTTCCATAATTTTTTAATTTCATCAGTAGTAAAAGGCACTATAATCTCTGCTAGGTCTTTACCTGCCAGTTGACGAAGTTTCAATTTTCCTTTTATAATTAATTCATAGACTTTTTCCATTTAAGTTTTTAATTTTTTACTTGGTTTGTGTGGTAAAAAGATCTATTCCAAGATAATATCTTCCCTTTTCATTAAAATTCCTATATGGGAAATTCTGGAAGGCAGTATGACTAGAATACAATTAGGATTTGGATTCAACCTATCAACATGTGCCTCCTGTAATTTTTCTTCAGTGACAATCAGTTCCTTTTCTGCTTCAGCTGTTCCACTGGTATCTCCTAGTAGGCTGAGAATTATTTTAAGTAGGCACTGTGAAGGCAAATTTTTCTCTGTCTTTTTCTTGTAAAGGTATAGTGAAAAAACAATCTTTTAAATCAATAGCTACGAGAGGCCATCCTTTTGGTAGTAGAGAAGGCAGAGGAATTCTAGATTATAGAGGGCCCATAGGTTGAATTACCTTGTTGACATCTCTTAGATCTGTCACCATTCTTCATTTTCCATATTTCTTTTTAACAGCAAATACAGGAGAATGTCAAGGGCTTGTTGATTCTTCAATATGATGAGCATCTAGTTGCTCCTGTACCAGCTGTTCGAAAGCCTGCAGTTTGTCTTCTATTAAAGGCCACTGTTTAACCCATATTGGTTTCTCAGTTAACCCTTTTAAAGGTAGGGCCGTTGGTACCTCTAAAGGTTTGTTAGTTGCTTTGTGTTCTTGTATAGCCTGAATGGCCTGTGGTCTTTGTGTATAGTATCTTACAATATCTTTTCCAGAAATTTGAGTTTCTGGAACTGCAGGAATGTTGATCTGGGTATTCCATTGCTGCAGCAGGTCATGACCCCATAAATTCAATATTAGCCACATACAGCCTCAGCCCTCCTCTCTGTCCTTCTGGCCCTGTTCATCGAACCCATCTCGTGCTTTGAGATAGGGTCCCAATTCCTAGGAACTGAGCATCTGCCTCTTGAAGAGGCCAGTCTGGATACCAAGATTCTGGAGTAGTGATACTCACATTTGTACCCATATCTATCAAACCCACAATTACAATGCCATTTATATGCCCTCTTAGCTTTGGTTTTTGATCATTTATAGAAGTCTTCCAGAATATACATTTCCTGTTTCCTGTTGGAATTTTTGATTCATTCTCCATGTTTATTCCGTGATCCAGGACAGTATAGTTCTTTATAGAAGGCTCTGGATATTTTAATTTTCCTGCTGAGACATGTCTTCCACAGTGACTGGGAATGACTGGACCATTTTTGACTTGGGGGCCTGTGAGAGGCCCCCGAGGAGTTTCCCGATGGTATCAGGTTGCCTTGTTTGTCTTTTGTTGATCTGCATTTATTGGTCCAATGTCAGCTTTGCCACATCTTCTACATAATCCAGAAGGTTGATACTTTTTATTTTTGCCATTCCCAGAGGAGACATTATTTCTAAAAATTTCTTGTCTGCGATCCCTTCTCATATGTCCTATTCTACCACAAATGAAACATTTGGCATTTTGATATCTCCTCATACCTTTGGAAATTGCTTCTCCTACCCAAGATTCAGTATTCTAGTGAAATGTCTCAACGTTAATTCTATGCAGGATCCATTCATCAATTTGTGCTGATCTAACCTTTAAAGACCCAAGTATCTTTTTGCATTCTAAGTTGGTGTAACATGAGGGGCCGGCTTGTTGGTGTATCTGTCCCGCCCTGCACCCCACAACCAGCATACCCCAAAGAAAATCATACAGAGGATTCCATAAGATTATAAAATTGATTGGCCCATTAGCTTAGGCTTCTTGTTAACTCTTGTAGTTTATATTAACCCATTATTCTGATCTATGTTAGCCATATGGCTTGGTACCTTTTTCAGCTATCAGCTCACATGTTGCTTCTTGGCAGGAATGTGGGGAATGGGCTTCTCAGAATACTCCTGTTCTCCTTGTCCCACCTCTACTTCCTATCTGGTTGACCTGCCTATACTTCCTGCCTGGCCATTCAGCGTTTATTTAAAACATGATTGACAGAATACAGACAATTCTCCAGCACCAAGTTGGCATTTTCAAAAGCCAGAGATTCAATAAGTACTCATCTAGCATCTGGGTCTGTTACTTCTATTTGTGCAACCTTAGTTAATCTTTGTAAAAAGTTACTAAACAGTTCTCTCCAGCCCTGTTTAACCATGGTATATGATTCAATTCATGTTCCTAATTCTTGAATCCTGTCCCAAGCATTTAAGGCTACATTTGTTCATCATAAAGAGCTTGAGCCCATGGATCAGCATAAGTACCCTCACTAAGAATTTGATCTTGGGAAGTCTCAATTCCTTTTACTTTTCCCTGTTGTTCTAAAATTTTTACATCTTCTCTGAAATAACATCTCCACAGCAGTTGGGGCCCATCATCCAGGACTGTGAAACTAACTGAAGCCAGTCGTGTGGGGTGGCCTTAATGCTTGAAGCCCATGACTTTACCATTTCCCTAACAAATGAGGAATGCAAGCCATAAATTACTACTGCTTGGTTAATTTCTTTTAGGTTATTTATTCCTTTAGATATCCATCTACCTTCTTTGGATCCTTTTGTGCATTTAGAACTTAGTGCTTTGTCAAAGTAGATTGCAGGGTAGGAAGCTAAAACCCTGGGTAAGTCATCTCTGACAGGTGCTAGTGATGTTAAATCCCATCCTTGTACCTTCTTTCCCTGCTCATCAGCTCCAATAATTTCCTCAATCGTTTCAAATCTTTTTACTACTGTCTTTTGTAAAGCCTGAATCTCCTGGCATATATATATTTCTAGTGATTTTAATTGAGGCACCTAGCTTCTGGTCCTCATTCTGCTCATGTGGTTCCAAGGTCTGAAGTTTTTCCTTTAAAGATAACATCTCATTCTTGGACATTATTTGGATAGTGTGCAGATTGCCTCCCTGGAGAGATAGTCTATCTGCTAGCCTGTCATAACTTTTAAACAGATTTTGATTGTCAAATTTAACAGTATGAATTCTTTCAGATAATTTCTCAGTACCTTTTGACTTGAATTCAATTTTGTCTGTCAAATTGATGTTATCCTTTTCAATAGTATTAATTTTTCAGGTAACTTTTGATTTTTTATGGTATTAATCCTGTCAGCTAGCTGTTCATTATTAGTCTGTAAAGACTGTATAATTTCTAAAAGTACCTCATTTTTGGCTCTGTTATCAAACCATTTTTGTAAGGATATAATATGAAGAAAAAATTGAGTCCCAATATCCAATAAATGGATTATCACAATAACCATATAAGCCTTGCAGAATACAATCAATAGTATCAGCAAAAAAAGTTACTAAATTTTTCCATGGTAATGTGTCTGTCATTGTATAACTTTCAAGTTTATTGATTTATTAATTAATAAAATATTTACCTGTGTTATGAGGTCCAGTAAATTGTTTTAGGTGTAATAATCTTTATTGTCCAGCAGGTGTCATGGTTGCAGAGTTGTGATCAGCAGCCCAACCAGTGGCACTATTAATATTCCTGTGCCTTGGTACTGGTTAAATACTGACAAATATGCTTTGCTTGACAAATTAAAAGTAATTAAATCAACTTTGTACATGGAACAAGGAGCTCAGAAGTCAGGATCAGGGAGCACAAACCAGAAGCTGTGCAAGTTTCTGCATGGGAGGGAACGCCGCAGTGTGGCGGGAGAATGTGCCCAAACTTGTGAAATTTCCAAGTTTCTGCGTGCACTTAGCTCTGCTGTGGTGGGGTTTTACAAAAAAAGCAAGCTAAGTAGGCGGGGATAGGAAACCTCCTGGGCTGTGAACCATTTGGGCCTTTTAGACTGGTCCACCCAGTAGGTGTGGAGTTCAAATCCACATGGGGTGCCAGATAAAGATGGATGCTAAAAAGAAATCCCACACTAGCTCAGAATTGAGTATAATAAAGGCTTATTTATTTAGCGGTAGACTCACAGATTACAGTCCTCTGCACAAACAGGGAACAGAAACTGAATCCAGCAGCTGGGAGAGAGGGAACGCACACCTTATATCAGCATTTATAATATAAAAGGCCATGCCCACGTGGGCAGGTAACTTAAAGGCTACTGGCTGAAAGATTTTCTACAGCGTAGGTTTGATCTACTCTACCCATATGAATTTAGAATTTTAAAAGACAGTGCTGGAGAGACGACTCAGAAGTTAAGAGCACTGGTTAAATTCCCAGAACCCATATGGTGGCTCACAACCACCTGTAATTCCAGTTTCAGGGAAATCCAACAGCCTCTCCTGTTCTCTGCCAGCACCAGGCATACAAATGATGCACAGGTCAAACACCTGTATGCATAAATAATAGCAATCCTGAAGATTAATGCAAGTCTCCTACTGTTCTTGGAAAGAAAGTCGGTGTGCAGAGACAGTGGCTCTTCAGTGTTGTGCCTCCTCTCACAGGGAAGGTGTTAGTGCCTTAGTTATTTTCCATTAAGACCACAGATCGTAGTTTTTCTTTTTTTGAATTTGCATTGTTTTGTTTTGTTTTTCCTTCAGAAGTTTTGACCATTCATGGAGTTCATTGCTGCTTTCTTGTTTGCTTGTTTTACAGGGTCTCACCCTGGCTGTCCTGAACCTCACAGAATCCACCTGCCTGTGCCTCCAGAGCACTGGGATTAAAGGTGTGCACCACCGCCCTGCTCATGGAGTTCTTAAGGTGGAACAGGGCTATGGATAGTGAATTACCACTTAATTTAGGCATCTCCAGGCCTTACAGAGTTTGAAGCTTTTAAAGGAGAGTTCTTTTTTGAAGAGAATTTCACATTTAAAAGTTCTGTGCTGCTTCTGTGGCCCTGGAAGATGTGTGGGCAGGCATGGGTCACATGGTCTCTCAGCAGGTAGGCCTCTGCTGACAGGATTGCAGCCACTTGAGTCTCTGGCCAGCAGCATATTCCTGCAAGCATGTTGTCTCAGTGCAGCAGAATCCATAATTGTGTACTTGGATTTGAACTCTGTAGGCAGGCATTCATAGGATGAAGGCAGAAGTCCTGGCTATAGTCCTTTGCCCAGAGTTGTCACAGGCAGAAAGAGTGACAAATGATGCTGCACAACACACAAGTGTTGCTATGTGGTACCCACTTCCTTTTAAAAAGAAACAGAGGCTGTAGTGGAGAGGACAGGGCATGCCCTGCTGCACTAACCCTTACAAAATGAGATTTGGCCGCTGAATGAGTGGGTCTGACTCCTGTTTCACCCAGCATGAAACCCTGCTTTGGCTGCACTCCAGTTACCTCATAAATCATTCAGTCAGTGGCTTTCCCTCTGACCTTTGTGTCACGTTTGACACGTGAATCATCCTCCCTCTCTGGAACCAGTCTCGTTTCTTTTGTCACATGTCACCATCCTCTTCTCACCTCCTAATGCTTTTCTGCTAGTTTTATCTTCCCACCTGTTCCCTGCCGGCATTTTCTGGAGTACAGGTCTTCCCATTTCCTGAGAGCTTAGCTCGGTTGCCACTTCTCAGGTTCCCAGAGCAGCACTCTGTAGTTCTCACGCTGACTGTGAAGCTCTGATCTCTGTCTGTTTGCTAACGTGTTCACTTCATCGTCTTGAGGTTCCCACAGATGTGCAGTTCTAAAAGGACTGATCTATCCGTAAACCATGTTTTCCTTCTAGCTTTTCTTGTTTGGAACTGATGTGGATTTCTGAGTGTGAAGGGACCTGTCTCCTCTTGAACAGCCTAACCCAGGGAACGTGGTTGCTAGACAATCACCAGTCACCAAAGCTGCCCCAGCCCCTGGCTTCTGTTTTTCTTTGTTATGTTTTTGTCTTATGCCTGAGAGTAATAAGGAATCATGAACAGAAAGTGAGTAGAGGGAATTACTAAGGCAAATGAGAGTGAGTCCTGAGAATGGATGGGGATGGGGTCCAATGCTACGGACCTGCCTGGTGCTTTCCTGTTGTGTGGTAGGAATTGGGTGGAGACTTAGGTGACCTTTTCTGAGATTGGTTATTTTTGGTTGGTCATTTGTATCATGGGCTGCACCTCTGAGGAGTCTATACACCCTATGCATGCTCCCTTGGTTCAACCAGAGAGATGATCATGTATTACTTGTCTAGTCAGGGGAATGGTTGTGAATGGTGACCAGTTTTTTGTTTCCAAGCTGCTTGACAAGCCTTGCCCCTTCCCTTCCCATGGGAGCTGACTCTTGTCTCAGTCCCATGGCTCTCCCTAGCCTGGAACTTGGCATTAGCTTGATACTTTTCTGTCTCTGTGTGTCTGTCTAATAGCTACTATATAGGCAGCAGGCCTGCTTAATTTATTCTTGCTGTCACATTCTGGCTTTTCCAAATGATAAAATTTTCCACATTTCCACAAAAAGAGATAAATATATAGTCTCTTTTTCCTCTAGATTTTCACTTTATAAAAAATTTTAACTGATTTACAACCTGTCTTGTGACACGAGTTGTGTCTTAATTTATGTCTGTCCTCAACCAAACCAGCATTGAATTGCCTGCTTTTAAAACCTGTCCATGTGAGATAAGCACCTACACTATTCTGCTTAGTTTTTGTGGTAGAGACCTCTAGAGAATCAGAACAAATAGAATAACAGAATATGAGTCAAGAGGAGGGTTATTAGACTGACTTATATCATCAGAGACTGACCACTTACACAGTGGCTATCTGTTCACTAGAAGCCAGGGGAACTGGTGGCTCTCAGTCTAGGAAGCTGGAAGCCTCAGCACATAAGACAGGATGTAGCTCTACTCTGAGGCCAGATGCCTGAGAGTCCCTGAGGGTCACCAGTACACATCTGTTCTTAGAGATTGAAGAATGTGATGTCCATGGGGGACAGTAATGACAAAAACCACATCCACTCATAAGGGTTGAGCATTCCATTGCCAGCTCCCCCCTTCTGCCTTGTGTTTGCTTGTTTGCCTATTGGAGATCCCCCGTGTTTATTCATGGTCAGACTTCTCATGTCACCAACCTGTAGAAAGAACTTCACTCCACCCCAGCTCTGCTTTTCCAGTCTTCTAGATGTCACTCTATCAAGTCAGATTGACAACCATATTAACCATCAACATTTCCCAAAGAGCCAGGCGGTAGTGGCGCATGCCTTTAATCCCAGCACTCAGGAGGCAGAGGCAGGTGGATCTCTGTGAGTTTGAGGCCAACCTGGTCTGCAGAGAGAGTTCCAGGACAGACTCCAAAGCTACACAGAGAAACCCTGTCTCAAAAAGCTAAAAAAAAAACCAATGAAAAGATAAAATTACAAAAAAGAAAGAATATAGAAAATGGATGGACCATACAAAACAGTGGCATAAATTAATTCAATATGTCAGTAATTAAATAAAATATCTAGGGCTGGTGGGATGTCTCAGCAGGTAAAGGTACTCGCTGCCAATCTGACAACCTGAGTCTGATTCCTGGGAGCCACATGGTGAGAGGAGAGAATGGACGCCCACAAGTTTTCTTCTGATCTCCACATACATACTGGGACATACATGTGTGCACATGCAGACACACACACAATGATAGGCAGATACATAGATAGATGAGATAAAAATTTTGCAACTAGCTAAGGTATGAATATAAAATGCAAGGTATTAATAGATAGCTACTGCTCAATTCATGAAATACTAGGACACGAAAATAGAGAAAACAGCCGGGTAGTGAGGCACATACCTTTAATACCTTTAATTCCAGCACTCGGGAGGCAGAGGCAGGCAGATCTCTAAATCTGAGTCCAGCCTGGTCTACAGAGTGAGTTCCAAGATATCCAGGGCTAAGAATCCTGTCTCTCAAAAAAAAAAAAAACTAGAGAGAGAAAGAAACATTTTTAAAAAAAATACAGGGCAAATACTGAAGAAAGTAGACTTTTTTCTAAGCTATTGTGGAACTTGCTTTGAAGACCAGGCTGACCGTGAACTCAGAGATCCACCAGCCTCTGTCTCCGGAGTGCTGGGATTAAGCTGTGAGCCACCACTGCCTAGCTCATTATCTTTTTAACCATACTATGCTGAACTGACTAATTGACTACATTGCAAACTGTGGAGGCTTTGTCTCTGATCCTACCCTCCATTGGCTTACCATCACATCAGAGACATACATAGACACATGCAGGGGGACTGTCGGGCACATACTCAAGCCCCACAGACAGTGTAGTTGGAGAATACATGTTCAAAAGTCATAGATGAGGCAGTCAGACCTCAGGGCAGTGAGGTTGTCTGTATCTGTTTTCTGTTCAAGTTAACGGTTGCTGAGGAGTTAGCCACTGAGCTGGACACAGGAAGGTATTTTAGACCCAACTTACCTTTGCTTGATTAGGTGCCTGTATTATTCCCTTTTTACAAGATTGGGTCTTAGTCTGTTGCCGAGGCTTACTCCAATTCCCCATCTACCTGGCTTAGCCTTGAGTATCTGCTTCCTGTAATGCTTTTTAAAGCAATGAGTAAGTTTTAACTTAATTTAATTTTTCATTTTGAAACTATGTCGGACTTTTAAAATGTTATAAAAGGTCAGTGAGGTGGCTCAGCAGGTAACGGTGTTTGTCACTGTGTCTGACCACCTGTCTCCATCCCCAGGACCCACATAGTAAAAGAAGACTTGAGTCCCACAGTCATCTCTAACCTCTTCCTTTGTACTGCGGTGCATGGACTCGTATGCACACATAAACATGCACTGAAAAAAAGAACCCTAAAACAAAATTCCCTGGTAGTGATGGGTCCTTGATATATCTAGCCCTGTTGTTCATGAGAGTTGCCACATGTGATGCCAGCCTGGGTCACTGTTTTTAGGTGGGACCTTCAGACCCTTCTGGGTATCAAGACAGCAAATATCACATTTCCCATTGTTCTTTTTTGCATCAGTTTAAACAACCTGGCTGCTTCTTGTCTGTGGGACTTGTCCAGTGACAGTTTTGCTTGCATTGCTTTACAGAGGGTGACAGAGGTCTTTACAGAAGGGCCAGTCCTCCTTCCCCTGGAGTTCTTGTCACATCTATATATGTAATGTGGATTCGTGGCATCTTCCATTCACCGCTGCTTTGTGCCCACATAGTTTCTGTACAAATTGAAATCTGTCTTTTGTTGAGTGAGGTCTCACTTTGGGTACCTCCAGGTATTCCACCCTCTGGCACACACCCTGCACAGCCCTGGAATTAGCCATTTTTGCAGAACACCTGAGTTCTATATAAAAATAAATATGAGAAATTAAATGTCAGCCAGGCAGTGGTGGCACATGCCTTTAATCCCAGCACTTGGAGGCAGAGGCAGGCAGATCTTTGTGAGTTCGAGGCCAGCCTGGTCTACAGAGTGAGTCCAAGGACAACCAGGGCTACATGGAGAAATCCTGTCTTGGAAAAAAAAGAAAAAGAAAAAGAAAAAAATGAGATCAGAAAGATGAATCAGTAGGTAAGGGCACTTGCTACCAAGTTTGCCTAGCTGAGGATGAATGAACCAATTGTGGAAAGAGAGAACAGATTCCTACCAGCTGACTCCACACACACACATGCACACACTCTGAAAAATAAATAAGCATAAAAATTATTAAAAAAACTGAGTATACATAAGACAGACACTATATGATTAAGTGCTAAAAAGCTTTGCACCTACCATCTGGGGGAATAGCTCAGTGGCAGAGCACATACATGGCATGAAGAAGGCCCCGGGTTGCATGTCCAACAACCCTAAAAAGGTCTTGTATCTAACAGCATATTCTCAGAATATGTAAAAGTAAAATTTAGTGAGCTCAAGGAGAACTTTCAAAGACTGTGATCAAAATGTGAGATTCTTGTTTGTTTGTTTGTTTGAGGGTCTCTTTCCATAGCTCTGACTGTCCTGGAACTCATTACGCAGCCCAGGCTGAGCACAGACACACAGAGATCTGCTGCTGCCTCTGCCAGAGCAAACATCAAAATGAAACAGCAAACCAAACCAAACAAAACATGGATATGGATTTGAGTAATGCAGTGTTTACCTTTGCAGTAATAGACCTGTAGGAAAATTCTTATTCAAAAATGAAAAATAATCCATATGTAGGAAACTTTAAATATATATTTAAAATGTGTCAAGAAATAATTATGAAAATAAAAAAACAAAAAAAGTACATTAATGAAAGTAGAATCTTGACTCAGGACATACATACCTGTGCTCCTGGGTGGACCTCAGTGGCTTAAACAGAATTAACAGCCAGCTGAACAAAAGAAGCAGTTGTTTAAAGGTAAGCTGGGCGTGGTATCGTGTACCACATCCTCAGCACCTAGGAGGCAGAGATGGCATCAAGTTCAAGGTCATCCTCCTGGCTGTATAGCATGTTTATGATCAGTGTGGGATACATGAGACCTTCCTTAGATCAGAACCCAGACAAAGAGCTGAGTGAGCAAGAGTTTGAGGGAATTATTTCAGAGGCATTGCCTGACAACCCACACTCCCTAGTTTTTGGGAGTGTATATAGATTTTGAAACAGGAAACAACTGAGCCTTCCACCTTCTTGAAAGAGTGACATACAGAGAAACCGATGGCGTGGGTTAGGCTTGTTAGAGTGACATCATCACCCCAGTTTCCCTTTCAAAACCATATCCAAACAAAAGCATAAGAAGGACTTCACAAGGACCAGAGAGGTGAACTCAGATTAAAGAGCTGATGCCCTACACTGCTCCCAAGCTGACGGACGAGCAGTCTGTATCACAGACACCCTGGGATCCCAAAAGGGAAAGCATACAGAAAATGCAACAGATGAACACTGTAGGAAGACTTCAGACAAAGTATAAAGCAGGAAAACAAACCACACCACAACGTGATTCCTGCAAAGGTGCGTGCCCGACAGACAGCGGCAGGCACAGTGCTGAGAGAAGAGAGCTGGCAGCTGAGGTTCTTCATCCAGTGAGCTTTGCCTCGAAGATGAGGGGAAGATAACAATTGTCTGTACCAGCAGTCTAGCCTTAAGGCAAAAGCTTAAGGGAATTCTTTTAATTTTTTTCCATTTTTGTTAATTTAAAAAATTAAAAAAAAACTGTGTATGTCTATGTAAATATATGCCACATGCTGGGGTTGCCCATGAAGGCCAGAAGAAGGCATCTGGTCCCCTGGAGCCAGAGTTAGGTGGCTGAGAGTTTTCCAGGAATAAGCACAACTATATTAGTAGTTATATGAAATGGAACAAATACTCCAAGTAAATACTAGGATAGTACATTATCAGGGCAGATAAAAAAACTATCCACTCCCTGCTCCTTCTGAAAAAAAAAAGCTTTGCATAAGAGACACTGAACTGTCGAAAATAAAAAATGGAGGAAATCTAGTGTCCAGCATAAGCCAAAGAAAACTGATAGTGGATCTTAAGGTAAGAATGGGGGGACATGAGGGATAGTTTATCACCGCGAAGAAGGCATCTGTCAAATGAATATATCGATTTAAATTCTAAGTTCATGCTCACTGGATTGCATGGTTTCAGAACACAGAATGCAGAAATAGAACTGGAAGGGGACAACAGACCTGTCTGCAGTGATAAAAGTCAACACACTTCTCCCAGTAACTTATAAGGCAAGCACACATGGATCAGCAATGATATGCAAGGCAGAACTAGCAGCTGATGAGCCAGCCCCTATCGACACAGTAGAGCACTGCACGTGGGATTAGAACAGCATGTGGCGAGTTCATCAAAACTGAAGTCTCAAAACATCCAGATGTGTTATCTGGCCGCACTAGGATTAAGATAGAAATTAATAACTATAAAAAGTGTTTTAACCAGTGCACTTAAAAGTAACCCACATGGTCCTGGAGGGATGGCTCAGCTGTTAAAGGCTAGGCTCACAACCAAAAATACGAGTTCACTTCCCAGCACCCACAGCCGTGCCTCGGGGATTTCCTGGGACATTTGCCTGCCACGCACAAGCTTTCCTGGTGGCAGCCTCCCAGGATGCTTTTCAAAGGCATCATCAGGCGCTACCTAGTGGGAACCCGCACCCACCTACCTCCTGCACAGTAGTTGAAGAACAAGCCTTTAACACATAGGCCTTTGGGGGTGCTTACTGAATCCAAGGCTGTAACAGGAGGAGGGGGCTGCTTGTTGTCCCAACTGCCCGGCTAGCTTACACTCGAAATAATCACATAGAAACTGTATCATTAAAACACTGCTTGGCCATTGGCTCTAACTTCTTATTGGCTAATTCTTACATCTTAATGTAACCCATTTCTATTAATCTGTGTATCGCCATGTGATTGGCTTACTGGCAAGATTCTAACCAGCGTCCATCTCAAGCAGGAGATCCATGACATCTGCCACTCTGTCCTTCTTCCCAGCATTCAGTTCTGTCTACTCTGCCTACCTAAATTCTGTCCTATCAACTAGGCCAAGGCAGTTTCTTTATTCATTATCCAATGAAAGTACCACACAAACAGAAGGAACTCCTACACCACAAGGCAACCAACCGGGGACCTAAGTTTGTACCTCAAGAAGCCAGTCAAAAACAGTAAACTCTAAAAGAAACTGAACAAGAAAACATTCCTAAATTAAGAAAACATATTTTCCTGAGAACACTAAGGAACTTTGTTTCGACCCCAAGGGAGCGACTGTGTGATACTTAGTCTTGCTTGGTAACAAACTGACCTGAGGAGTATCTGACATGAGTCTCTCAGACACTGAGTGGAGAGTCAGCCTGAGGCCCACCTTAGGGCGGAGGTTAGTCTTCTGGTCACAGATGGGTTCTACTTAGAAGCAGCTTCTGAACCACAATGGTGACCCGAAGAAAGCCTGGGTGTTTGCTGAGGTGAAGTATGGATAGAAGCTTGAAAGAGGCCTAGGTAGCAAGAGATGACAAGACCGCGCTAACCAAAGGAGAGCTCTGCAGAGAATAGAGGGATGCTGAGGCAGGCCTGTCAGGCAGTAATGCAGAGTCTTGGCCAGAAGCTTTCTCATTCTTCAGTCTTCCTTAAAATTGCCCCACAGTCCTAGTCTCTGCCCTTCCACTTTTCTTTCTCTCTCAAAGCCAAACATATTTTGTAGTGTGTTGCCTCTGCCTGGCAGCCCGGCTCCTTTCCCAGTTTTTGTCACAGGTATTTCCCCTGGCAGCTCTCCCAAAGTCCTAATTCTTTCTTTTGATCTATTCCTCAGACTATTTGGGCCCACACAATGGTGCCAAGACACAAATGTTAGTTAAGCTAGGTTCTGAGGCTGTCACATCTCTGTTAGGCAGCAAGGACATCATTTTGATCGTCACATGAACCATAAATAGATCCTGGCACAAACTGGAGCTCAACAACTATTTCATAGCTGACAGCCTGCAGGGTGTTCTGTTAGAGAGGCATTCTCTGTCTGGTGTGATGAGGAAGGCCTGTAAAAGACGGGAGAGGGAGAACACTACAGGGATGCCGTTGACTGCTCACTGCGCTATGTTGACCCCTGACCCCAGCACAGGGAAAGAGACTGAAAGCTCTTCTGAAGATTTATTTATTTGTGTGGGCACATTGCATGAAGGGGCTCACGGAAGCTAGAATCAGACATCAGACCCCTAGATCTGGAGTTACAGGTGGTTTGGAGCCATCCAATATGGGTGCTAGGAACTGAACTCACGTCCCCTGCAAAGAGCAGCAAGTGTCCTTAAAAGTGCCGAGGTGTCTTTCCAGTCCCAGACTCAGTCCTTACAGAGCTGAGGCTGAATGTCAAAGCCAGTGGCCTCAGGGTCTGATGAAATCTCACCAGAAGAACAGACTCAATTGTGCAGTAGGGGGGATGTGTGATTGTTACAGTAGCAGGACTTCAGGGACTCTGAATGCCCAGCTCGTCAGAGGAGGGAAAACCCAGATGTCAGAAACACAGAATGGTAAGCTAAACATGGTGGTGTTCACCTTTAATCCCAGCACTTGGATAGGTAGAGGCAGGTGGATCTCTTAGAGTTCAAGGTTGGCTTGGTCTACAAATCGAGTTCCAGGACAACCAATGCTGTTACACAGAGAAATCCCGTCCCAACCCCTGTGACTAAATAAATAAATAAAAAGGAAGAGAAGCAGGATGGAAACATCTGGGTGGATGTACATAAGGGTGCTGGTGCTGGTGCAGCAGCCCTTAGTTCCTGTGGGCTGGAAGAGGTGGCACAGTTTTCTTTGTAAGAACTAGTTCTTTCACCTTGCTGGGTGCTGCAGATTCGCTTCAGTTGCTGCCCTGACTTCATACTGCTGTGTCAATGGCTTCATCCTGGGCCTGATGGGAAAAGAGACAACAAATGAATCGAGAGAGGTAGCTTGCATGCAGTAGGAGCCACGGGAGAAAGAACTCTTGGAATTAGTTTTTTAGGGTGTTTCATTAGAGACTGTACCCCTAGATAAAGACAATTCATTGATTTTGAGACATTTTCTCAGGACATGGGTCATAAGCCACTGAAGTGGCTCTAAGAAGCTTGGGAAAAGATCTCAGCATTCAGGGAGATGGAAAGGCCTGAGTTGCATTTATAAATGGCAGACAAAGGTATAAAGAGCAGGCTTGCTGGAATAAATGCTCGGGCTAAAGCATGCCCAAACAGAACTGTGTTCCACATGAGGCTACAAAAGCCAGCACCCACTCACCACGGCCATTAAGGAAGCAACAGCACCGAGCCATGAGCAACCGAACAATGCCATAAGCCTTGTATGCTGAAAACCATAGCAATAAACGCTGATGCTTTCCCAGAGAAGACCAATCAAGTCCTACATGTCCTGGGAGAACTTGGATTTCGTACTCATAGAGACTGTGTAGATCCTGTGTGTAGCTGTGTCTTTATTGCATGTGGATTCTTGCCTGGATATGGAACACACACCACACCACACAGCACCCAGCCTCTTCCCAGTGAGGAAGGTAGGGAGTGCTCTTGGTCATGTGTTCACTGGTATAGTCACATAGAGTCCCATGCTAAGACATTCAGCCTTGTGGAATGCTGGACCAGTCTTTATATATCAGAGGAAATACATGAGAAGAACATTGGGCTATTCTGTGGACTGTGCATTAAGTTAGAGAGCCTTTAGAGTGCCGGGTCCCCGTCAGGCAAGATATTTGAGTATGGGAGTCCAGACATGGGACCAGAAGTAGTTCCACTCGTCATTTCTCCAAACATAGGCGTTCACACCCCATTTAGAGGGCTTTGTGCTCTCATTTCTGTAATCTTGGCCTTTGGAGACTTGGAATTACTTATCTCCAAAAATCCATGCTCCTGTCAGGTTAGCAAGACTCCCATTTAAAGTTAAACTGCCAACGCATTCCTTGTGTCAGGACTAGCAGACAGGAAGAAAGTCACCATTCTTGTAGAGCAATAGTATATTTGCTGTGGTCCGCAGTATGAGGCAGGACTACTGTGACTGAAGAAGACAGAAAGATGTATGTGCAGAACCCAGTAGCCACGCCAGTGCCTCTTGCTATCACCTCACACCTCCGTTAGCCTCCAAGTGGGAAGACAGACTTGCCGAGAGGGTCAGACTACCTAGAATTGGAGGTTTCCACACCATCATATTTTCCCTGAGAGCTGCTAAGGACACAGCTGAGTTAGAGAGTTCAGCTGCTGGCCTGAGATCAGATGTCACTTTCCCAAGTTCCCCTCAGGAAGAAAGGGTAATGGGAATCACAAAAATGCCCTCTCCAAATTTGGAGTAGATGTATTTTGGTGGATATTTGGAGGCCTCTAAAATGTGTCTCTTAGATTCTGGCGGGGAGCGTTACTGCCTGACGGCCTCAGGTGCTGCACTCTGTAGTTCATCTCTGCGCTTTCACGGAGGCCACACTGCCCTGTTCATCTCTGCCTGGTTGTCCTCCTTTGGATGGGTGCCTGTTGGTGTCTTCCACTCAGCCTGCCTGCCTGCCTTCCTTCCTTCCTTCCTTCCTTCCTTCCTTCCTTCTTCCTTTCTTCCTTCCTTCCTTCCTTTCTCGAGGGTCTGATCTGCGTCACAGCCATACCCTTTCAGCTGCCCCGGCCCCTTTCTCATTGTCTTACTGTAGCTCCTTTGACAAATGTCTTATATGTCAAGTCCTCTTCTTGCCGTATGGCATTTTGTGCGCTCAAGCTGATAGACTCTGCCGAGGGTGGAATTTACAAAATCGAATCAAAGACTATGCTTGTCTTGTATGCACAAGACTCTGGACTGATATCCCCCAACCCCCCACAAACCAAATGAAACTTTCTAGAGCTAAAGATGCAGTACCTTAATACAAAAGAAGAAGATATTTCCTAAAGACTGTGGTAGAAAGCAGCCAAATTAAGTGATAAAAATTGAAATTAAAATGAAATAACAATACTGGGAGGGGAGTGAACCTGGGATAATATTTAGGTAACATGCTCTTGTATTGCAGAAAGATGAGAAAGGTCACACAAAAAAATAATGGCTGGAATGTTTCCAAATGTGAGAAAAACTAACTCCTCATATCTGGAGAGACTGAAATTGCTAAGGGTTAGAATATTAAAATGAGCACAAATCACAAGATATGGAGACGCTCATCTGTGACCATGTCACTCTGAATGTGCCAGATCTCAGAAGCTGAGCAGCGCCAGCCCTCAAAGATACTTGGACGGATGAAGGGGATATGCCATGTCACAGGAGGCATGCAGTGGACACCAGGGCCGACCAGGAGGTCTGGTGTATGAAGGGAAACCTGGCCAGATTGTTTTCTCTGGCATCTTGGGAAGAAACAGGAGAGATGGGGGTGAGACATTTTAGGATGACAATTTTTGTTTTAAGACAGGGTCTTGCTATTGCTGTTCTGGCTTGATACTTAATACACAGCCCAGGTTGGCCTTGAACTCATGATCCTCTTTGTGTTAGCCTCCGGAGTGCTGGGAATACAGATGTGTGCAATCCCGTTGGCTAGAACTGGCTGGTTTGGTCACTTTGGTAGATTTGGGTTGAAGGGGCTATTGCATTGTCCCCTGAATGGAGCTGGTGTGGTGAGAGTGGTAGAAGATGCTCTGATGTAGAGGCTGGAGAAGGGGTGTCGGTGGATCAGCTGCAGATGGGTTGTTGGCCTGCAAATGGCAGCTTCAAGTGAGATGCGTACTGTTTCTAGGACTTGTCCCTTGCAGGGGCAGGAGTCAGGCAACAGTCCCTTGAGAATAAAGACTCCATCATGTCAAAGCATCAAAAAATTTAAAGTAGTGGAAAGCAGCTTATAAAATGGGAACGAATATCTGCATATCATGTACCTAGTAAGAGACTGGTGTCTTCATAGAATATATGAAGAAATCTACAACTCACCATGATTACTGTATTAGTTGGTTTTCACTTTGAAGAGGGAGCCTCTGTGAGGAATTTCCTGGATCACATTGGCCTATGGCTGCGTTTGTGAGGCTGTCTTGACTGATGATTGGTGTGGGAGGACCAACCCATTGTGGGCGGCACCATCCTTAGGCCAGTGGACCTGGGCTTTTAAGAAAGCTAACTGAGTATGAGCAAGCCAGTAAGCTGCCTTCTTCCATGATTCCTGCTCCAGATCCTGTCTGGGCTTCCTGCTCTGACTTCCCCTGATGATAGGCTATTTTCAAACAGTATTAGCTGAAATAGGCCCTTTCCCAAGCTGGTGGTATTGTTTTGTTTTGTGTTATAGTGTTCATCACAACTCAGAAAGCAAACTCAATTTATCCAATTTTAAAAATGAGCAAAGGAATTTATATAGGCTGACTCCCACTCCCACTTTTGTCAGATGTGTTCTGGTTTGGGGGCCAGGGTTTTTGCTGAAGTAATTAAGGCTGACAAGTTGTAAAGATAGGGCTCTGATCTGATAGCCACTGGAGATCGGGTATAGATTAACAACAATAGGGAACAACTGAGCATGCTCTGATGAAGGCAGTATTAGCACACAGTGAACAACTGAGCATGCTCTGATGAAGAACTGAGCATGCTCTGATGAAGGCAGTGTTAGCACACAGTGAACAACTGAGCATGCTCTGATGAAGGGCTGTGTTAGCACACAGTGACCACCTACAAAGCAGAGAGCCCTTAGCAGCCCCTGTCCAGGCTGACACTGATCGTGGATTTCGTGCCTTCAGAATTATGAGAAAATAAATGTCTGTGGAATGATTCTGTGTATGGATGTAGGTTCTGGTACCCTGCAGTGATAAAGACAGGACTTGAATAGGCCTTGCTCTGAAGAATATGTACAGGTGGTCAGTAACTTCAGTAAGCTCAATATTTTTAGTTCTCAGAGAAACACACATCAAATCTCAAATTAGATAGAACTTTACTATCCCCTAGGCTAGACAGAATTAGAAGGTCAGTTAATGACGAACACCGGTGAGGCCCTGGAGAAACTGGAATCTTTATACACACGGCAGGTGGGTTATAGAGTGATTCAAGTGTTTTTGGAAAAAAAGTCTGGTCAGTTCTCAACTGCTTGCATAGAAGTTCTACTCCTGAGCGGGGTGCTGGTGGCACACGCCTTTAATCCCAGCACTCAGGAGGCAGAGGCGGGTCGATCTCTGTGAGTTTGAGGCCAGCCTGGTCTATAAGAGCTAGTTCCAGGACAGGCTCCACAGCTACAGAGAAACCCTGTCTCAAAAACAAACAAAACAGGGCTGGAGAGATGGCTCAGTGGCTAAGAGCATTGCCTGCTCTTCCAAAGGTTCTGAGTTCAATTCCTGGCAATCACATGGTGGCTCACAAACCATCTGTAATGAGATCTGGTGCCCTCTTCTGGCCTGCAGATACATAATAAATAAATAAATATTTTTTGAAAAACAAACAAAACAAACAAAAACCCACCAAAATCCAAAACAAAACAAAACAAACAAACAAACAAAAAAACAGAAGTTCTTCTCCTGTGTATCCCCAGCAGAAGTGAAAGTGTGGTCTATAAAGAAATGTGAGCAAAACTGTGTCATACCCATGGGATAGAGTAATAGTTGCTCATAAAAATTAATAAAGGGGCTGCAGGATGGCCCATCTGGTAAAGATGTGTGCTGTGCAAGCCTGGTGACCTGAGTGTGATCAACTCTGCAATTGTCTTCTGATCCCCACGTGAATACTGTGGTCATGCATCACCCTTCCACATTATATGTGTGTTCACACACACAG
The DNA here is from genome assembly GCF_982192425.1 of Myodes glareolus. Lineage (NCBI taxonomy): Eukaryota > Metazoa > Chordata > Mammalia > Rodentia > Cricetidae > Myodes > Myodes glareolus. The sequence continues at coordinate 72,471,171 of NC_142034.1, read as the reverse complement.
TAATGATAATAATAGCATTTTAAGATATTTGCTGATACATGATGCAATATGGAATAACCTCAAAAAAAGTGAAAGAGAGTCAGGTTTGGTGGTGCACACCTTTAATGCCATTACTCAGGAGGCCAAAGCAGGTGGGTCTCTGAACAGAGCCAAATTGGTCTACATAGTGAGACCTTGTCTCAGAAAAGCCAAAAAAGAAAGAAAGCTACAGGAGCCACTCACTATTACAACTCTGTTCATGTGAAGTGTCCAGTTTAGGAAATGTACCAGGGCAGAATATAGGTTAGCAGTTGTTTCTGGCTCAGTATAAATGTGGTGTGTGGGGGAACTGATGTTCCAACCACGTAAATAGTTACTGTAGGTGGAGGCTGCTCATTTATTTCCTGGCCTCCCAGACCCAAAATAATCATACAAAAACTGTATTAATTAAAACATTGCTCAGCCTATTACCTTAGGCTTCTTATTAACTAACCCTTACATCTTAAATTAACCCATTTCTATTATTTTATATTTTACCATGAGGCTCGTGGTTTACTGGCAAGGGCCATGTTAGCACACAGTGAACAACTGAGCATGCTCTGATGAAGGGCTGTGTTAGCACACAGTGAATACCTACAAAGCAGAGAGTCCTTAGCAGCCCCTGTCCAGGCTGACACTGATCGTGGGTTTCTTGCCTTCAGAATTATGAGAAAATAAATGTCTGTGGAATGATTCTGTGTATGGATGTAGGTTCTGGAACCCCGCAGTGATTAAGACAGCTACATGGTGTCTCCCTGACTTTGCCTTCTTTTCTCCTTTATCTCCACTTGGAATTCCCACCTTGCTCTATTCTGCCCTGTTGTAGGCCCAAAGCAGCTTCTTTATTAACCAATGGTAATAAAACATATTCAAAGCATACAGAGGGAAATCCCACATCAAGTTACAATAGTTATAAATGGTTCAGGAAGGAAAAGAGTATGATCAAAATAGTATGTAAATTTTTTAAATATATAAATAGTTCAAATACTCCAGTTACAAAACCATAAATTGTCCAGCTGAAAAAGAGTACTGCTCACTAGTATTTATGAGAAAGATGCTTCAGTGTGAAGATGCATCACAAAAGGAGAAGGAAGGGGACAGCATGCTAACAGTAATCATGAGAGAACTGGTGTTTACCTGACAGAGTCAAGTCCTGGATGAGGAATGCAGGGATAGAGATCCGCAGTGATAAACGATCCATTTTTAAAATGCAACTATTTCAAATGCAAATGCACTGCATAAGAGAGCCTTAGGATGCACAAAGCAGCTGCTGGGAGACAAGCCCATAAGCAGATATGTCAGTCCCTTGTCGTGCTTCCATGACTAAACATGCTGGAGAAGTACTCTGCCAAGCAGTGACAACCTGGCCCTCTTTTTTTAACCTTTTATTTTGAAACAGAATCTCATTAAGTGCTAAGGCTGTCTTTGAATTCACGCCTAGACAGGCTTGTGCTCCTGCCTCAAGAGGAATATGTTTTATTACCTCTCAGGTAGCTGGGATTACGGGCCACATCTTCAGCGCTCTGGCAAATAAGGGACGTAAGTAGTAGGAAAGCCAGTAGGGACATAGTGATCTGAATAAACTAGCCAGCTTAAGTAGCAGACGCTTCTAGAATGCTACACTCAAGACAGCTGAAATACACATTTAAATATTGCTTTTATTTATATGTACTTTGTATGTCTGCGTACGTGTATGCTTGCATGTGAGTGCCCAAGTAGCTGGAAGAGGGCTTCAGATCCCTTGGAATTGGAGTTAGAGGTGCTTGTGAGTCACCTAATGTGTGGGAACAGAATCCCAGTCTTCTGCAAGAATAGCCAGTGTTCTTAACCACTGAGCCATCTCTCCAGCTCCAAGAAATATACGTTTAAAAGTGTGAATCTAACCTTTACTACATGGACCATTGTACTGGCTAGTTTATACCAACTGGATACCAGCTAGAGTCATTTCGAAAGAGGGAACCTCAATTAAGAAATGCCTCCACTTGATTGGCCTGTGGACAAGCCTATGGGACATTTACTTGATTAATGTGGTAGGGCCAAGCTCACTGTGCATGAGGAAATCTCTGGGCTGGTGGTCCTGGATGCTATAGGAAGACAAGCTGAGCAAGCCAGGAAGAAACAGCCAGTAAGCGCAGCCCCCATGGTCTCTGCATCAGCTCCTGCCTCCAGGTTCCTGCCCTGACTTCCCTCAGTAATGGACTGTCGCCTGGAAGTGTAAACGAAGTAAACCCTTTCCTCCTCAAGTTGCCTTTGGCCATGGTGCTCATCACAGCATCAGAAACCCTTAATCGAGACAACCATATATGGAAGCATAACAAATCTCAAGACATTTGCGAGGACTGCTGCCATACAACTGCTTTTAAAGGAATTAACTAAAGTGGAAGAGAGAAGGCCAGCCAGATGGCTCAGCAGGTGAAGGCCCTTGTGGCCATCCTGAAAATCTAAGTTCAATTCCTGGGACCCACATGGTGGTTATCCTCAGAACACATCTGAGCACATAACCACACATACAAAATAATAAATGTCATTTAAAAAAGAAACTGGGGGAGGCAGAAATATGGTTCACTGTTTAAAAGTATTGGCTGCTCTTCTAGAGCATCCAGGCTGGATTCCCAACCCCCATACAGCAGTTCACAACCCTCTGAAAGTCCAGTTCCAGGAGATCCAACACCCTTTTCTAAATTCTGTTAGCCTGAGGCACACATGTGGTACACAGACATACATGCAAGCAATGCATCCATACACATAAAAATAAAAAAAAATTCTAAAAGAAGAAAAAGAAAAGGTGAGAGAAAAGAAAAAAGTGAGATAGGAGAGAGTCAACAGTATGTGGAATGAAGGAATGTAGCTGCAGATTCTACAGACAAGAGGGCTTGAAGGTGACCAGACATCCATGTGATGCAGACACACTGCAGGCAAAATGCTGCACACAAAGCATGGTGTTACAAACATAAAGGTGTCTAATAAACTTTGTGCCAATAAAGTTGACCCCAAATGGGAACAAAGTCCTTGAAGAAACAATGCCGGCAGAAGACTCAGACAATCCAAGGAACTTTGTCTGCTATAAATGTTCTAAGGAGCTTCCCATCAGGCCAGCGAGGTGGATCTGTGAGTAAAGGCACTTGCCACTGAGCCAGATGGCCTCAGAAACCACATGGTGGAAGGAGAGAACTGACTTCTGCAGGTCGTCCTCTGATCTCCATTTGTGTGCTATGACGCATGCACATGAACTAACCAACTAAAAATAAATGCCTTAAGCACATTTCTTAGAGCCAGACAGTGGTAGCACACACCTTTAATCCCAGCACTTGGGAGGCAGAATGAATTCAAGGCTAGCCTGGTCTATAGTTCCAGGACAGCCAAGACTGTTACAGAGAAACCCTCAAAAACAAACAAACAAACAAAACAACAACAACAACAAAAAAACCCCACTTTTTCTTAGGTTAGGCCTGGTGGTGCACACACTTAACCTGATCACTTGGGAAGGCAGAGGCAAGTAGGTCTCTATGATTTTTGAAGCCAACTTGGTCTACATAGTGAGTTCTAGGCCAGCCAGGGCTACATAGAGACCCTCCCCTCCTGACAAAGTTTCTAGATATGATTCCTAAATCTTTTTTTAAATGCTTTTTCATGCTTTTTATAAATTGCCAGTATGAATGTGAACCCATATGAGGGCGTCTACTTCTGCGTGACAAGAGGGTGTCAGTGTCTTTTCTTGTAGAACACTCCAGCCAACTTCACAGCAAGGTCATGCTGATTTACCACGGCCAGCTGGGCAGTGGTTGTGTGTTGCTATTCACACGTATTCACTCTTTCATCCAAAAAAGATTGTATATGCCTGCCTTCCATCGTGCGATTAACAGAGATAGATATTTCTGGAGGAAGAAACACCCCTGTCCAGGCAGGCTGAGATTTGGCTGGTGGTTTGCTTGGCCACTGGTAGGCGGACGAATGTGACAAGTACCTCATCTGAGCAGCAGTTATGAAGGCCGTCCTACGTTTGCCAACTCCTTGGTCTTGATCCTTTGATGGTAGAACCTGAGAACAGAGAGTCCCAGGCAGAGGCTGCTCCTTCAGCTTGGGTCCAGAACAAGGAAGTAATAGGGTGGGCCTCAGCCCAGAGAAGAACCATAGCCAATTCCCAGCTGACATGTGAGAAAACAAAAGAATATCTCTCGTCTTGAGTTATTGCAACCTGAGGCTTATATGTGTCCATAACACAAAGAGTCAAATTGTTGATAAGATTTATTTGAGGCAAGGTCTCACTGTGTAGCCAAGGCTGATCCAGATCTTATGATCCTCCTGCCTCAGCCTCCCAAATGCTACAATATAGGTATGTGCTACCACACTCAGTTTCAAAGTTCAGCTGACACTGAAAATATTCCTTTGGCTTGGGAGTATTTCTCAGTGGTAGAGTGCTTGCCTAGCCTGTGGAAGTCCCTAGGTTCAGGTCCAGTGCTAAATAATGTGTCATTTTCTTTAAAAAAAATCAGTAGACAATGGTGGCAAGAACCTTTAATTCCAGCACTCGGGAGGCAGAGGCAGGCAGATTACTGTGAGTTCGAGTCCAACCTGGCCTACATAGTGAGTTCCAAGACAGCCAGAGCTGTTACACGGAGAAACCCTGTCTGTCTCTGAGGGCCTGGAGAGGAGAGTTAGCTCAGCTAGGGAGTGCGCGCTGCTCCTGCAGAGGGCAAGGCTGTTTTCCCGCGTCCACACCAGGCTTGCCCTCTTCTGACACTTATATGTGCATGTACACACAGAGAAACATAATCAAAAGTAAAAATCTTTTAAGAAGAATTATCTGAAAATTTTGTGTAACTTTGGTTTTATCTTTTATTTCCATGATTAAAAACCCATCGATGAAGTGGCGTTCTCTTGGTGAGCGCTCACTCCCCCCCCCCCCCCCGTCTCTCTATTCTTTCTTCCCCATCCCTTTCTCTCTCCTTCCCTCTCCCCATCCTCTCCCCTCTCGTTTCTACTTCTATCTCCTTCTTCCTCATCCCCTTCCCTCCCTCCCTTTTTTCTTTCATTCCTTCTCCTTTTTTTTCTTAAAGAATTTTCGTTTTCAGTGTTTGAGTATTTTGCCTGCACATATATGTGTATACCACACGTATGCCTGGTGCCTACAGAGGCCAGAAGAGGGTGTCATGATCCCTGGAACTGAAGTTATCGATGGTTGTGAACTGCCATGTGGGTGCTGGGTACTGAAGCTGGGTCCTCTGGAAGAGCAGACAGTGCTCTTAACCATTAAGCCATCTCTCCAACCCTTTATAAGCTGTTTTGAAGATTAAGCACCTCTACACCAGAAAGAGTTATTTTCTGGACCGTGAAGCATCTGCTTCTTTTTCATTTTTCCTTTTGGTTATTAAACAAATACATAGAGACATCTCAACTACCCACAAAACTTTTCTAAAGCTTGTGCTAATACCACATAAACTTGTAGAATTCAATGATGCTCTGTAATACTTGGGTGTCAGTAGCCACACTGCTGGCACAGTTCTGCTGGTGGGTTGGAACATTCAGAGACTGTGAATTATGTCGAGTAGAGAAGAGAGCAGAAACTAATGTGGTCACGCGAGTCAGCTGATTGGAGAGGATGTGCCTGGATGTGTCTTCTGTCAGTCGATGCTGTCTTCTGGTCTCCATGGGCACCAGGTACACCTGTGGGACACATATATACATGCAAGTAAAACACCTACACAGATGAAAATAAAGAAAAATTAACAGCATGTGATTATTCAAAATATACCAGGCGGTGGGTGGTGCATGCCTTTAATTCCAGCAATCAGGAGGCAGAGGCAGGTGGGTCTCTGTGAGTTCCAGGTCAGCCCGGTCTACAGAGTGAGTTCTAGGACAGCCATAGCTGTTACACAGAGAAACCCTGTCTTAAAAAAACTAAATCAAAACAAAAATTATTCACAATATTCTCTCACTATTTTATAAAAATCTGTAGGATTTAAGTGATATTTCCTTTCTATTTATTGGTAATTGATTTACTGGTTGATGTTAAAACCAGAATCTTGAGTTTGAGGCCAGACTGGTCTATAGAGTGAGTTTCAGGACAGCCAGGGCTGCACAGAGAAACCCTGTCTCAAAAACAGAACAAACAGGCAAATACCAGAATCTTGTAATTTGTGAATTTTCTAACTTTTTTTTTATCACATTTTGAGTAGCGATGGTCTCTACTGTGTGTCTGTTTCCTACACCTTAGTGTCTACCGTATTTTCTCTACGCTGTTTTAATTCTTTCTCTCTTCCTCTCTCTCTTCTCTCTTGTCTTACTTTTATAGTGTAGGCCGACCTTTAATTGGGTGTGTAACCCAGGTTGGCCTTCGACTGAAGTGCTTCTAAGTGCTGAAATCAAAGGTCCACACCATCACACCGGCTGGTTCTGCTGATTCTAGCACAGCTCATTGAATAACAGCTGCTGTTGGTTTCTGTTCATAAGAAACATGGCGATACCACGGATTTACCTCTAGGGACACCTCCAGCTCCGTCAGACGAGGTCTAACATATGTTATTTTCACTGTTACTCAGAATAGTTTCCAGTTTCCACCACGGTGACCTCTCGGAACCATGCGTTCTTTAGAGACCCATTTCCCAATCTACAGGCACACAGGTACTTGAAGTTGATATTTAGTGTAATTAGAGCATGGTCAGAGACTGCTCTGTAGTATTTGGATCCTTTGAAATGTATTTGATGTGGTTTAAATACCAGGATACAGCAAGTGCTTGAACTTAGACTTGAAAAGTACATGCAGGCTGGGTGCAGCATCCACCTGGTCAAGAGTGGAACTGCTGTCCTCGGGTCTCCAGATCACTTTTTGACCATTTGACATGTTCCTAGGCTGACAGTTTTGAGGGGTGTATGTTAAAATTTCCAAGTTTGACTATGAGATTGTTTCTTTTCAATTTTTTTCACATTTAATTTTTATGTTTTGTGTGTGTGTGTGTGTGTGTGTGTGTATGTATGTATGTATACATATGGAGATCAGAGGACAACTTGTGGGAGCTGGTTGTCCTGGGGATTGAACTAAGGTTGTTACACTTGGTGGCAAGCCCCTTTCTCCATTGATCCATCTTGCCATCCCTGTTTCTTTTAAAGATTCATTAAGACTTTCGTATTAGGTGCATAAATTTACATTTGTTGTGTTTCCTTATTGAACTGTACCTCTTCACATGTATCTTTGACTTATCAGGGCTTATAAACTGGCATTTTTACTCTTTAGGCATAGTGAAATGGCTTAAATCACCTCACCCATCCCTCTCCTTACTCTGATAACAAATCCATTCAAGTTATGTTTTTCTACTGTTATGCCGGTGTCCCTGCCTGCTCACCAGCACTTGCTTTGGTTTGCTCCTTTGATGGTGGAGGTTGTGAATGGGGTGAGGGGGGTCTCACTATGGTTTTGAAATGTGCTCATCTTCCTAACCATGGGTGATGTTGTGCAGTTACCGTGCCTTGGTGACCACTTACTTATTTTTATTTTAACCTTCACTTAAAAATGTGGATCTGTGAGCCTAGGGAGATCATATCTCAAGAGAATAAGGTGAAACGTGATAGAGGAAGACAGCCAGTCAGTCATGCCCCTCCAGATCTGCATATGTGCATGGACACATATGTGAACAGCACACACACAACACAGACTGTTTTACTGCTGAACTGACTTGCACCAGGCATGTGTTTATTTGTGTGGTAGGAAAAGACTCCACACAGAATACCAGTACTAACAAATTAGCCAAATTGTTGACTAACATAGCCATGCTGAGAAGAATAAGACCAATCTTAGCCATGCAGTGGTTGTACATGCCTTTAATCCCAGCATTCGGGAGGCAGAGGCAGGCAGATCTCTGTGAGTTTGAGGCCAACCTGATCTACAAGAGCTAGTTCCAGGACAGGCTCCAAAGCTACAGAGAAACCTTTCCTCAAAAAAGGAAAAAAAGAAAAAACAAAACAAAAAGACCAATATTTTTTCATTTATTACACTTTTATATATGTGTCTGTGTGTGTGTTGTGTGTGTGTGGTATGTGAGGAGATCAGATGACAGCATTTTATCTTGTGTGTGCACACATGTGTGTATTGTGGGCATGTCTGTGTCACAGATTCATTTGGAAGTCAGAGGACAACTTGCAGGAGTCAGTTCCCTCTGTCCATGGGTCCTGGGGATTAAACTCAGGTCATCAGGCTTGGCAGCGCCTTTACCCACTGCACTGTTTAGCTGGCCCAAAAGAGACTAAGCTAAATGAGTTTGGAAAAGAAAATTTTGCCAATTTTAGCTTTTAAGGCTAAAAGCAAAAAGAATAGTGTGTCACTATTGCAGTCTAGCTTGTAAATTTGTTCCACACCAGTATGTGTTAGTAATTCTGAAATTACTAACTGTAATATATTACTGTGCATGCAATATATTACTATAATTGTATAATTGCATATATATTCTAGGTAAGGGTTGGACAAATATATTGTGGAATAAAGGCATGCTTTTATTAGGTGTAGTGGAAATGTTTTATGCCAGAAAGAATGAGTAACTAAATAAATTATGCAGTCATATCAAAAGGACACAGAAGCCAACCAGAAGGAGCTTTTAACAGCCAGATATGGGGCACTAAAGCAGTTACAATGACAAAACTAGAGTAGATTGGCTCCCACGTAACGGAGTATCTGCGATTCCATACACGAAATGGGTGATTTGTGCTGAGAGAGTATTTGAAGGCATCTGTGACTCCATCAAAGTGAGCAAGCTTAGAATAAGGTGAACCAGGGGCTAGAGAGATGCCCACTAACAACACTCCCTTCCTGCAGAGGACCTGACTGTACCTGTGACCCCCTCTTCTGGTACCCGAGGGCATTGTCATGATGTGAGCGCAACAGACACACACATAAATAAAAATAAAACATGCTATTACATTAAACAGTCTGCAGCAAGGAGAACATTATAGCATCATTTCCCTGGTGTTCCTGCCAAAGAAGTAAGTGATTTGACTCTACATATGAGAAAGTGTTAGGTGAAGCCATTGTAATGATGGTGGCCTGTAACACTCTAAGGAGCAAGACCATGAATAGTAAGGAAAGACCAAAGAATGATCCAGGATGTAGGGGTATAGCTCAGTGGAGTGCTTGCCTGGCCTGTATGAGGCCTTGGTGGTTTGGATGCCTAACACTGTAAACCGGGGCATACACCATAATCTGAGTCCTCAGGAGGTAGAGGCAGGATGATCAGAAGTTTAAGGTCATCTTTGACCTTTTCCAGGCCAGCCTGGGCTACAGAAGAACCTATCCCAAGAGAGGAAGGGAGGGAGGGAGGTAAAAGGGGGGAAAGAAAGGCACATTTATATTAGTCACTGCAGAAAAAAGTATTTAATTCAATATCTATTCCTGGTTAAAAGGAAATACACTTAAATAAAAATGGAAGAAGCCTCATGAATCTGAAAAGGGATCTACACTAAAACCCACTGAGATACCATATATACACAAGGGATCGGCAAGAAGACAAGGATTCTCTGAGCATCCTCTTTCCTCCTTCAACAGGAACTCAATGTCAAAAAGGAGTCAGCCTATCACAGGGCATGTTAATATACCCAGCAGTTTGCATGGGGAACTTGACTACTTTAAAACTCTCACAGAGCAGCCAAGGACTGAGATCTGCCAGTACATCGTAAAAACCAGAGTAGAAGAACTTGTCTAACTAGACCGAAGACAGTTGTGAGGTTGTAATTAAGACATTGCTGAAGTGATGAAAGGGTGGACAATGAGCCAGTGTAGCTAATGAAGAGCCTGGAAACAGGCCCGTTCATGCTCAGAAGCTAAGCCATGGATAAACCCGGTCACCAGGGAGATGACACACCCTGAAAAGTGGGACTGGACGGTGGGAAAAGGACAGAGGAATTGGGCTCTTTCCTCATTAGAAACACCAAATATCTACTAAAAATTGTGAGTGGAGAAACTTGAAAACTTTAAAATGAAAATCTAGACCACCTAGACCTGTCTGTGTGTGTGTGTGTGTGTGTGTGTGTGTGTGTGTGTGTGTGTGTGTTAGTGTGTGTGGAGATCAGAGGGAGACCCTTCAAGAGTCACCTTCCATAATGGGTTCCAGGTCAAACGCAAGCAGTCAGTCAGACTTGCTTAGGAAGTGCCTTTACCTGCTGAGTTATTTAACTGGCCTCAAAATATATTTAATACTTTGGGGTAGATACACACTTCCTAAACAAGAAGAAAAAGGAGAAGGGGGAAAATGATGGACACATTGAACTGTTAAAATTTATGGTTATCACTTCTGCATTGCTGGTGGGAATGTAAGCTGGTACAGCCCCTTTGGATATCAATGTGGTGATTTCTCAGAAAAATAGGAAACAACCTTCCTCAAGACCCAGTAATACCATTTTTTGGGTATATATCCAAAGGATGTTCAATCATTCCACAAAGATATGTACTCAACTATGTTCATAGAAGCTTTGTTTGTCATGACCAGAACCTGGAAAAAAACCTAAATGACCCTCAATTGAAGAATGGATAAGGAAAATGTGGTACATTTACACAATGGAGTACTACACAGCAGAAAAAAATAACAACAGCTTGAATTTTGCAGGAAAATGGATGGAGCTAGAAAACACTATTTTGAGTGAAGTAACCCAGACACAGAAAGACAATTATCACATGTACTCACTCATAGATGGTTTTTAAACATAAAGCAAAGAAAACCAGCCTACAAACCACAATTCCAGAGAACTTAGACAACAATGAGAACACTAAGAGAGACTTACATAGACTAATCTACATGGGAAGTAGGAAAAGATAGGATCTCCTGAATAAATTGGGAGCAAGGGGACCTTGGGGGAGGATTGAATGAGGGAGGGGAAAGGCAGGGAGGGGAGCAGAGAAAAATGTAGAGCTCAATAAAAAACAAATAAAAAAAGAAAACAAACTCCATAACTCTATATGGAGTTTCTTCAATGCCCATCCTCCTCTTTTGAAGCAAATTGGTGCTGTCAGGAGTAAACATGTCTAACTGTCATGTAAAGCCTTAGGTTATTAAACATGTTAAATGCCATATTCTGTACATCCTTGAAGTATTTAAAGACCACCTACCTATCTAAATATATCTTTTTTGCCTTAAAAACATACCTAATATGACTACAAGTTTAATAAAATTATGGTTATCTGCCACCAGTGGTGGCACACACCTTTAGTCCCAGGACTCAAGAGGCAGAGGCAGGCAGATTCTGTAACTTTGAAGCCAGTCTGGTCTACAAAGCAAGTTCCAGGACAACTAGGGCTCCACAGAGAAACCCTACCTCGAAAAAGCAAACAAACAAAAAAAAACCCAAAGCAAAACCAAAACAAACAGAAAAACTTTATAGTTATATATGGGTCCAATGTTAGAAGCATCGGTTGCTCTTGCAGAGAGACCTCGGTTCAATTCCCAGCACCCAAATGGTAGCTCACAGTTGCCTGTAACTCCAGTCCCAGAGGATCCCTCATCCATTCCCAGCCTCTGCAGATAAATGGTGCAGACGAAACATATTTACACTTTTAAAAGATCTCCAAAACTCTTTAAAGTATATGGTTATTCTTCATTGCAGAACAATAAAGAGAATGGAAGTCACTGCTCAAAACTTAGAGTTAATACATTTATCTCTAGCGTATAGAGAATTCCTAAAATCTCTTTACCAACACAGAAGACAAGGAGAGCAGATAAGCTGGGCACGGTGGCCATCACAGTGTTCAGTGCAAAAGCTGGCAGATCTCCAAGTTCCAGGCCAGTCTGGTCTACATAGCAAGTTTGGTTAAGAGCTACACAGGAGACCCTTTCTTTCAAAAACAAAAACAAAAGATGAGTGGCTAAGAACAAGAAAAGAGTATTAGAAAGCAGAAAGGTAGAAAGAAAAATTGTAGCTTCTACTTTTCATGCTCACCCATTTGGCAGGACTAATCTTTGGCACCCGATGTCGGTGAGAATGGTACAGAGCAGCTGGAAGCGGGGTGGGAGTGGGGTGTGGGCCCGCCTCTCTGGAAAGGCGGACAGCCTTACGGAAAAGTCTTGCACATGGGATTCAGATGAGTGTGATGGTGTTCCCAGCTGTGTTTATTATAGCAACATCTGTAAATACTGCAGCAGCTTATCAACAAATGTATTAATGAATGGTCATTTCCCCACACTGAAATGACCTGCAGTTACAGCTGCTCACATGCATAAAGCTTAGTTTTTTATATATAAAAATGTAGTTATGAGAAGGGAGAGCTGTGTGAAAGTTGAGGGTAGTGGAGTATCTCATAAAAAATGTATTTTACTTGCAAAGAAATGGGCTTGTATAAGTCAGTGTAAAATATTAAAAATAATCTAGGGGAGCCATGCAGTGGTGGTGCACATCTTTAATCCCAGCACTGAGGAGGCAGAGGCAGGTGGGTCTCTGAGTTTGAGGCCAGACTGTTCTACAGAACAAGTTCTATGATATCCAGAGCTACACAGAGAAACCCTATCGCAAAATAAATAAATAAATAAATAAAAATAAAAATAAAAATAAAAAAAAAACCTAGTACACTAGAGAGATGGCTCAGTGGGTAACACCTGTTTCTCAACACCCTCTTCTGACCTCCGCTGGTACCAGGCACACACATGTTGTACAGACAGAAGCAAGCAAAACACTCATATACATGAAAATTTAAAAATATAGTCTGGGGAAGCAGCATGGTGTTTGCCACCAACTCTGACAACTTTTGTTCAATCACTGAGGCCCATATGGGAGGAAAGAACTAACTCTAAGTTGTCCTCTGACCTTCATATGTGTCCTTTGCCAAGTGCATGTGTGCATACACACAGTAAAAAAATGCAGTAAAGGTTTTTAAATTAAAAAATAAAGCAACAACAAAGGCAAGTCATATTATAATGTCATGTGTCTAACTAAGTTAAATGCATATTAAGTACATTTTTGAACCAGGGTCTCACTGTGAAGCTGTGACTGGCTGGAACGTGAGCAGCATCACTGTGTTTGGATCTAAGATTACATATATATTGTTTGGCATATTTGTCATTTTGTGTGTGTGTCTGTGTATGTACATTAGATGCTAAATTAGACAGAAGAGGGCATTAGATCCCCTGGAACTGGTGTTATGGGTGGTTGTGAGCCACCCAATGTTGGATCTGGGAACTGAAACCAGGTCCTCTGTGAGAAGAGCTGGTGTTTTTAAGCACCAAACTGTGTATAGCATTTTGGTGTTTTTTGGTTTTTTTTGATTTTTTTTTTTTTTTTTGGAGACAGGGTTTCCCTGTGTAGCCCTGCCTGTTGTGGAACTCTCTCTGTAGACCAGGTTGGCATTTTAATAATGGTATAATGTGGGACATTTTCAACTCCTTTTTGTGTGTGTGTGTGTGTGTGTGTGTGTGTGAGAGAGAGAGAGAGAGAGAGAGATGGAATATTACAGGATTCTTTGTATCCAGTTTTAATTTTTGCATCCAATCCTCCAAGATTTTAAAAACTTTTTACTATGGGTAAATATCACATGCTGAAAAAAATTGAATCTCATAGTAATCCATCTCATGTACTTATTGTAAAGCTTTTAAAAAGTATTTTACATACATCTATTCACTATATGTAATAATGGATTTCACTATGACATTCTCATACATGTCCATAATGCAATTCCGTCATATTCTCCCCATTACCCATGTTTGATAACTGCCTTCCTCTTCCTGCCTGGCCCCGCTTCTGTTTCCGTGTCTGTGTATTCATGTGTGGTCTGGTGAACTTTGTTCGGGTTCTTTGTAGGAACATGTACACCTTACTAGTGGACACACCACTGAAGAAAATGTTCCTTTGGCATATAATGTCCTCAGGAAGCAGAACTGGTAGGGCCCTGTGAACCCTCCCCCTCCCACGTAAGTTGTTGACAGGGCCAACTCTGCAGCTCTTAAGCAGGCGGTCACAGCTACTGTGGGTTGAGAGTGTCGCAGTCACAGCAGGCCTGGAGACCAGTGTCTCCTGTCCCGTTTCTTACGTTCTTCCCACCCCTCCTGCCACCATGCCTCCTCAGCTTTGGGAGGGGTTCCACCCATGTCCCATTTTTATGTATTCTCCATGCTTTTAATGAGTTCTGAGCCTCTGCAGACTCCGCTGACTGCAGGGAAAGAAAAGAAGCTTCTCTGACTAAAGGTGACGGGAGCATTATGCTATGGGCAGAAACATGGTAATTTAGAAGGCATCTCATGCCCACCTAAAAAAACCAACTATAGTCCTTTCCCCATGGGGCCTTAGACATCCCTAGTCAGAGGATTTTGACTGAATTTCCAACTCCAGGTATGAATGACTCCTGTGGAGGGGGCCTCCAGCCCGTCAGAAAGCCCTTGGCTACCCTGTAACAGGCTTGCCACTACTCTGAAGTCACCCGCCTGGCTGCTTAGCGACTTTACACACAGGGTCCACAGCTGACTAAGACCATTGATGACAAGTCTCCCCAGCCTCCAGCACATTTAAATTTAATTTCTCTTAAGTTCGGTGACCAAAGGATGTGGCGTCATCAGTGGTAAAGTCTAGTTCTGGTCGTCAGTCAACAACTGTAGCAAATTTTTGTATTGTTTTGGGAAATCTTAGGGGCCCTCTTGACCAATAACTCATCGGGAGGTAGCCCACCCACCCCTCTGCCATGTAGCTTTAACAATTTTCAACACATGGTCAGTTTGTGTCCCCTTTATTCTCTCAGGCATTTCCTTCTCTCTTGCATTATTTTGAGGTACATCCTAGGTATTGTGTAGTTCTTCCCTAAATATTTAAAAATGTATCTGTAAAAGTTAAGTGTGTCTTTAAAAATATGTAATCGCTTATCACAGCTACAAGTCATTTTAAACCATCAGAATTCTAGTCAGCCTTCAAGCTTCCAAGTTTCTCGTGTGTCTTGTTTTGCATTCTGTAGGAATCGAGTGCCATTTCATCTTTTTAAATTGGTAAAGGGCTATCCCGTGAAGGCACTGAGTGGGGTTCTGTGGGACATAGCTGATGTTGAAGATGTCACTGTAGGCACAGAGGAGCTTGTTCAGCCCGTGGGGTAGGTTGTGATTCTAGACTTCACATGGCTTGTGGGAGCTAACAGTCATTTCCTCAGGTACCTGGTTCGTAGAGTTCTGATGTGATGCGTTATCAGATACTGTGGTTTGGTTTTCCTTCTTTGGTCTTGTAAAAATGCTCTTTAATGTCTTTCTCGTTCCCATCTCATTAAATGTCTGCAGTTTCTTATTTATTATATTAAGTAATACAAATGATACTTGTTTACTAATAATTCATGCTAAACAAATACTGATTTGCACAATCTTACGATCCTTGTTCTTTCATGAAACTAAGAAGGGTGTGGGTCGAGAGAGAAGACTGAGGTGCTGAGCAAACGAGATAAGGCACTGAAAGTGAATCACAGCCCGAGCTTCCTGAGCAAAGGTGTTCAGCAGAACAGGCAGGCTTGTCGCTCTGCCCCTTTAGATTTGGTGCTACCTGTAAGGAGGCTTCCGGTTTACTCATCAGGGGGCTGCTCAGGCTCTCCCCTACCATCTGGGCTGTTGCAGTGGGTCATCCTCTGCCAGGTCCCTGATGCGGTCTTGCTAATTTGATCCCACTGTAAGCACTGTGATGCTTTGTGGCAGTTGAATTTTTTCCCCCTCTTGTTTGAGAAGAACAGAAATGAAAAGAACAGGAGGGGGCCAAGGCCACTGCAGGTGGCTCACAAAGGCTCACTCCTTCCACGCCTGAGAGAGGGCACCTGGAGGCTCAGCTCAACTCTTGATCACGTGCTGTTCCTTCCGTATTCCATTGCAAAGTATAATAAAATGAAAACAGTATAAAAAAACATGGAAAATACACTGTTTGAGGCTGTAGATGTGGCTCAGTTGGTAGAGTACTTGACTAGCATACAGGAGAAACCCTGGAATTGACTTGCAGCACCCATAAATTGGACACAGTGTCACACACCTGTAATCCTAGCCCTGGAGAATCAAGGTCACCCTTAGGTGCTCAGTTCTAAGCCAGACTGGGCTACTTGAGAGAAAGTGGGGGGAGGGAGGAGGAGAGAAGGGAGGAGGAGAGAAGAGGAGAGAAGGAAAGAGGGAGAGAAGAAGAGAGGGAAGGAAGGAAAGCTGGCCATTGCTTGATATTGTAGTTAGAATGTGAGATGCAGTGGGACCCCTCATGGAATCTGGCTTTCTGAGAACTACCTGTGCTTACACGAGCTTATTGTTTGACTTCCATGTTTTAGAAACATACTGTGTTCAGAAACAGAATGGGCCATGATTGGCTAAAGCCTCCTCTCCTGTAGTTGCTGGCAGAGCTAGAAATCTGGAGACAGAGTAAAGCAACCAGGCAGATCCTGCTGCCAGGTCACAGTGGCCGACCACCCAAGCATGGAGGTAGCAGCAGGAAGAGAGTGGGCAGCTGTGCCCAGCAGGCAAGTCACTTCCCTGCCAGCCCAGCGAAGTCACTTCATGAGAAATCACTTTGATGACATGCTATCAGTTCACATGGTCAAAATATGCTGCCCAGGTGCATGGCTTCCTCTTGTGGTAGGCGCTGTAGGTGTCATCTCCTGGTATTTGGGTGAGGCGGAGCTTGAATAGTCTTGCTTGATGTCTTGATGACAGTGAGCAGCCGGCAGTGACAAGGCATCATTTAGTGTAAGGTGCGTGACTCCTGCAGCAGGTAGGATTACTGGCGTGCTGTAGCCAAAGCCCAAGGTAGCACCCTTTGCCTCATAACTCTGAGTGTCTGTGGACAGGCTGTGGGGGTGTGAGGTGCACCATAGCCATGCAGATGACACCACCTGTTCTCAATGTCATGTGTACACCAGCAAAACAACGTCACAACCATATCATCAGGCAAGAGAGACTGGTAGTGATTTCAGCCCTCTACTGTGTTGTAACTCTGACACTCTGCATTTCTTCTGGTGAACGCTTTGGGAATGGGAAAGACATAGTTGATGGGCTCCTTGGAACCTGATGTCGCTCTTCCCTTGACAGCCCACAAAGCTTCTCGCTGGTCAACTATAATTTACTGGTTTGTTCTTAGGGAATAAACTCTGCCTAGCAGGAGGAGAAACAGTCCCTTTTTGAAATTTAACTCTAGCTAAGATTGTGTCATAAAGAGAACTTCAGGACAACTAAGTGTCGCAGAGATGACAGTGAGCCACGGCTTCCTTCATTCCGAGTTGCTGGTGTCTGTCTGTTAGTTAGGTTTTCCACAGTTAAGGATCAAAGTTTCCTCAACTCTTATTCTTGGAGCATGTTGTAAAGTTGTGTGCAGGTGGAGTTTTTTGTCAGGACTCCTTGTCAACTCTGTCCCACCAGCCACTCCCAAATAACCACATGGAGACTTTATTAATTATGAAAGCTCGACCAATAGCTTAGACTTGTTTTTAGCTAGCTCTTACAATTTAAACTAAGTCATGTCTGTTAATCTGTGTGCTGTCACATGGCCCGTTTACCTCATCTATGTACTTCTATGCTGCTGCTTCTGGGTCTGGTTGGCGACTCCTGGGACTCCATCTTTCTTCTTCCCAGCATCCTTCTAGTCTGGCTCTCCTGCCCACTCTCTTCCTGCCCAGCTATAGGCCGGTCAGTTCTTTATCAACCAATGAGAGTGGTACATATTTACAGTATGCAAAGACTGTTCCACAGCAGTTGTGCCTGTGACTAATTATAGCGAGGTAGGAAGCACACTGAGAATAGTTAGGAGAGCTGGGGGCTCCATGACGGAGTCGTCTGAGCCGAAGCTTGAGCAGCAGATGGATTTAACACAGGCAATGAGTCTCTCTGTAGGTTGGATGTTCATGTGTGGAGCTGTCGGGCTAAGCATGTGCTTGCCTGATCCGACTGAGCCCTCCTGGCAACCCATGAGATGTGTGCTATCGTTTATCATTCTCCCAGGTTAGAGCTGGAGAAATTGATGTCAGATTAAGTGGTTTTTCTCAGAGGCCCACAGTTGGTGAAAGACACAGGCAGGTTTCAAGCCAGTCTGACCAGAAGGGTAACTTTTAATACTGGGCTATCCAGTTCTTTGTTCTAGGAGTGAATTCAATGGTTCACTTCCGTGGGAAAACATGGCTCTGTTGTGAAAGCTTTGCTTGTCAGGAGGATAGAGTATGCGGTGGGCAGAGAGCAGTGGGCAGAGAGCGGTGGGCAGAGAGCGGTGGACTCTTCTGTAGGTCAGGGTGAATCAAGGAACTTTGGCTGCTGTGCTGAGGAAGTGAGGGAATCTTAGAAGGCAGTGGAAGCTTTAGATGCCTATTAATGAAGCGACAGGACCAGCTATGAGCTTTAGGTGGGAAGGGTGGGACAGGAGCCATGAAAACCAGCAGCTGCTCTGCTCTACAACTTTAAAACTAGAATTTTGACAGATGTGACCCATTCCTGCAATCCCAGCACTCACGAGGAGTGTCATGAGTTCAAGGCCAGTCTGAGTTACATCCTGAGTTCCAGAGAAACCTGGATTACAGCGAGACCCTGTCTCAAAACGAACAGAGTCAAATGGGAGTTTGTTTTAGAGAAATTTTTGCACATGGATCTTTAGGAACTTTGCGACCAGATCTGTTTATGTGGTATTCTTTAGGGCTCACCCACCAATCCTTTTAAAGAATATGGATAACATACACACATGTATCATTTAAACCAAAACCCTTTATTGCGTGACTCCCTTTCTTCTATCCCCCTTGAATGGCACTGTGTTGTTACACGCCAAATAAGCGCGTGCTCCTAGTTCCACGGAGACAGAAGCCAGCAAAACTGGACTCTGCAAAGCTCTCACAGACTGCTGCTTCTTGCCTGTGTTCTGGATGCACTTGTGACTCCCTTGCCCTTTGTGCTGGCTCACATTCCTGAGCTGTATGTGTCACTAATGTGTGTCATCATGGCACGGAGTCACAAAGGGGTTGCTCATGAAGAGACAGCCTCTCTAATGTTTTTGTGGTGAGTGTGTCCTCATGACTTCCCAGCCCAAGTGTAGACTGTAACACACATTGGACTTCTTGAAATCTCATAGCCCACTCTGGGGTCCTAGCAACAGATCTGACATGCCCTTATTGAAATAAATGCCCATGGAGTTTGTGGCACAGTTGAACATCCCTCATCCCAAAGTGTAAAACTGGAACATCTGTGAGTTTTAGATCGGAGATGATCAACCTGAAAGGTCTATACAAAGGTTTCGGATTTTGAAAAGCTCTGAAATCTTAAGTAGTCAGGTTTCATCCATGTGGCCCTCTGTCTGCACTCTCCAGCTCTCCCTTCACCAGTGTTTCATTTGCTGCCTCAAATTAAGACAGTTGGGTATTATGGAGCTGCTAACTTAAGTATAGCAGCGATCAGATTGAAATTGTATATTTTATCTTTTTTTTTTTTTTTTTGAGTCCGGGTTTCTGTATGTATCTCTGGCTGTCCTGGAACTCATTCTATAGACCATGTTGGCCTTGAACTCAGAGATCTGCCTGCCTCTGCCTCCCAAGGACTGAGATTAAAGGTGTGTGTTCCACTGTCTGGCAAAATTTTTCTTTTAGGGACAGATATTAAATATCAAGTGAGATTTCAATGCATGGGATTTACTTCAGAATAGCCCAGGATGAGCGTCACAGAGAACACAGGAAAATAATAATGGCTTTGAGTTGATGATTGTGGAGCCAGATTATGGGACCTTGCCTGGGGAAGTGAAGCCATTATACTGTTCACTCTATTACATAAATTAGTGAGTGATTATAACCTTCGTAGATGTTTGAAATTATACCTGTTACATTTATTTAATTATATATGCATATTATGCATGTTTGGAAATATATGTGATTTTTCAGTGATCACTCTGTAGGTAGAGGGCAGGGTTAGTCGTGTCTGGATCTCCCAGCAGTGCTGTGGGAAAAAGAACTCCTGGGGATTGTTCCCAGTAGCACTTCATCTTCATGCACGCATTCTCTTCGCCCATCAGCCATCCAGTCAAGTCTGGACCAACCTAAGCTGGCTGAATGGTGTCCAGTTACATGTGCCTTTGTCTGCACCTTCTGTCTGTGTTCTCGGAGCTCTTTCACTTAGGGCTTCTCTCGTTTTTTCCATGGCTTCTACCTAACCAGCCACTCATCCCTGACCCTGACTGAATAGTATAGTGTCTTGAAGATTATAAAATGATATATTAAGGATAAGGCATCAAACAATATACACTAATGTTCTCAAAATGGTGATTATCTGGTGCTAGGTTCGGTGTCCAGAATGCCTGAGTTCATACCGACACTGACAGCATCCTCTCTGAAACTGGGGGGTCACAGCATGATTTTTTTTCTTCCTGTAAAATAGAAATAATCTAAAGACAACGTTTTAGAGTTTCTATTTCTGTGAAAAACACCATGACCAAAGGCAAATTGGGGAAAGGGGTTTATTTCATCCTACAGCTTGTAGTCCATCATCCAGGGAAGTCAGGGCAGGAATTCAAGGCAGGAACATGGAAGCAGGAACTGATGCAGAGGTCATGGAAGAGCTGCTTACTGGCTTGCTCTTTATGCTTTGCTTGGTCTGCCTTCTTATACCCCAGAACCACCAGTCCAAGGGTGGCATCTCCCACAGTGGGCTGGGCCCTCCCACATCAATTCCTATTAAGAAATGCAGCACAGGCCAGTCTGGTATGGGCATTTTCTCAATTGAGATTCTCTCTTCCCAAATGACTCCAGTTAGGCATGGGGGCAAACACCTGGAGAGGTAGAGGCAGGAGGATTAGAGGTTCAAGGCTGCATAGTAAGTTTGAGGCCAGACTTGGCTACACACAAAAAAATGTTAAAAAGCCAAAGAGGAGTTGGATAATCTGGCCTTGGGTGGAAGAAAAAGGAGAGGGAGGTGATCCAGCTATTTCAACAATTCTAAGTCCTCTTTTATCATAAAGTTATAGACAATACTATAGCTAACGTCATAGCATTTTCTTAAATATGATCCAAAGTCCTTAAGTGTACAGGGACTTTACTTGAGGTCATACCAGGTCTCCTCCACAGGACATTACCACAGCCAGCCTCAGCCTTATCTTTTTAGAGGCTCTGGGGAATCAAGTGATTGGTTGGTTGCTAGGGTGGCAAATTTTGAGAACTATGATCTCTAGTTTGGCCTTCCAAATAGTGTTTTGGGGAGTAACTTGTCTTTCAAGCAAGCTGTTGAGACAACCAAATGAGTCACTGTGGGGAGTGCGTGATACTGGCAGCCCTTCCTGGTTCCAGCCTGCAACTGAACTCTGCTGGTGGTGAGGAAGTAGAGGAGGAAGCAGAGCTGACTCATCAAGGCCTCACAAGTCCGGTATGTGGACCTAGGAGTCCCTGGCTGTTGCTAAGACAACAGCACAAAACTTTCTCACTCCAGGGTTTGACCCAAGGAGAGGGGACCTGCTGGTGCTGGGTGGACACGCATCTGTGCACTCTGAAACTGACAGAACTGTAGGGATGTCAGGTGTTCTCTCTGCTGTTCAGTTCTCCAGCACGCTGCATTAGAGATTCCATGGGACTTCTTGGTGTGAGTGCAGGTGCCCCTGCCATCTAGAAGGAGGTGCTGATCTCTTGGAGCTGGAGTTATAGGTTGTTATGATGTGCCCAGTGTAGGTGGTAGGAACCAAACTCGGGTCCTCTACCAGGAAAGGACAAGCTATGCTGCAGCCATCCCCTTAGGAAGGATAAATCACACTTGTAATACTAGCACTGGATATGCTGAGAATGAGGATCCTGAGTTCCAGGCCAGCCCGGACTACAGAGTAAAATCTTATCTCAAAAAGCCAAAATAAAAAATAAAATGTAAAATAAGCAATAGCAGCTTTCTTTATACCTAGATATTTCTTCTCCACACACAGTTAATTTTTTGGGTTTTTTGGGGGGGAGTTAATTGATATTTATTGAACTCTACATTTTTCTCTGCTCCCCTCCCTTCTCCTCCCCTCCCCCATTCAGCCCTCCCCCAAGGTCCCCATGCTCCCAATTTACTCAGGAGATCTTATCTTTCTCTACTTTCTACTTTCCATGTAGATTATATCTATGTATGTCTCCCTTAGTGTCCTTATTGTTGTCTAAGTTCTCTGGGATTGTGGTTTGTAGACTGACTTTCTTTGCTTTATGTTTAAAAACCACCTATGAGTGAGTACATGTGATAATTATCTTTCTGTGTCTGGGCTACCTCACTCAAAATAATGTTTTCTAGCTCCATCCATTTTCCTGCAAAATTCAAGCTGTTGTTATTTTTTTCTGCTGTGTAGTACTCCATTGTGTAAATGTACCACATTTTCCTTGTTCATTCTTCGGTTGAGGGGCATTTAGGTTTTTTTCTAGGTTCTGGCTATGACAAACAAAGCTTCTATGAACATAGCTGAGCACATATTCTTGTGGCACGATTGAGCATCCTTTGGCTATATACCCAAAAGTGGTATTACTGGGTCTTGAGGAAGGCTGTTTCCTAATTTTCTGAGAAATCACCACACTGACATCCAAAGGGGTCGTACCAGCTTGCATTCCCACCAGCAATGCAGAAGTGTTCCCTTTTCCCCACAACCTCTCCAGCATAAGTTGTCATCAGTGTTTTTGATCTTGGCTATTCTTATAGGTGAAAAATGGAATCTCAGAGTTGTTTTGATTTGCATTTCTCTGATGACTAAGGATGTTGAACATTTCCTTAAGTGTCTTTCAGCCATTTTAGATTCCTCTGTTGAGAGTTCTCTGTTTAGGTCTGTACTCCATTTTTTTTTATTGGATTAT
The DNA here is from genome assembly GCF_982192425.1 of Myodes glareolus. Lineage (NCBI taxonomy): Eukaryota > Metazoa > Chordata > Mammalia > Rodentia > Cricetidae > Myodes > Myodes glareolus. Next base: position 72,448,436 of record NC_142034.1, on the reverse strand, counting down.
GTGATCTTTTGGTGTCCAATTTCTTGAGTTCTTTGTTTATTTTGGAGATCAGACCTCTGTCTGATGTGGGGTTAGTGAAGATCTTTTCCCATTCTGTAGGTTGTCATTTTGTCTTGTTGACCATGTCCTTTGCTTTACAGAAACTTTTCAGTTTCAGGAGGTCCCATTTATTAATTGTTTCTCTCAGTGTCTGTACTTCTGGGGTTATATTTAGGAAGTGGTCTCCTGTGCCAATACGTTCAAGTGTACTTCACACTTTCTCTTCTATAAGGTTCAGTGTGGATGGCTTTATGTTGAGGGGTTTGATCCATTTGGACTTGAGTTTTGTTCATGGTGATGGATATTGGTCTATTTTCATTCTTCTACATGTTGATATCCAGTTATGCCAGCACCACTTGTTAAATATGCTTTTTTTCCATTTGATATTTTTTGCTTCTCTATCAAAGATCAGGTGTTTGAAGATGTGTAGATTGATATCCAGGTCTTCTATTTGGTTCCATTGGTCCTCCTGTCTGTTCTTATGCCAATACCAGGCTGTTTTCAATACTGTTGCTCTGTAGTAGTTTGAAGTCAGGGATTGTGATGCCTCCGGAAGTTCTTTTATTGTACAGGATTGTTTTGGCTATCCTTGGTTTTTTGCTTTTCCATATGAAGTTGAGTACCATTCTTTCGAGGTCTTTGAAGAATTTTGCTGGGATTTTGCTGGGCATTGCATTGAATCTATAGATTGCTTTTGGTAGGATTACCATTTTTATTATATTAATTCTGCCTACCCAAGAGCATGGGATATCTTTCCACTTTCTGGTGTCTTCTTTAATTTCTTTCCTCAAAGATTTACAGTTCTTGTCATACAAGTCTTCCACTTGCTTAGTTAGAGTTACTCCAAGATATCTTATGCTATTTGTGGCTATTGCAAATACAGTCATTTTTAAGAGGACTTAAGTGTGTCTGTATAGTCACTAAGAGCTTCTGCTGGATCTCAATCCTGGCCAGTTTTAAAAGTTCGTCAGATGGCTATAGCCAAGCCTATTCTTTGGTATCCTTAGGTGGAAACCACCCTTATTTATTTTTGACACAAGACTTTTACCAAGGGGCAAGCATGGGTGGCTCAGGGCCATGTCTTCACACTGCGGCAAAGCCACTTGGAGCTGCTACTCAGTGTTGTTGCCTGTGTCCACACAAGGGAGTACAACAGTGGTAAGGGGAGCAGGTCTCTCTACCAACAAGATAACATAAGGAGGTACTGTCCTAAGCCCTTTGCTTCAGTCCAGGGGATCTAGAGCAAGGAGCTAATAAGGAGAAACCTTCACCTGCAGCCTTCCGAGTTTGAACCCTTCCTCAGCCAAATGGAAGGAGAGCAAACTCCTGAAAGCTGTCCTTTGACCTCCACATGCTTTGTCTGCATGCCCACATATGTGAACACACACACAAGCATGCGCACACACAATCACACAACACACATGCTCACACATGCACATGCTCACACACGAAAATGCACACCTGATGATAATGATAAGTTAGAAAAAATGTAACTAAAAAAGAGGGAGAGATTTTCGTGTGAGTCTGATATGGGTCACTGAGATGACTGCTCCTGGCAGCATTGGTTTGGGAAGAGGAGCAGTAGGCACTTGGGGTACCCATGACTAGGGAGACAGAGACGACAGATGTCTTGGGTGTATACTACAGAATGCTGTTCAGCAGTTGGTCTGATATATGAAATGTACAGGTAGAAACATGGGCAGGTCTAGAAAATATAACTGATAGATGAAAAGAAAGGAAGACAGAGTGAGATCTGTAACTCAGTACTGTTCATATAAATGAAAATACATGCAAACCACAGCACACACCTCACATGAACACATATAAGCCAGAAAGCATCAAGTGGATTAGAATGTTTGCTTGAAAGAGAAGACCAGAAAGAGGAATGGGGCAAATACATGTGAGCATGCTTATGTACACAGATGCATGCATATGCACATACTACTATTTAATACTTATACACATGTGTGCATACATACATACAGATACTTGCATATGTACATACTACTACATACACACAGATTCATGCATACATACATACTAATGTATGAACGCATACATACATGCTAATGTATGCACGTATATGTACATACTAATACTCAAAAGAAGAAGGAGCTTTGTGGACTGATTAGGGTATAATGTGCTATGTACTGGTAAAATGTGATGATGTTCTCTATCTGAGGTTTAATGAGTTAGAAAAGCATTAAAATCCTAAAGAAAACAAAAATTAAATGTCCAAACCATGCCATTTAAGACTTTCCTCACACAGATGTTTATCCCCATCTTTATTGACTTTATCAGTATCATCATTGTATTTTGATAATCTTATTGAGATAAATTTGTTGTTGTTTGTTTTTTGAGAAAGAATTTCTTTCTATAGCCCTGGCTGTCCTGGAACTTGATCTGTGGACCAGGCTGGCCTCGAACTCACAGAGATCTGCCTACCTCTGCCTCTGGAATGCTGGGATTAAAAGTGTGTGCCACCCCTGCAGGCTTCTTTGAGAGGTCTTTAGGCGTGGCTTCTGGGGGGAGTGTCAGGTGTGGGTGTCTGATGCTATTCAGCTCTATAAAGTGCTTAGGAACTGGGTTGCAGAGATGGCTCAGTGGTTAAGAGCATGTACGTTCTTGCAGAGGACCCAAGCTGGGCAGTTCACAACAGCCTATCACTCCAGCTTCAGGGGATCTGAAACCTTACCTTTGTCTGGACTCTGAGGGACTGACATTCACACTTGCACAGCCCCCCCATTTGCATAGTTAAAAACATACTTTAATGCATGGAAATTTGTTTATTTTTAAATTAAATAATTTATTTATGGATGTGGGTATTTTGTCTGCATGTATGTCTGTGCACCACATGCATGCCTGGCTCCTGCAGAGGCCAGAAGATAGATCCCCTAGGACTGAAATTACAGAAAGTTGTGAGCTGCCATGCAGTGCTGGAAATCTGACCCAGGTTCTCCGGCAGAGCAGCCAGTTCTCTTAACCATTAAGCCACCTCTCAGCCCCCAGGAAATTACTTTATATTAGCTTTCTGACATCCAGAAGTGGAATGTAAGTATTTACTCTTGTATTAATTCCAAATACCAAAACTATGCTAACAATTAATGATAACTGAAAAAAAATTTAATAAGGAAAAGGAAAGAAAAGCCTGTTCTGTTTGGCTTGGTTTCCTAGAAATTCTATGTCCATATTTTGTGTCTAGCTAAGCCCGATAGCAGAGGGGTCAGGTCAGGGGCGGGGTCCCTGTATGTTAGGACATGTTGTCTCAACTTCTGAAACAGTGCTATAGCATTCTAGACCAATACAGCGATAACAAGTGAGAGACTTATAAGCTAAAAGTGCATGCTATTTAAAAACAATATTTGAGGGCTGGGAGATGACACTTGTTGCTCTTATGGAGGACCTGGGTTCAGTTCTCAGCACCCACTGAATGGCTTACAACCTACTGTAACTTTAATTCTCAAGGATATTATGGTCTCTTCTGGATTCTGGGCACTTACACTCATGCTCAGACACACACACATAATTTAAAACAATGTTTAAGTAATACAGCTTCAAGTTTTATGGTTAACTAGTGGGTCTAGCTTCATGCACAAAAGACCTACTATGCTTTATAACAACCTGTGTTCAGTGGTTGCCCAGAGTCAGGAAGACGCATGCCTCTAACGGCTGCAGTCCATCAGGTACCTGCCATGCTGTCGTGGCTAACATGAATACCCTTGTTCCTACGGGAGATGTGGGCACAGTTGGTACCGAGTTTCAGCTCAGCCAGCCTCTCAGTCGTCAAGGGTGCAGTGGTTCAACTGTGGGATGTGCCTGACTCCCTCTTCTCTCCTCCACCAGGGTTCCTCCGTTTACAACATCTTTCCTGGCTGGTACAAGAAAGGCAACCTCCACTGGCCATCCTGACCTCCCACTCGGTCATCCCCCATGCTCTGCTGGGGTCTTTCTACTCTAAAGGTAGAGTCTGACCCATCCCACCCAAGAGGGCTCAGGACTTTTACCCACTAGAGCACAGCAAGATTGACACTAAGCTCTGAGATGTGGTCATAAAGAACGATACAGCCTCTGGCATGTTGACTGGAATGCTTTGATCCACATAAAACATAATCAAACACAAAGTCTGAGTCTCTCGAATCCACCCTGCTGCCAACAAACTAAGTCATAGAGAACATGCATGTCAGGGCTCCCGCTGCAGCCCTTGTGTAGGGGTCATCTAACCTTAAGGTACTACCAGATCTCAGATGTGACATCATTGCAGACACTGAACCTTCCCAGAGGAGTCCCCAAATAAGCATGGAACAAAGAGAGGCCATCCCCACAGTGCCACCTTTGAATTCCTGCCCGTTGGCACCAGTGTGTCTGATAAACTGGTGGTTGTTTTCTACCGCTAGACTGGAGTAGTCTGTCAAATAGCCATAGCAAGTAAAAGACCTATTGTCTTCCATCCTACCAGAAAGTGGACAGTAAGACAGGGCAACTAGTCAAGCCTGGTGGCTCCTACCTGTGATCCCAGGACTCAGGAGACTGAGGCAAGAAGTTTATTCATGAATTGGAGGCCAACTTGGGTTGCAGAGTAAGACAGTTTCAAAAAGGAAAAACAAGCAAACAAAATACAAATAAGTAAAGGCAAGGGTGGAGGATGCTGTTACAAATAAAATTTTTAAAAAATTATAAACTAAAACAATAAACAAAGAGTAGAAGCCTGCTCTCTGCTTGGCCTTTGGTGATGAGCTACATCAACAAATAATGCAAGTGGTAGTCTTATGTTTTTACATTTATTTAGTTAGGTAGTGTTGGGATGTGGAAGTCAGAGGTCTCTCCTTCCATTGTGTGAGGTCCTGGGCTTGGCAGCAAGTGTCCACAAGCTAGGTCACTTTGTAGGCCTATTTTTTATTTCTATTTTATATGTGTTTGTTTGAGACAAGATCTCAAGTAGCCCAGTCTGGTCTGGGACTTGTTGTGTATAACAGAGGATGGCCTTGAACTCCTAATCCTCCTGCCTTTACCTCCAAAGTGCTGCAGTTACAAGCCTACACCACTCCAGCTGCTCAAGTGACATTGCTTTGCTCTGAGTCAGACCACACTATTGCAGGAAGTCAGTGAAGAACAAGGAACACCAAGTCAGTTCAACCTCTGACCCAAGATCACTAATCATCATTGTTTCAACCTCTATACAGTATTTGTTGAAAAAGTCTGTTTTTCTACAGGTACATATAAAGTATAAAAAGATGAAAAGGACTCTAATTTGCTTTAAAATGAATATATGGGGGCATGGTTGGGTATAGATGGAATGAGATTGATAATTGTTGAAACCAGACATAGCTAATAGAGCTGATCTCATTGCCATCTGTCCTTCTGAACACACTTGAAGCTTCAAATAGGAGAAATGTTAACAAGAGAGAGTGAGAGGACTCAGTCTTGCCCAATTCTTCCAGACCTGGGTTTGTGCTAACTGTGCCAGGCTTAGATAGATCTGAACATGCCTTTTTTTCTGGAAGCCTGAGTCTTCTGGAGATCCCTACCCAAGTGTGGCAGGTTTCTCACACAGAAGCAGACTAGAAGAACATTCCTCAAAATAGCATCTTTTTTTTTTTTTGTGACTACAAATCCCCCAAGGAAAGAACTGTCTTCTTTGACAGTGCATTTTGAGTGCTAGGGACACAGGGACCATCAACAAATTCTTGCATTTGACTAAGAAATCCAAACCGAGCATGGTGACTCATGACGCCTGTAAATCCCAGGATTGGGGTGGTCGAGGCAGGAGGATCAGGAATTCGAGGTTAGCTTTGACATTTTCAAGAAGGGGTGGAGGGGAACTGTCAGTTCAGGGTTAATCTCCCAGTTTACTTTGAATGTTAAGTAGTGTTTAGTTTTCAGTCTTGAAATACATCTGTCAGCAGAAAGATAGACAAATGGGCTGCGTGTTGCTATGCAGAAGACACGCTTTGGAAGATTCTTTTTGCTTGTGGATCCTCTTTCCCCTAAAGAAAGCTATTAACTCATGCTGCAGCCTGCTGCTCTTCCTTGGTTTTGGCTATGTCACTGAGCCCAAAATAGAAAGTTCTTTTACTGCAGAGCAAAGCAGGAGGTTTAAATTTATCAATTCAAGAACAAAGGGTAGCATTATGCTGGCTTTTCTAGGATAGCGAGTAGAGAGAGAGAAAGCCTGTTTCATCAGGAGTGATCGGACACTGGCAGGGGCTGGGACCAGGAGACAATCTTCCACTGTGGAAAGCTGGGCACGTCTCCCACCCTGGCTCCCTCACAGCCTCCTCCCAACAGTGTCACTTCTTTCCGTACACGGGAAAGCAGCTGAGCCATTGGGGAATGTGCTCCAGAAATCGCTGACGTTATCAGACTGGGGACAATTCTCAGAATCAAAAACCTGTTCTCAGCTTCAAGAGGAGTCAGTACCTGGCCACAGAGCCAGCCAGGAGGGTCACCTTTTGTCTGTGAAATGGTCCAAATGGCTTAACTGATTCTGTCATTAGGAAGAGTGTGGGAAGGTGCACATTGTATTACTAGGGGAGGAACAAACTGTGCTGTCCGTCCGGAGAGTGGCCTGACAACATGGCTCTCAGATCAGAGAAGCATGAACACCAGAGAGTGAATATCCAGAGGGTCCTGGGTCTCTGGCTGGTGCGAGTGCAGGAGCTGTTGATGGCGTCACAGATGTGCTGTGTGGAAGAGCAAAGCGTTGGAGATGGTGTTGGGCATCCATGGAGAGTGAGACGATGAGGGACCATGGTACATTTATGGTTTGGATGCCTCTGTATCCATCAGTGCGAGTAACCCACAGCAATGTGCAGTGATGTGGTTGGATGTTAGTCAGTTAATATTAAACACAGAAAAAGTCAGTTAATATTAAACACAAAAAGTCCTAAACAATTACATGCAACCAGTACCCTATTTGTAAAGCTAAACATAATATTTTTGAAAAAAACTACTCTTTAGGAATATATATAGAAACAATGAAACAACATGAAAAGAAAAGCAAGGGAATGAACGTAGATCAAGATGGTGCCCTTGGAGGGGGAAGAGAGGGAGATGACAGGCTGTGGTTAGATATTGATTACTGATTACATTATTAAAATAATAAATATATTACCTATATAATAAGATTGGACCATTCATTTGCCAACTATGAGAGTGTATCATGAGCCAGGGATTATGGTGCGATTCTTTATCCCTAATATTCACAAAGCAGCAGTCGAGTAGAGATGCACCACTCCTAAGCATCTATCCTGAGATAAAGCCAGAGACACAAACTTATGAGTGAGGACATTTACTACAACACTGCATACAGACACGAAAATAGGAGGCAATTTAAGGGCCAAGATAATGCACTATGAATTGTGTGAATGAATATCAACGTGTTAGAAACCCAGGCAGTAGCTGAAAATATGATTGTCACATAGTAACTAAGCACATGAGACAGTACTCATGATCCATTAAATGAATAAAGCAGGCCACAAAATAGGAACTCAGCTTTCACTTTCCTCTGAGTATATAGGCACATGCTAGCACACACACACGCTGGAGAGGTAGGCACGTGGAGCATACCTGTCATCCCAGCATTTAAGAGGCTGAGATGGGACAGTTACAAGTTTGAGATCAGCCTGATCGAGGGAGAGAGAGAGAGAAACAGAGAGAGAGAGACAGAGAGACAGAGAGAGAGAGAGACCTCACCTTAAAAGAAACAAACAAAAAAAACCAGAAAAACAGGCACAACTGTTTATGTATGTGTGTGGTATGAATTGTGTGATGTGTGTGTTGTTTTTTTTTCTGAGACTCCATCTCAAAATAATGTTAATAACAGCTCATATAAGATGGAGTGCCAACCACAGGCTAAGACCTTCACATGGGCATTTTTTTCTGTGTTTTGAGACAGGGCTTCTCTGTAGCTTTGGAGCAGTCCTGGAACTGGCTCTACATAGCTGGCCTTAAACTCACAGAGATCCGCCTGCCTCTGCCTTCTGAGTGCTGGGATTAATGGTGTGCACCACTACCTCCCAGCTATATTGGCCTTTCTAAAATTTTTATTTTTTATTATATGAGTTTCTTTCTGTGGATATATGCAGGTGCCCTCAGTGCCCAGATCTCTAAGAGCTGAACTTATAGGCAATTGTGAGCCCTCTGATATGGGTGCTGGAAATCAAACTGGGGTCTTCTGAAAAAGTTGTGCATGCTCTTAACCACCAAACCATCTCTCTGGCGTAGGCAGTTTGTTTGTTTGTTTGGGACTAGGTCTTACTATGTAACTTTGGCTGTCTTGAGACTCACTATGTAAACAAGTTGGCCTCATTCAGATCCACCTCCCTCTGGCTCGCTAGTATTGGGATTAAAGGTGTGCGCCACCACGCCCAGCCAGGTCATTTATTTAAAGAGTAAACTAACCCTGTGAGAATGGTGCTGCAGAGGAAATGCTGAAGTTTGAGGTTAAATAACCCGTAGAACACAGAGATCATTTTTAAAAAGTGCCTTGAACATGACTTCCAGGGGCTGTTCAAAGTATGGGTTGTCTAGGAGTCAGTGTCCAGACTCAGAGATGGCTATAGAAGAAAGTGCAGTCTCTGTGAGAGCAGAGCTGAGAACTGAGCAGCCTTATGGGGAGCCTGAAGCTCACACAGAAACCCCAAGGGTATCTGAGGCAGAGTACACACAAGGTAGCTAACCAGCAAAGACGGAGAACAGACATGAGGGGCCAGGACCCCCATGCCTCTGAGGGGTTCTGGTGAGCCCTTGATGAAAGGAAAACTCAGTAATTAGAGGGTTAAAATGCTTTATTCATGGTTTGACCAACCTTGACTCCCAGAGTCTTCAGTAGAGAGGCAGCCATGAGACAGAGCCAAGGGCATAGCTGCGGTCTTTTTTCATCTCTCATGCTTTAAATATAAGCTCTGATGTGATCAAAGCACCAGAGATAAAATGCCTTTCTTAGACTAAGCAGACAGGATCTGGTGTCCAATTTGGACAAGATAGTGGAAAACAAACTCAAGGGGGAAAACATCTCTTGGCCTCAGCACTTGTACACAGGGGTTGAAGAATTTGGCACCTTAACATTGTAAACAAATGCAGACATGGTTTCCTGTGTTCTCTCCAAGCACTGAGAATAGACTAGATATGATTTTAAGAAGGAATGGATTCTAACAGTTCTTTTCTTCTCAGCTAAAGAATTCCGGGTTATCCTTCAAGATGGCGCTCAAGTCTCAGCTTCTGCAGAAAGACTTTCCCAATGTCACCAAGCAATGTCCTCTCTCTTGGGCGCATGATTAATAAATGATCTGTTTACCTAGTGGACTGTCTGCCTCCCTGCAGGAACCTGAGCTCAGTGGACTGTGTCATAGTTACATGTCTTAGCACCGTGATAAAATACCTGATAGGAGCAATCCAAGGGAGGAACATTCATCTGGGCTCATGCTTTCAGAAGTGACATCTCTTGTGATGGGGAAGGCATGTGGCTGGGCAGAAAGAAGCAGCTGAAACCAGGGTCTGGGCTGTTACTGCATAAGGCCTGCCCCTTGTGAGCTGTACTCGCCTGACCCACCATCTAAGGGTCCTAAAGTCTCTCTGAATAATACCTGGGGCTAGGGAACAAACACTGCAATTGACCAGGTGTGGTGATGTATGCTTATAATCCAAGCACTTTGGAAAACAACAACAACAAACCTGAATATGCCACATAGTATAACAACCCACCCAACACTGTTCAGAACTTTCAAGTTTCTTCTGGGACTCAAAGCAATCTCTCACTGTGAGACCTCGTGGAACACAAAAGTAAGTACTCCCCACACACAGTGGCACAGAGTGACATCTCCAGCCCCAGCGGGAAGAACAGGAATACAGCAGCATGCTGTAGCAAATCAAGACCCAAAGTGAGCAGGAGAACAAGTCCTGCAACTTCATGGTCATGTGGTGGCATCACATGAGCTCCTGGGGCTGAGTTGTCACTGCCCCAGTGACACTTATTGGGGACCAAGGGTTCAAATCCATGATCCTATGGGGAACATTTCTCATTTAGGCCACCACAGTGGTGAGCTGGAAAGCAGAGAAAGTTAGAAGAAGAGTCTGGGTTAGCATCTTCAAAGGCCTGTCTCTAAAAAGTGACTTCTACCAGTGGGACCCACCTCTTAAAGGTTCCACCACCTGCCAAAACAGCACCCCAGCCAGAAAAGAAGTACTTAAAACAAGAGCCTGTGAGAGACATTTTGAATTCAAGCCATGGCAGGCTATGAATTTTTGCCTTTGAATTTTCCTCCCTTTCCCTCTATCTTTCTGTCACCTTTTACTCATTGTATTCCTATGCCTGTCATGGTGGCACACACATGCAGTCCCAGAATTCAGGAGACTGAGAGAGAGGAATCACAAGTTTGAGTCTAGCCTAGGCTACAGAGCAAGTCTGAGGCTACTCTGGGCAATATAGTCAGGCATTATCTCAGAATGATTTAGACTGATGATTGGAACTGAGAGCTATAGAGGTTTTGGAATCTTAGTCATCTAGAATCTCTGGAGCTAGGAACCAAATTCCTTTTTGGAAAGCAGGTACTTGAGAGAATCATAATTGTAAAGGTTAAGGTCCTTTTTACAGAAAGAAAAAAAAGTAGATGAAAAAGAAAATGCCAGCTTGTAGAACACTATAAGCAGACTAACCCAGAAATGTGTATCTAAAGCTGGGGAAATGTGAGTCACTCATGCTGGTTGAGTCAGTGACAGTTGCCAAATTGTAGCATTGTATTATAACACTGCAAGATGCCGGTGCTGGGCAACGGTAATCTCTCCATATTATATTTTACAGCTGCATATAAGTCTAAAATTTCTCAGGCTGGAGAGATAGCTCAGCAGTGAAGAACGCTAGCTGCTCTTCCAGAGGACCCTGGTCCAGTTCCCAAACCTACATGGCAGCTCACAACTGTCAGTAACTCCAGTTCCAAGGGATCTGACACCCTCACACAGACATACATGCAGGCAAAACACTAATGAACATAAATAAATCATTAAAATTTATCAATAGCCGAGTGGTGCATGCCTTTAATCCCAGCACTTGGGAGACAGACACAGGCAGATCTCTGTGAGTTTGAGCCTGGTCTATCTGTGAGTGAGTTCAAGGCCAACCTGGTGTACAGAGCTTGTTTCAGGACAGCCAGGGATACACAGAGAAACCCTGTCTCAAACAAACAACAAAATTCTCAGTCATTTATTCATGGATAAATGTAGAGATATTGTTTGTTTGAGACGGGGTTTCTCTGTGTAGCCGTTGCTGTCCTGTAACTCTCTCTGTAGATCAGGCTGACCTCAAACTCACAGAGATTCATCTGCCTCTGCCTCCCAAATGCTGGAATTAAAAGTGTGTGACACCATCACCCTGCAGGACTGAGAATTTAAATGTATACAGTCTCCACATTGTTAGACAGAGAAACTGGCTTGAAAGGATGAGTGTGAAGTCAGTCAGATTGATAGGAACAGACGGGAGATGACCTCAACTATCTTTTCCCTATAGAAGAGCTGGCTCCCCTGAGGAAGGGAGTGCTGTCTGTGATACGTTATTTTGGTGTTGCTTTTATTGGTTGATGAATAAAGAACTGGCTTGGCCTATAGCATGGGAGAAGGAAGGCAGGGTTAGAGAGAAGCCATGGAGCCGCGGGAGATAGAAGCTAGGAATGTTACCTGGTAAGCCACTGCCACATGGCAATACACAGATTAATAGAAATGGGTTAAATTAATATGTAAGAGTTAGCCAGTAAGAAACTAGAACTAATGGGCCAAGCAATGATTTAATTAATACAGTATCTGTGTGGTTATTTCAGGGCTGAGCAGCTGGGAATGAAATTAGCGGCTTCTTCCAACAACATATTTTTTTTTTTGTTATTTGTTGGTGGGTTTTTGTTGTTGTTTTTGTTTTGTTTTTGTTTTTTTGTTTTGTCTTTTGGTTTTCCAAGACAGGGTTTCTCTGTGTAGCTTTGGTGCCTGTCTTGGAACTAGCTCTTGTAGACCAGGCTGGCCTCAAACTCAGTTGCTTATTTGTTTAAAGGCAAGACAGGTAAACACTTCAGAGTAACTTCCCTATCCTGGGAAACAGCAGTATCAAGCAAAGACAATTCATTCTATTTTATTTTGCTTTTGACAATTCATTTTAAAAGTTAGCTATTCTTTCTCTTCTCATTCCTCCCAAGGCTGCTGGTATTCAGGGATGGTCTCATTTGCAAGCAAGGTGACTTAGAAGTTTTAGCTCAGAGATGAGCAGCAGTGATTAACAAATGCTGGCTCTTTGCTAGACATGGTGGTGCATGTTATTAATTCTAGCACTTGGGAGGCAGAGGCAGATGGGTCTTTGAGTTTGAGGCCAGCTTGGTCTACGGAATAAGTTCCAGGAAGGCCGCCGGGACTACACAGAGAAACCAAGCCTCACAAAAACAAATAAACAGGCTGGGTGGTGGTCATGGCAGAGCCTGTAATACCAGTACTTGGGAGGCAGGCAGATCTCAGTGAGTTCGAGGTCAGCCTGGTCTACAGAGTCAGTTCCAGGACAGCCAGAACTGTTACACAGAGAAACCCTGTCTCAAAAAACAAACAAAAACTAAACAAAAACAGAAAACAAATGCTATCTCTTCTTGGTGTTAGTGATTGACAGAGGTGCATAATCTTTTGTCTGCTTCCCCCAAAGCTGAGGCAAGTAATCAGCATGCTTCCTCTGAGAAGTGACCTTCAGCTTGTAGACACCAAGTCACTCATCACTTTCTTCTGCATTCATTATCTGTCCCTTCTTTTGTTTTGGGACTCAACACCATTGTCATTCCCCAGAATCAGAATGTAGCAATGAACACAGACAGACTAGGGAGGTGACTCAGTGGGTAGAGGCACTTGGCCATTGAGCCTGGTGACCCCAATTGCACCACAGGGATCCACACAGTGGAACAAGAGAACCAGCTCCTGCAAGTGGCCCTCTCACTCACAGACAAACAATTTAAATTTTAAAAATGAATGCATAGTAATAAAAGTAATAAAACCATCTTGTTTGCTGATTCCTCTGTCACCTTAGAGAACAAACATTCCTGAGAAGAGAGACAGGAGAGCTCTGTGGACCTATGAATCACAGAGTGTTTGCCTGGCATGGGAGAGGCACTGGGTTTGATGTCTAGTGCTCCAGAAAGGAAGAAAAAAGCAAGCGGGCGGGGGGGAGAAATGAGGAGAAAAGAAAAGAAAAAAGATGAGGAAGAGAGACCTAAAGTCTTCAGAGAGTTTCATCCAGACACAAGGGAGCATCCTAAAGCAAAGGCTAAGAGTAGGAAGGCGTGGGAAAGAACAGTGTGGGCGCAGGGGCAGAGGCGAGGGACGATAAGCCCAAGATTTGAGGACAGAGCCTGCGAGAGGAAAGGCAGGACAAAAGACAAGTTGGAATCCTCTCTCTCTGGTTTTTCAAGACAGTGTTTTTCTGTGTAGTCCTGGCTGTCCTGGAACTTGCTTTTTAGACTAGGCTGTCCTCAAACTCATATAGATCCGCCTGTCTCTGCCTCCTGAGTGCTGGGACTAAAGGCACACGCCACCACTGTGGGCAACAAGTTGGAATCTCAGGATGCCTGGTGAGGAGGCAAATGAGAAGCCACAACAGATCTGGCGTTCCTTTCCATAAAGAAGGTGGTACGTGACATCCTCAGGCGCAGTGGCATTGTTAGCTGGCCTCCTGGCTATGGGGTTTTAGCTCTTCCTCTGTGTTTTACTTTTCATCTATGTGTGTATTTGCATGTGCTCAGCACACCTGTGCTCAGAGGACAACCTTCAGGAAGTCAGTGCTCTCCTTTCACCACGTGGTTCCCAGGATCAAGGTCAGGTCGTCAGACTTGGCGGCAAGTGCCTTAGCCACTGAGCCATCTCTCAGGTCCCTAGCTGTAAATTCTTCGAATCTATGACTCTCCAAAGATAAACTCTATCTACTCGAATGTCCTGGATTTTTTCTTTTCATGGTCACAGAGGTAATATATACTCATTACAGAAGAATCAAGTAAGCAGAGACTTAAAAAGAAAAGGAAATCCCACTCCACTATTACCACCCCCTCTGTAGCATGCTGAAGTTTCTCAGAAGCATATATTCGTGAAAGATGCTTCACAAAGCTGTGTCATACAAATGACTGTTGTTTTCGTTTGCTTGCTTTGAGTCAGGGTCTCACTGTCCAGCCCAGATTGGCCTCAAGCACACAATCCCACTGCCTCAGCCTCCCTCGTGCTTTGTGTCCCAGTGTGTCCCACCACACCCAGACAAACCTGTCGGTTTACAAGGTACTTTTACACTATAACAGTCACCTGTGTCAACAGACATACGACAGTACCCCTGGGAACTGCAGGGCTGGGGCAGTGTTTGTGAGGCTTGCCCTGCCTTCTGCATGGTGAACTTTGCCTTTCTTTTTCCGTGCTGTTTCCCACTGTAACTGAGAACTGCCTGGACGTCATGGGCATCAGGCAGGGACGTGATCCTCTCTGTCTTTAGTCAAGTGACAGGAGTTGGGAGGAAGGTCATTAGCGTATCTGTGACAAAGTTCCTGGCAGCCAAACTTTGACCACATCTATAAAACTCCGTCTAGGTGAAATGGCATCTTTTTTTTTCCTGAAGACTACAAAAAGGAAGAGATAGACATCACCGGTTGCCTTGGATATGTGGGCTGCAGAAAGCTGGTGGGTAGGCAGACCCAGTCGGCCAGAGCATCATAGGCCTTCTTCCCTGAGCGGGGCCAGGAAGATGTTGGCTGGGGCTCCTGAGGCATCGGAGACGTAGGTGCAAAGAACATATTCTCCTTTTTAGGTCAGGTGCTCTTTTTAGACACACAATTTGGAGCTAAGAGGAACATGAGCCTGACAAAATATTAATTCTTGGATTTATTTCTAAGTAACTGTCTCTATCCAAAAGTCTGATGATGAGGGAAGGGAGGGAGTGCTCTTTTGTTCTATTCCTACCTTTTTCCTTGCATGAATTTTCTCTCCCATCTCCACTTGCTGCTATGATTTGATTATATGTGATTTTTTTATATACCTGAGGGACTCTAATGGGCAATGGGCATATTTAAAATTGGACCTATAATAAAAATGATATAAAACATTATTCTGTGCTGCTCAGTGCTATACCTTTATAATCTCATTTAATGACACTGGTTGTGGAGACAGAGGCAGGCAGAGCTCTGTGGGTTCTAGGCCATCCTGGTCTACACAGTAAAATCCAGTTGAAAGCAAACAAGAAAAAGAGAAAAGATTGAAGGAAGAGAGGGAGGAAAAGGCAAGTGCTGCAAAACAGGAATTTGAACCCAATTCCATTGACCCTAGAGCTGTTCATTACATGCCTCTGCTTTCTGTGTCAGTTGGGTTAAGTCGGGGAAGGACCACCAACAAAATAAACTTTAGTTGGAGAGAATGCTGGCGAAGTATATCTCATTCCTTCTCCATGTTTAACATCAGTTTAATATCTTCACTAAGAGTGCCTATTATAAAGCTATTTGCTCAAGGTTATTCGCCTCCTGCCCCGCCCCCATCGTCAGATGATTGTTATTTATAGCTGTGTTTAAACATCCTGGGCAACACAGAGTCACTGCACACTGGATTCATCATCTAAGCATTGATTCTCGAAGCTTAATGATTTGTTTTTGTTTTGTCCAGATGGTAAAAGGATAATTCTTTTACCTTTTAAATTATATTTTGGCTTTCAAGACAGGGTCTTACGCTGCAATCCTACTTGCCTTGGACTCATTGTGTAGCCCAGGCAAGGTCCTTGAGATGGAGGAAATCCTCCTGCCTCATCCTCCTTAGTGCCGCTATTACAGGCATGCGCTATTACTCCCAGCTGTTTTAAGAATTCATCAGTTCTCAGATTGAGTCATTTGGGTCACATTAGTTGAGACCAGATTAATCAAACCCAACTTTCAGACCCTTTGATTACTTTGAGGCTCTGCAGAGTACGAAAGCATCCTTGGTTTCTGCTGAGAGAATGGCAGCCTGGTTAGCATAGTTCTGTATTGTTTTTGGTCTGGTCTGCCTTATCCCACTGCCTGAATACTAATGAGAGCTTCCTAGAAGTCATTCCTCAAAAAGTTAAGTCACAGCATCTAATTATTTGGCTGGCAAGATGTTTTAAGTACATATAATTATATCTTCCCTCCACTTTTGTGAGGGTGGTGAGCCAAGTAACCTGCATCAAGAGAAAATAAACAACATATTAACGCTACTAGCAAGGAGTGCCTAGCTAGAACCCTCATTATATAACCTTAGCATATATAGTGGGTGTTTAGTACATCTCAGTCTGCCAAATTAACATCATCACTGTCTTTGCAGGTGAAAAAACTGTAGGATAAGGGATGCATGCTGATCCTCTTGTGTATATCAGGAGCTGGTATGACTCTGGCCAAGACCTTGGCAATATGACGTTCTCAAGCCTGACCACTGACCTTGGAGAAATCCCTTCCATTTCCATTTTGTGTGTCCCTTCTTGCTTCCTACTCTTTGAGACAGGACCAACTCTCACCTGGGTCCAAAACGATGGCAAAGAATAAGAGAAGGCAGCACAGTGACCGTGGCTTTCTAACCACAGGCACTGGACAATCATCCCTCTATTATAGCACAGTCTTAACTCTTAGACTTCTGTCTGTAATTTGGGGTTGTTCACTGCAAACCAGAGTCAGAATTGAGCTGACATGACCTTTCCTGACTCTGGCAGAACATGCATGTAAGAAGGCTTCTAGAAGAGTAGCTCTCAGGTACTTTCTTCGGGCACACTAGAGGGAGGTACCCAGGGAAAGCAGAATTGGTGTCCACCTGGCCAAGCAGGTTGTCCTTGATACAGGAGGATTTTCAGCACTGCCATTTGTGGATGGGGCCACTGAGGGTCAGGGGGATGCCCTCGGAGCTGCGTCTTGCCCGGCATGTGTCAGGCTTGACTGCTCCCCACAATAGAGCTTTGAAGATCAACCCTTGCCTTGCCCTTCATGGTTAACCATCCTTGGCTTCTATACCTCTCAAACTCTGGGGAGAGCAGTGTTTAACTTCAGTCCATTCCATCCATTTCCGGCGGTATTGTTGGGGAGATTCAAGGGACATTAGAGCAGCAGCCCTTATTTGTCTACATGACCCCTCTGTCCTCTAGGCATGGAATCTGGTAAATAGTTGGCGCTCTGTGGAGCCAAGTATCCTCGTAAATGCAGGGACGGGGCAATGTGAAAAAGTTTCGCAAACCCCAAAGAGATTCAATAACCAGGTCAAGGGCCGAGTATCAACTTCCTTTACTGTAGCTGCTTCTACTGGCGCCAGAACACAGCCAGGACCGATATGTTCACGTTCTACCGGCTTGTCCTCTAGAAAGGAGGCCAGGATCATTTCCAGTGGGCACAGGACTTGGAGAAAAGTGCACACCGGAGCTGTGGAAGGCCACAGGAGAGGAAGTTAGCTAGGCTCGGGACATGGCCAGGATCGAAGGTCTGACCTCGGCCCCGCCGTCGAGCCGTGACAGGTGTCTGCTGGGGGTGTCAGGTGAGCAAGTGACACACCCCAAGCAGGTACACCTTCCTCCGCCTACGAATAACCTAATTACAGTAGCCTGCAACGCCCGGAGGTGGGGGAAGGTCAGTCCAGGCAGTCTGCTTTTAGGAGTCAGTTCTTGTCCTCAAAGACGTGGGACTCCCATGCGGTTCCCAGAGCTTCTGGCCTACGCGCCTTAAGATTGTGACTGTTGTTTCAGTGATCAGGCAGCCAAGGCCAAGACCACATCTGAGAGGTGTTTCCCGACTGCCTTCCCCCAAGACCAGGGCACAGACACAGCCCTCGCCTACCCGGACTGCTCATGCGCCGAGTCCGCGCAGGCGTCTTTCGGAGGCTGGAGCTCCCGGATTAGCCGGGTTCGCCGCTTCGAGCACTGTGCTTGCTCCAACTTCGTTTTTCCCTCCGCCCCCCCCCCCGCGCCGCCCTCCCCGCGGGAGGACCACGCCCCGAAATCGAAGGCACTTCCTCCGGCAACCAGCTCCGCTGCGCCTGCGCCGGGCCCCACGGTACGCCGCTTTGGATCCGGGCCCCGCTCCGACGCCCTCCCCGCGGCCCCCTGACGCCGGCGTGACGTCACCACGCCGGGCGGCCGCCATTACAGAAAGCCTGGTCCCGAGCTAGGGCGAGCGGAGGAGGAGGCACCGCGGCCGGCGGCCCAGTACTGCGGAGCGAAGCCAGCGGGCCGGCGCCAGCGCCTAGCAGCCGCCAGGGGCCGCAGGAAGCACCCCGGGGAGCGGCGGCGGCGTGTGCGTGTGGCCCGGGTGCGGGCGGCGGCGCGGGAGCAGCGCGGAGCGGCAGCCGGTTCGGGCGGGCGTCATCATGGACGAGAAGTTGTTCACCAAGGAGCTGGACCAGTGGATCGAGCAGCTGAACGAGTGCAAGCAGCTCTCCGAGTCCCAGGTCAAGAGCCTCTGCGAGAAGGTGAGCGGGGGTAGGCCCCAGGTGCGGCTCCTCAGGAGGCCGCGGGGACGGTGCAACATGGCGGCACGGAGGCCAGGCCCCCCGAACCTCGCACACCGTCGCCCGGCGCTGCCCGCGGGGACTCGCGAGCGACCCGGCGCCCCCCGCCTCCCGCGCGCTGATTGGACGGCGCCACCGCGGCCTAAGATGGCGCCGCGCGCTGGGCTCCGGGCTTCCGAGCTTCCGAGCTTCCCGGCCCGGCCGTGCCCAGCCCTGCCCAACGCCGAAGAACAGGGCGGCCGGGACCCTGCGTGGTCCGGCCAAGGACTGGCTCTGCTTTGGGCCCGGGAGCGGGACCTAGAGCTGCGGCGAGGTGGAGAAGAGGCATTGCGCTTGCAGCCGGGCTTGCTTTGCCTCTTGGAGCTGGCGATGCCACAGGGTCCCCCACAGGCGGGCTATGAGGCCAGTCCGTGCCCAGCGCCTGTGGAAAGGTCATCGCGTTCGGGTCGGCTTCCTCTGAGCCCTGTTTAAGTGTGCGTTTAACGATTCGAAAAAAAAAAAAAACCGCTAGCCCAATTTCTACGAAGGTCATAGTGGTAGTTACAAGGGAGGAGTATAAAGTTTTCATAGTTGGAAGAAATGGAGGATTTGGTGAGTCATACTATACGGAGAGCTTCGGGATTGGAAATCCAGTGGCATTTTAATTTATGATGTATATGCTGACTCAAATTGGGTAGTGTGAGATCCTCTGTTTAACGTACTTGGCATGATGCCATTTATGTTTAGCATGAGCAACACAGACTGGAAGAGAATCAAATATTGTGTCCTTTCTTGGTTGAAAGTTTCTTTCTTGTGTTTTGTGGCTACAAGTAGTGGTAGTAATCCCCGAGTTGACCTTCTGTGTTCAGGCAGGGTGCTGAGTCCTTCCACTCAGGGAAGTGGTAACTACGCTTTGTATCTCAGGTTAGCTCGTTCCATTGGTTTTTTTCCCCAAGAGTTGGGAGAGCTTTCGGTCATGTGATATTTTTCAGGTCTTATTAATGCAGTTTTCTAGTATAAAATGTTCATCTCCACTCCGTTTTGTGTTCGCTTTTCACGGTTACTTTAACATAATTTTAGTACAAAATTAAGGATTATGTTAGTAATTTGTGTTAGGAAGAATTTTTGGAGCACTGTATGCTCACTCCTTTGTGGTTTGATATAAAAAGGGTTTTGTGTTTGATGAATATTTCCTGATGACACAGTTTTTCAGAAACTGCTGAGAATAATTGGGGTTTAAGCCAGACGTGGATTTATCTACCTCACCCTGGCTGCCCTGGTACTGGTTATGTAGCCAGGGTAGCTTTGAACTTGTGGCAGTCCTTGTGTCTCCGCTTCCCAAGTGCTGGGATGGTTACATGTGTGTGCTACACCAAGCCCACTTAAATCTCCAATATTTTGATTTTCGTTTATCTCAAATCAAATGAGGTGATATTTTTAAGGTTTAGAAGATAAGTTTTGTTTGTTTTTCGAGACAGGGCTTATTTGTGTAGCCCTTAGCTGTCCTGGAACTTTAGATCAGGCTGGTCTTGAACTCACAGAGACCCACTTGCCTCTGCCCCCCGCCCTCAGTGCTGATATTTAATGCGGCACCACCACTTCCGGGCTAGAAATAAACATTTTAAAATTTACTTATTGTGCTCAAAAAACAAAACAAATAAATCTAATATGTATTGCCAGGTCCTGGTTTCTGGTTGCTGACTCTGAACATTTTGGTCAGCTAAATGTAGTCATTTGTATAGAAAGACCACTCATTAGACTGGAACACCACTACTTTTTGTTTCCCAACTAAATGGTTGTAACTAGTTTTCAGAAGTCCAGTTACTATATAATAGTTAAAACATGTTCTGAGGTCACTTCTAATCTAATGGGATTGTGTCCTAAACTAGCACTTGTATTTCTGAGTATCCAAGATTGCATGCTATTATGAAGAGAATCGGAAGACAATGAAGAATAAATTATACATATCCTCAAGAAACTTTAGTTTAGTTGGAAAGACTAGGATGGTAATATCAACTTCACAGTGGATCTCAACCTTCTTAATGCTACAACCCTTAAATGGAATTGTTCCTCATGTGTGACCCCCCCCAGCCATAAAATCATTTTTGTTGCTTCATAATTGTAATTTTGCTAGTTATGAATCGTATTGTAAATGTCCGATATGCAGGATGTCTGATACAGGACCGCTGTGAAAGGATCCTCAGCTCACAGGTCAAGAACTGCTGCTCTAGAGTCTGGGGAATTGTCTAGATCTGGTTGGCCTGTGAACATGGTTTAGGAGTACCTTCATTACTTAGATGAGAAGACACCGATTGTAGGTGGCACCATTCCCAGGTTGGGGGAGGGGAGGAGGTCCTCAATTGTGTAAGCATAGAGGAAGCTCCCTATGGTAGAGGTCCCCAGTAATCTAGGTTTGACCCCTTAGGACCTACATGGTAAAATACCTTACTCTGACCTGTACAAACAAATAAATGTAATATTAAAAGTGTGAGGATGTATTTATTGCTCCCTTTCCTTTTATGTGATGTGAGTACCTCCCCTCAAGCTCCTGCCACTGTGACGTCCCTACTGTGATGGACTGGAACTGAACCAAAATAACCTGTTTCCAAGCCAGACGTGGTGTGTCCCTTTAATCCCAGCACTCAGGAGGATCCCTGGTCTACAGAGTGAGTTCAAGGACAACAAGGGCTACACAGAGAAACCCTGTCTCAGGAAGGAAAAACAAAACTTTCTCCCCAAAGTTGTGTTTCTCAGGGTGTCTTTATAGCAGCAACAAGGAACTAAAGGAAGTATGGGCTGAGTAGGTTTGCTTTGGAGAGACTGTTAAAGACAGTAGATAGAGAGGTGGGGTGGGCGAGGGTAAAGCTTAATGGATCCAGTGTGTATTGCCTTTCACATCTTCATGAAACTCAGATGTGAGGCTAGCCGGCTTAGATCTTTTTCTCAATATGTACAGATTTTAGGGTTTTAATGTATGTGTGTCTTAGGTATGCTAATATGTGTGGAGGTGCCCATGGAGGCCAAAGAGGTGTTGGGTCCCTGGAGTCTGGTCATTTTGATCCACTGGACTTGGGTGCTGGGAGCCCAACTTCAGTCCCCTACAAGAGCAGCATGGACTCTTAACCACTGAGCTATCTCAGTAGTCTAAAGTTTTAATTTTAGAGCCACATAAAAATAATTCTTGCCAGGTAGTGGTGGCTGCATGCCTCTAATCCCAGCACTCAGGAACAGAGGCAAGCCTCCTCTACAGAGCCAGTTCCAGGACAGCTAGGGCTACACAAAGAAACCCTGTCTCGAAACACCTAAAATTAATAATAATAACACTTGAGAAGAGTGGTGGTGGCACATGCTTTTAAAATCCCAGCACTCAGGAGGCAGAAGTAAGTGGAGCTCTTTGCCTTTGAGGCCATCTTGGCCTACAGAGCTAG
The DNA here is from genome assembly GCF_982192425.1 of Myodes glareolus. Lineage (NCBI taxonomy): Eukaryota > Metazoa > Chordata > Mammalia > Rodentia > Cricetidae > Myodes > Myodes glareolus. The sequence goes on along the minus strand of NC_142034.1, from coordinate 72,426,519 downwards.
TTCCAAGAAAACCAATGATGCTACACAGAGAACCCCTGTCTTGTCAAACCAACAACAACAAAAAACTTGATTGGTGGTGCATGACTTTAATCCCAGCACTGAGGAAGCAGAGGCCAGCCAGAATTACAGGGTGGGACCTTATCTCCAAAAAAGGTGGGGGTGGAGGAGCTAAATGAAAATGACAGTTCTTGAACCTATTTCAAAGTTTCCTTGAAATAAATACTTTTGATGAATGTTATTGCCTAACTTGCTTGGTTTTGATTGTATTTCAACTTTTGTAATGATGTAAATCTCCCAGGCAATACTAAGATGTTTTAGACTGGGAAATGCATGTCTTGGTATACCTTGTACAAGTCCTAGTAAAACAGAACAGGTAATGTTTTATTGCCAATTCTATCTCTAGGTGAAAACTATGTTTGCTTTTGTTGTGTTTGCCTTCTAAATATTATTTGTTCATTTATTTTGTTTCATTTGCAAGATAACTGTTCCTGTGCCTAGATGGACCTCATACTCACCATCTTCCCACTTCAGTCTCCCAAATGTTAGGATTGCAGATATATACTGTAGATGCATGTGCTGCCATATCCAGCTTTAACAGAAAATTTGAAAATAAGCTACATTTTCTGTCAGTTTAGTAATGCTTGTTAAAGAACTACACCCATCAAAAATAACTATTGATGATCTCATAAGAAGGAATGATAGCCTCAAAGTCCTTCCCCCTTACGTGAAGATAAAACTAAAACTAAACCCCAATGGTCACTCCGATTAACCAGCTTGAGAACTCTCTTCTGTTACCTTGTCACGATAGCAGTGTTGCTTCAAAGCAGAAAGGATCCAGATGTGTATCATAACAGTGGGGAACATGATTGTTATGTTGCTGACACATTAAAAAGAAAGATGGGCTTCAAGTTCCTACCCAAGCTAAGCATACTGTGTGTTCAAGTATATATATGTACCTTGCTGTTTTAGGGAGTTTGGGGTGAGCGTGTGCAGTTTCATCTTAGGCACAGTTCCATCAACAGATTAAAAAAAAGTAAATACTATCTACTTGCTGTGTGTGGTCATGCATGCCTGTAATCCTAGCACTCTGGAAGCTGGTGCAGGAGGATGGCCAAGAACCAAAGGCAGGTGGACTTAGGTGAGTTTGAGGACAACCTAGACTCATAGTGAGCTGTAGGTCAGCCAGGATTATACAGTGAGGCCCTGTCTCAAAAAATGAGTAAGCCCAGCACTTGGGAAACAGGCAGGCGGATCTCTGAGTTTGAGGCTAGCCAGAGCTATATTAGAAAGATTCTGTCCCAGATAAATAAGTAAATAAAGTATCAGTTTGCTTTTGAACTAACAATAATAAAATGGCCTTTTATTATATGACTTAAGGGGCCTTGGGGTCGGATGCCAGTTTTGGCTTTGTGCTTTCAAGACTTCCAAATACGTAAAGACGTTAATGTTCTTAGTTTCTTCCCCCAAAGGAGTTCTTGACCTAGGCATGCGGTTGTCCATTTCTTTGCGAGCATTATAGATGTAATAGTCTTATGGTGTCATTTAGTTTAACGTTTGCTGCACGAGTGTGGAAAAGGGAAACTGCTTCTTACTAATTTATTTGCTAAGCTGAGCTTTTTTTTAACCAATATTACCGTTTTTTCTTTAAGATTTATGTGTATGGGTGCTTTGCCTGTGTATATGTATGTGCACTGTGTGCGTGCCTGGTGCTCTTGGAGGTCCGAATTATGGGTAGTTGTAAGCCATCAAGTGGGTTCTGGAATGAAACCAGGTCCTTTGCAAGAGCAGCAGGTGTTCTAAACTGCTGAGCCATCTCCCCTGCCCCCCCCAAGATTAAATTCCTAGATGAAGTACTATATTTCTAGGTTTTATTTAAAAGGCTGTTTGGCTGTCTCCATAGCAGTAGTTAAACTATTAAGAATGAACAGGTGGGAGAGGCATTTTGGAATGTTTTTCTTTCACTTTGGTGTGGTCACTGTTGTTGTAGATAGAAAGCAGAGGCTCAGCAAAGTTGAGTGGCTGGTGAGGGTGGCTGAGGGGTTGTATGGGTTGCGACTTCTAATTCCAGTATTCCTATCTTGCTTCCAGACCCTTGTTGAGGTGTTAATAATGAAGGTGCATGTAAGTTGGGCCATCCTGAATTGTGGACTCAGTGATTCCATAAATTGAAGGCATTGTGTTCTTTCTGCTGCAAAGCTCCATTCCTCAGATAGTGTTGTCCCACCTCTCTTTGAAACAGTAATTCTTCCATTTGCATGTGGCTAACTTTATTTGTCCCTCAGATAAGACTGGTAAGATGAAAACCATGGTCATTATTTTGTCAAGTAGTATAAATCTCACGAGGAGAGACTTAAGTTGTAAAATGTTCTATAAAGGTAGATGGCCTCTGTTGCATGTTGCAGTTGGCACTCAGAATGCTGTTCTTTTCATCTCCAAAGCCTCCGCACACCTGTAAGCGTTTGTTCCATGTGCTCCCAGAACAGGGTGGGTGGTATTGCAGCTTGGGTTAACTGAATGAGAAGGTGTAGTTATGCTCACATGCTGGTTCCTCGGTCCTCCCTGTCCTCTGCCAAAGGCCCATAATCTCTGTTCAAATATTGATTATAAAGGTGAATCTCATATAGTATCAACAGTGTTGGGCCCTGGAAACCAGGCCTGGTAGTGCCGAGAATCCCAGCTATTCAGAGGTTGAGGCAGGAGGATTTCATGCTCAAAAACAGCCACTTAGTTTTGAGACCCTGTCTGAAAGTAAATGAAGAGAAAGCTTGAGATGTAGTTGAGCCACACAGCGTCTGTCTGGCATGTGCAAAGCCCAGCCACAGAAAGAGGCTTTTATTCCCACCCTGTAGGAATAACTGGGACAGATTCTTTTCGTTGTAACCAGTATTTTCCCTTTTTCATTGTAAGTCAAGTTTGTCATAGTTAACTGAAGTATCCTTTTTAATGTGGAGAAAATAAACACTGAATTTTGAGTTGTCTTCTGAGGGCGCTAAAGGGACCAGCACTTTGCTCCTACTGTGGCTATTTCCATTTTTTTCTTTAAAAATTAAAAAAATTCATCTTTGGAAAAGTTCTCTCATTCCTGAGCTATATCTGAGCTGACCTAGGTTTAGGAGAGGGGAATATTTTCTTGGTGGTGTCAGTTTTAAAATAGCTTTCTTTCTTCATAGGAGTAGGGGGTAGGCTTAAGAGGGAGAACTCTCTAATTGCCAGTTTGAAGGTGAGAGGTGACTGTTGAACATTCTGGGATTAGCTGTTTCATTTTTTCACAGTACAGTGGCTTTACCTATTTATAAATTGGAGTTGCATATTGAGTGGATGAACACAGCAGAGGGCATATTTCTGAGTCCTCTTTATTTGTGACTGCATGACCAGCTAGTTGCTTGATCCTCCATTCTCTCTCCCTCCTGCTTCAGTCTTTTTAAGTGTAGATAATATTTCTGAGTGCATATTTTTGTTTTCAAGTTACTGTTTATCTCACACATGATAATTCTTGTATTGGGGTTGAGCAAAAGGCTGCAAACTTTGGTTCTAGACTGCTTGTTTATCTGGGTAAGGGCAAGTGTGGAGTTGAGTTTGCAACGGCTCCAGACTTGGCTGTGCTGTTGGTAGGCTTGTGCTTCTGCTTTGGATTCCGCTGACCAGTCCTTATTAGGCCTTCACTGTTCAACTTTATCTTGATGGCATATCTCCGCACAGATTTAGTTTGATTTTTTTTTTCTTCTTCTCTAATTAATAGCAAAGTTTTAGCTGGGCAGTGGTGGTGCATGCCTTCGAGGCCAGCCTGGTCTACAGAACAAGTTCCAGGACAACCAAATCTACACAGAGAAACCCTGCCTTGAAAAACAAAAGAAAAAAAAAAAAGAAAGCCAACACTAACTTCTTTACATAAGATGGTTGATGGTTAGTGTCTCCTTCCAGAGACTACTCAGGGCAGAATTTGTGAAATACAGGATTGTTTCTGTAGTAAAACACATCATTAATCATCCAGTAAACTGCATCATATTTCCCTCATTAAAGACCTTAAGGCTCTACTTTTGCCACACAGTGGTGGCGCACACCTTTAATCCCAGCACTTGGTAGGCAGAGACTATGAGTTTGAGGCCAGCCTATAGAGTGAGTTCAAGGACAGCCAGGAATACACAGAGATCTGTCTCAAAAAAACAAAAGATTCTACTCTTGACCTATTACAGGAATTCCTTGGAGTACTTTTTTGTTTAATTTAATTTTTTTATTTATTTATTGTATGGGGGCATTAGAAGGTGGTCTTACTGTATGGTCCAGCCTGTCCTAGAATTCAAGATCTTGCTATTTGTGCCTCCTGAGTGCTAGATTTACAGGCATATTTCCCCCACATCCTCCTAAGAGTGTATTATTGTTTTGAAGGAAAACACTATAAACATACACCTTTAAGAAAACATCTCTAGGAGCTGAAGAAATGATAGCTCAGTGGCTTAAGAGCATTGGCTGCTCTTCCATAGGACCCTGGTTCGATTCCCAGCATCCACATGGCAGCTCACAGCTGTCTGTACTTCATTTCTTGGGGAGCTGGCACCCTCACACAGGTGCATGAAGTCGAAACATAAAATGCACATTAATTTTTTTTTTTTGAAGAAATCTTAAAAACTTTTTTTTTAAGTGCCTCTGATTCTAACACAGTAAGCTAAGGGCTCAGGATCTCTAAGTTAGAGGCCATCTAAGCCATGTGAGGCCAAGATGTAGGCCAACCTAGGCCATAAAATGAAGTCAAGGCCTGCATGCGGTGTTAGGGAAGCCCAGTGTCAAAAGTCAAGTGGTGGCGCTGTAGATGAGTGGCAGAGCCCTTGGCTGAGAAGGAAAGAAGGCTTCTACTTTCATCGTGATTTATTTAAATAGAGCAAAATGAGCAGTAGGTGACTGAGCCAGTTTTGGAAACAAGGAGTTTGTTTTGGCGCCCATGAAGTATCGTGGTTCTTGTTGTGTGATTCAGTGATTGTTTTTTGTTTATTTGTTTTTGTCTTGTTTTGTGTTTTGTTTTTGAAGCAGGGTTACTCTTTATAGCCCCTAGCTGTCCTGGAACTTAGATCCACCTGCGCCTTCCTCCCAACTGCTAAGATTAAAGGCCTGTGCCATCAGCCAGGTTTGAGACCATCTTAGCATGTTATCTAGGACTCGAACTTTCTGGAACAGTATCAGGAATTTAACTAATCGAGTAGCCAAGGACAACCTTTTAACTTCCCATGCTCCTGCCTCTACTTCCAAAATGCCAGGCATTTGCAACCACGTACAGCTTCTACTTTTTTTTTTTTTTAATGATGGGGAAAACAATGTTTAAACTTAGCCAACTGAGTTCCACAGAAATTGCAGTCTGCCCACCTGGGCGTCATCACATGATCAGGAGGCAACCAAACCTAGCCCCCCCCCCCCTCCGTGGGACTATGTGGGGTTTTGCCTCCTTGGGGTCTTTTGAGTTTGGTGTTTATTTGGGCCTTGACATCTCCAGTGAGTACAAGTGTGGTGTCTGTCTTCTGTTTTGTTTTTGTTTTTGTTTGTTTGTTTTGTTTTTTGTTTGTTTATTGATTCTGTGCTTAAAAAGAGCCTGGTGATTGCCTGCTGTACAAACCTGCTTCTGTGGAGGCATTCTGAGGGTGTTTGACAACCTGTAAAGCTGTGGCTTCTTGGACTGCTGGAAGTTAGGGGAAGGTGAATGACAGACATGCTCATGGACATCTCAGCACTGCCTTTTTGGTTTTCAAAGCCATGGATTTGACTTTAGAGATGACAGGAATAATTTCTGTGAGTTCTGTGTCATTTTGATGAGTAGCTTGATACATAAGTTCATAAAAGGATTTTGACACAGTTGGGTTCTTATGCTTCTAAGTCAGGAGGATCTCATATCAGATACTTAATTGCAGTTGATAACAGTAGCAAAATTATAAAGTAGCAATGCAGTGATTTTATGGTTGGGGGTCATAACATGAATTGTGTTAGAGGGTTACTGTTCTACTAAAGTGTTTAACTTTAATGGATGGGTGGCTTTTTCTACAGTGTAAGTTAACTAGAAATGACAGTACTATGTACCTCTAAGGAAGTGATAAATAAGTAATTGAACCTTCCTTGCTTCCTTTTCTTTCCTTTTTCCTGTCCTGTTCGGTCCTGTCCGGTCCTGTCCGGTCCAGTCCGTTTTTTTGAGACAGGGTTTCTGTGTTAACAGCTCTGGCTGTCATGGAACTTGCTTTGTAGACCAAGTTGATCCCAAATTTACAAATACCCAACTGCCACCGCTACTGCCCAACTGGATTTTTCTTATTATCTTCCTTGAACAATTCTGCCATGGATGAGTTACAAAACCTAGTTCACATAATCCTGCTTTCATTTCATCTTATTTGATCACTCAGGAGGCAGAGACAGGTGGATCTCTGGGTTCCAGGACAGCCAAGGCTATAGGGTGAAACCCTGTCTGGGGACAAGTGGGGTGGAGAAGAAAGTAGAGTCTGTCTGTGGGTCTCTTACATCAGGCTAGCGATGAAATTGTGAGATGCCCGAGTCCAAACATACTGAGTGTTAGTAGTGTGCTAATGACCTCCCCTCAAAGATTGCACTCTTCCCAGAATTTCCACATTGTTTAGATTGCATTTTAACTTCCACATTTCCTGATCATAAGATCTTGTTTAATAGAAGGGCCCCATTTCTTTTTTAAACTGAAAATATTCTTCTAAACTTGGTGAGTGTCTGGAAATAGGCTCCCCCAAGCCGTTGGAGAATAGAAAGTAGTGATTCTATGGTCGGTTGTACTTGGGTAGCATTGGTAGGTGTGAAGAGGAAAGTAAATGTTACTGACTTGGGCTCTTTTTTCCAAAGATTACAACCAAATTTGGGGAAGAAAGAAGAGATCCGTGTTTCAAATGTGTAGCCTTAAATTGTGGTAATGTTGGTTGTCACCAGTTGGCTCATTAGCAACATTGTTCTCTATTTGTGTGTTGGGGGAGGATTCTTTTGAGAGAGGATAGATACCTGTAATTGTCCAGACTGACATTGAACTCGTGGCAAGCCTCCTGCCTTGGCCCTGAATGCCGGGATTGCTGGGTAGCAAAATTTCAGTATGGGCATTTGATCATGTGTCTTCATTTAAAGTGGTCTCCCCTTCCTGATGATACGTGGGATAGTCTACTTTGTTCATTTAGTGTTTTCTTTTCCCCCTTGCTTGCTTACAGCCTTTCTCCTTTGCCATGGAAATGACCTATTTTGTACACCAGTGTCCAGTGACTAGCACAATGCAGAGTCATTCAGATGGTTTAGCAGATAATTGTCTTCCAGTATATGTTTTTAGCATATGTGGATGTCTGGCTGAATGATGGCTTCTAAAAGCAGCCTAAAAAGCATGTATGCTATATTGGGTATTCTAATTGTAAAACAAGAACTTTATATTGTTATAAAGAAATAGAATGAAATGAGAGAGAAATTTAAATGTCTTAAACTCCAAAAAAAAAAAAAGTCAAGACCAAGAAACCTCAGCCTGAGGAGACATTAGTGCTCTTTTTTTTTTCTTCTTCCAAATTTACTTATTTACCTGCATGTATGTCTGTACCACTTCCATATTGGGCCCTCAGAGGCCAGAAGAGGTTTGGATTACCTGGAACTGGAATTGCAAATAGGTACAAGCTACTGTGTGGGTGCCGGGAATTGAACTTGAATCCTCTGAAAGAGCAGCCAGTGCTCTTAACTGCTGAGCCATCTCTCTTCAGCCCACCTCCTGGTCGTTTTCATCTTGTGTGGGTGATACTAATGTCTTTAGTCTCTAATGAGATGGAAATTTGATAGCCTTTACAAACTGAGAGTGATGATTGAATATCATCTTGGTACATGTTCTCTAAACATCTCCCTCAAGGTAGCCAAAGGAAAAACTAACCATATCTTGTCTTATAAATATAGCCAATGGGCTAGTAAGGTGACTAAGTCTCTTGCCAGTAGACCTGAGGACATTGATTTAATCACTAGGACACACATGGGTGGAATGAGAACTTGCACACAAAATATATAAAATAGATTTGGGGGTGGGAGGTCAAGACAGGGTTTCTCTATGTAACAGTCTTGGCTGGCCTACTGAGTGCTGGGATTTAAGGTGTGCGCCTCCACCAACCGGTACAATAAAATGCAAGTTTTAAAATTAAAAATTTTAATGTCTATCTTGGGTTGCAAATGCCTGTGGTTTCATATTTTGCCAGTTTCGCCCTTTGCATTAATAAAAACAAAGCATCTATTTTGATGCTGTTTAATGCTGAATGTATTGCTTTATTTTTTTCTTTGTAGGCTAAAGAAATCCTGACAAAGGAATCCAACGTACAAGAGGTTCGGTGTCCGGTCACTGTGTGTGGAGATGTACATGGGCAATTTCATGACCTCATGGAACTCTTTAGAATTGGTGGTAAATCACCAGATACAAATTACTTGTTTATGGGAGACTATGTGGACAGAGGATATTACTCAGTTGAAACAGTTACACTGCTTGTAGCTCTTAAGGTAATTTTACTTTTTCTGTTTGGGCCTTTTGAACTGAGTGAAAGCCCTCTGGAATGTTCTTTTCCTACCATGACTTGTTATCTTCATCTGAATGTTAAATTTTAGAACAAACTTCCACGCCTAATTAAGAATGCAAATAATGTGGATGTCAAACTTAATCATCCTGTCTTCATTTGGAGCCAGAAGGTGGTTCAGAACACAGTGCCATGGGATACCTTGAGGTCTTTTGTTGGTTTGTTTGTTTTTAGACAGAATCTCACTACATAGTTCTAACTGTCATGGAACTCACTATGTAGACCAGACTGGCCTCAAACCCAAAGAGTTTGTAGTCTACCCCTGTCTCCCAAGTGCTGTGACTGGCAAACTAATCAAGTAGAAGTTTTAGTTTAGTACATTGACAATGGAAATAATAACGACTGCATTAAGTATTAGGAGAGTTTGAACATCTATGTTTGGTTATTTACTTCATTTGACAGTCCTGTGAAAATCTGATGAAGGAAGAATTGAGAGAAAAAGATCAAATTTATAAAGTGAAGATTTTGTTGTCTTTAATATTAGAAAAGAGATTTGATCTTAGTGTACAAGACTGAGCAAATGCCTAAACAATAGTTTATTCCCTTGGAGTAATAACAATTAAACATGAGACATGAGTGCTGTAGTGTCAGCTCTGGTGAGGCTCAGGTAAAAGTCTTAAGAGTTGAGGCCAGTCTGGCTTATATAATAAGACCTTTTCTGAGGGGGGGGAGGAATAATAATAATAATTAAAAGAAGCAAATTGGACTAGAGAGATGGCTCAGAGAGTTAGAGCAGCACTGGAAGCTCTTACAGACCTGGTACCTTCCTTGCCAGCAGTCCATTGTATGCTTAATAAGTAAATAAATCTTTTTAAAAAAAATAAAAGAAACAAATTTTAGAGTCCTTGTCATTTGTAGCTCTGAAATGTAGAGATGAAGAATCAATGCTGAAACACATTGGCATTGATTTAGAGTCGAATGCTGCCTCTGCCCTAGGAAGTTGTTTGACTTTACCTTACAGGGGGAAAGTTTACCGCTCTTCCTAGGCAACAGATTCGTTTTTTATTGCAGAATATTCTGAACAAGAAGTTTGCTGTCACCGATTTTTCTTACGTAGAGAAGTAGTGAGAGTTAGTCAGAGCTAACTAATGGTGATCATTTACAATGCTGAGAGTACTGAGTGTTTAGAGTAGACGGGGGCACTTTGTGCAGTGTCTACATAAGGAAGAAGCTGGTAGCCCAGGATCATGTGGAAGGGCTTGGCTGCCTTGAAGAATCCGTGTACCACTGGGATTGACACTGCTTTAATCCCAGTACTACTATGGAGACCGAGGCAAACTGAACTCTGAGTTCAAGGGTAGCCTTGTCTAACACATAAAGCTCCCACCAGCAAAGGCTCCATCCCTGTCTTCAAAAAACAAACAACAGCAAGAAAATTTATGTACTAAGGACTAGACTGCATTGTGTACTCCTAAATGTCAAGGCACAAATCTTAATTCCCTGAACCTCAGAGTGTGACTGCACTTGGTGCTAGCCCCTTACATGAATAGTTAAATAAAATGAGATCATATGGGTAGTTCTATAAAAAGAGATTAGGGGGCTAAGGAGATAGCGCAGTTGGAAGACCTGAGTTCAATTCCCAAAACCCACTTTTTTAAGTGCCAAGCATGGAGACATCCCAACCCTGAAGAAGTAGAGACAAAAGAGTCCCTGAGGTTCACTGGCCAGCTAGCCTAACTGAGCTCCCGGACAATGAGATGCTGTCTCCAAGGGGGCAGATGACCATTTGTAAGAATAGCGCGCGAGGTTGTCCTCTGCCTCCAGGTGTATATGAACATAGGGAAGAAGATGAGACCACATGGAGAAAACTGCTGTCTGAATCAAGAGATGACTTTAACTTTAAGAGACCCCAGCTCTGCTGACACCTTGAGGAAGGGTACCTCTGTAGTGTATGGACTCGCTGTGAAACTCATGAAACTATGGGGAAGGTGGCCCTTTTTTAAATGCTGTCTGAACAAATGCATCAGAACAGATTGTTGGCCTAAATTAATAGCAGGGGCTATAAATTTAAGAAGAAAAAAAAGTCTGCTCTTGATTAGGCTCAGATTTCTCAGCTGTGTTCATAGAATGATAATCCAGGGCTGGGGATGCAGCCAAGTTTCTAGAGTGCTTGGTTAGCATGCAGACCCCCAGCACAGTATTATAAGTGTGATAATATAGACGTGTAATTCTAGCAATTAGGAAATGGAGGCAGGAGGAACAGTTCAGAGATGCTGCAAAGAAGAAACATTTGTTCAAATTATTATTTTCTTGGTGCTTCTGGTTGAACTCAGCCTCCTGCATGCTAGCACAGGTTCACCCCTGAGCTGTAGCCTCGCTTCAAATTTAAAACATTTTTACAGTTACTTGTTAATTTTATTTTACTGTGTGGAGTACATACATGCCATCAAGCATGTATGGAAGTCAATTCCCCTTTCACCTATGGGTCCTAGAGAGCAAATTAGTAGGTAACAGATAAAATGTAGCCATAATTTATTTTGTGGCATAACTAATTAGGGCCAGTGAGATGGCTGAGTAAAGACAGTTGCCACAGAACCTAATGTCTTGAATTTGATAATTGGAACCCACATGGGCAGAATAAAATGACATGTACACATGCACTTAAAAAAATGAATGTAATTTAAAATTAGGCTTGATGGCAGACACCTTTACTCTCAGTCATTGCGCTAGCCCACACGTACCTTTTTTTAAAGGCCTGTTAATAATAAGAAGGGGTTTTTGTGGTTGTTTGTGGGGGTTGTTTGGGCATTTATTTTACAGGTGACAGGGTGTCCAGCCAAGACTGCCCTGCAGTTGTTTACAGTCATCTTAGTGTTGGGGTTATAAGCTTGTACAGCCATGTCAAGACAGATTTCTTTCTTTCTGTTTTGTTGTTGTTTCATTTTTGTTTTTTGAAGCAGGGTTTCTCTGTACCCTCTCTGACTGTCTTAGAACTTGCTTTGTAGCCCAGGCTGGCAAAGTCACAGATCCACCTGCTTCTTCCTCCTGATGGTCTGGATTACAGATGTGCGTCAACACCACCCAGCTAAGACAAATTTCTTGAGACAGGATCATACTATACCTTGAATAAGCCTCAAATTCTTCATCCATCTGCATGGATGCCTAACCTTAGATAGATAATCTAATTTTAAATGGGCAAAGTACTTAAACAACTACTTCAGCCTAGAAGATAGATGGTCAGTAAGGACATGGTTAGTTAACATTGTAAGTAATTAGGGAAATCTACATTGAAGTCACATATACCAACTAATTTGTGTCTTTTTACTAATACAGTGACTACAGTAAAAATCATAGATGAATATGTCAGGAAATTAGACACCTCATCCATTCCTGTGAAGAATGTGAAATGGTCTGGCCACTTTAAAGAATTTTGATAAAGTTGGATATAAACCAGTCATCCACTTCACTCTAGGAATATGTTCAAGAGAAATAAAAGCATATGAACAAATGAGTTCAGTAACTAATAGCTGGGGAGGCTGGAGCAAGTACAGAAACCATGGCAAATGGCCACCCTGGGAAGGTATGCGTCCCCGTCCACGCTGCAGCATGGTGACTCCAGGGTGGTTCTCCAAGGGATATGCAGCACGAGAAGCTGTATTCTGTTGGTTTTCACTTAATTTAAATGTCTAGAAAAGGCATTGTCAAAAGACATCAGTGGTTGTCAGGAGCTGGGGGAGGGATTGCAGATAGGCATGAGATCTTTGTAAGGAATGCAAGGCTCTAAAATTCGGTTGTGGTGATTGTTGCTTAACTGTAAATTTAGTCAAGGTCATAGAAAAACCTTTCACACAAGATGGTACAGGGGGTGTGGTTTTAATTGAGTTGATATTGATAAATACTTTTTTTAAAAAAATGTTTTATGATCACCAAATGTGGTAGTGCACACTTTTAATCCCAGCACTTGGGAGACAGAGGCAGGCTGATCTCCGAGTTCGAGGCCAACCTGATCTACAGAACGAGTTCCAGAGAAACCCTGTCTCAAAAAAACAAACAAAAAGTTTATATAATGTGTGATTTCAGTCCATCGAAATGTAGAAATGTGGGGTGTTTTTTTTTTCCTTCAAAATTGGAACTCTGGGTTTCCCTATAGAAAGTTTTATGAAATATCAGTTGGTTTGTTTTGTTTTGGAAAAGAGCTAGCTGTCTGTCTGTTTCACTGTAGGTTCGTTACCGTGAGCGTATCACCATACTCCGAGGGAATCATGAGAGCAGACAGATCACACAGGTTTATGGTTTCTACGATGAGTGTTTAAGGAAATACGGAAATGCAAATGTTTGGAAATACTTCACAGACCTTTTTGACTACCTTCCTCTCACTGCCTTGGTGGATGGGCAGGTGCGTGCACCTTAAACTCTCTGCTGTTTTCATTTTTTTCAGTTACTGCTTTCTTAGTGTTGTTTTTTCTATGTATCAGGTACTGAACTGTACAGAATGGGACCCTGGGGGTGGAAAATGTAACTCATTCAGCTTTGGGGGCTGTTTGTAGAGGAGTCTAGGAGACATAAAAGAGGTGTTTGCTAGTAGATGTGTACTTACAAACTTGGATGAAACTTCTGAGTATGAAGGTGACTACCAGTAGGGTAAGGTTAGAGGGACTTTTTGTTGAAGAAGCCTCAGCGATGGCAATTGGTAAAGAAGAAGAATGGATGCTTAGTGCTTGGGGCTTGGACAGAACAATGGCCAACTCTTGAGAGTCAAGCCTCATTGAAACGGAGAGGGCCTAGAAACTGATGTGACCAAATGGTGGAGGCTCCTACCTGAACTGTGCCCCAAATAGCTTAATTTCTCTAGGTGTAGTTACCATTTGTAATCCATCTTTTTAGATCTTCTGTCTACATGGCGGTCTGTCACCGTCCATAGACACACTGGATCACATCCGAGCACTTGATCGCCTACAAGAAGTTCCTCATGAGGTATGACTTCTCTTTGATAAATTCTTCTCAGAAACCATAGGAAAAGGGAAAATTGTTTAACTGTAGCTTAATTCATTGTGTGTCCACTCAAATTGTAAATGAAGTGACACATGAGCCCTCTTAGCATTGCTCAGAAGAAATGTAGAAACCTCTGCTGTCGCTCTTAGCCCATGCTGCCTAACAGTGAAAGTGCACTGGCTTACTGGGAGAATTATCTGTATTTTGTCAATCATATTTTAATAAAACGCTGATTGGCCAGGCAGGCAGTATAGGCAGAAAAGCCAGACAGGAAATAGAGGTGGAGCAAAGAGACTGGGAGTATTCTAGGAAGCTCCCTCTGCCAGTTCTGCCCAGACCACCGGAGAGGAAAGATGTAAGCTGCCCCACTGGAAAAGGTACTGAGCCATGTGCTAACGTAGATAAGGATAATGGGGTAACATAAGTTATAAGAGCTAATAAGTAGCCTGACCTAATGGGCCAATCAGCTTTATAATCTTATGGAGTCTTGTGTGTGTTTTTCTTTGTTGCTTGCCGGTTGTGGGGTACTGGGAGGGACAGATACCCCAACAAGCCGGCCCCATCATGTTACACTACTGATGGAGCGCACCTGTAGGTCTGCACTGGGCCTTGTTAGAAGCGCTTCTCATTTCAGAGAGAGCTTAACTGCAAAGGTCATGCCTCGCTAGCAGACACCACTCAAAAGTGATTTGCACTTGGAGTGCGGCTTCTGGTGAATTATCAAATCAAGAATTTCCACTATGGTAAGAGTCAGTTTATAACTTGTACCTGCTTCTTAGGGTCCAATGTGTGACTTGCTGTGGTCAGATCCAGACGACCGTGGCGGCTGGGGGATATCTCCTCGAGGAGCTGGTTATACCTTTGGCCAAGATATATCTGAGACATTTAATCATGCCAATGGCCTCACGTTGGTGTCCAGAGCTCACCAGCTGGTAATGGAGGTATGTTCTTTTCTTTGAAACTTGTCAGACTTAACTTTTTAATGACTGAAGGAAAGGAGCTTGATATTGGGGCTGTTAGTGGGACAGTGCTGTATTCCCATAGAGTCTACCACTGGAGCTGACCCCTTTTCCGTAGGTGTGCAGTCAAATGAAAGTCAGGTTTATGATGATAGTGGTATATATATTTAATGGATCTTTAGGTTTTGTTTGTTTGTTTTTGTTTTTGTTTTTTTTTTAAAGGTGGGGTTTCTCTGTAGCTTTGGAGCCTGTCCTGGTATTTGATCTGCTTGCTCTGTGTAGCCCAGGCTGGCCTTGAACTCAAAGAGATCCGTCTGCCTCTGCCTCCTGAGTACTGGGATGAAAGGTGAGCACCACCACTACCTGGTGTATCTTCAGATTCTTAATGACTTGGAGGGACTTGGGATCTAATGATGAGAGGGTTCAGACGTAGAGATAGAGAAGGGTATAATAAAGTGCAGTTGTGTTTGTTTATACATATTCAGTATGTCTGTGTGTAGGAAAGGGAAGGAACTTCAAAGCATTGATGTAGTCCTTTGGATGCCTGGACTGTAGGTGATAGGAAAGAAGTCTCCTCTAGTGGGTTCTTAACTTGAAACATGGGTTACCACAATTTCTCCTCTAAAGTGTTGTCAGGACTAATCCTGAGATAAGTATGGCTGCACACGCTTGCAACCTTGTTAGTTAGGCTGAAACAGGATTGCCTTGTGATCCAGACCAGCCTGGGCTGCACAATGAGGCCCTGTCTCAAATAAGTTCATTTTAAAATTATGTTTAAGGTCATGTAAATGAAAGAAAGATTTATAGAAACATACTATATAAGAAGCAGATTAATATTTGGTGATGGATAATATTTAAAATGGCTTTGTTTGCTTGTTTATTTATTTGGTTTCTTGGAATATGATCTCTCTGTTACATAGTTGTAGTTGTCCTAGAACTCACTATGTAAATCAGGCTGGCCTCAAATTCACAGATCCACCGACCTCTGTCTCCTGGGATTAAAGTATATGCCACCATGTTTGGCTGGCTTTTAAATGCTAAAAAACAAACTATTTTTTTCATTTTAGCCATAACAAATAAGTTCGTGTACATTTTACAGGTTTTTTAATAATACAAAAAATTAACCATTTTTGAGAGAAACTGTCATTTTTCTGTCTTAATAGAGTTTTTTTTTTTTTCCCTGCCTCTTTTTTACAGGGATATAACTGGTGCCATGACCGGAATGTAGTAACAATTTTCAGTGCTCCAAACTATTGCTATCGTTGCGGTAACCAAGCTGCAATCATGGAACTTGACGACACTCTTAAGTATTCTTTGTAAGTATTTACCCGAGCTGCAGCTGCTTGTTCTCTTACAGATTGACTTTACAGATTGGGAATGAACCTACACGTAACAGAAATTAGTTTCTCTTATTTGGAGCCCAGATTGAATTGATTTATTAGGTCTTCAATTTCTTGTTGTTGTTGTTGTTGTTGTTGTTGAAAACAGGGTCTTACTATTTATCTCTGTTTTCACTGGAACTCACACTATATAGACCAGACTAGCCTTGAACTCATAGATATCCACCTGCCTCTGGCTCCCAAGTACTGGTACTAAAGGCCGTTGCCACTAAGTTCAGTGGTCTTCAATTTCTAAACTCATGTTTTTATTATGGATCAGATCAATATGTTAGACATTTAAATGATCTTATTAGAAGGGGCCCCATTATATGAAAATGTAGTATCTAGGACTGAAGTACAGTTACAACACAGGTTCAAAGCTCTAATCTTAGTACTTGGAGACTGAGGCGCAGGAGGTTTGAGAGGTTAAGGACATCCTTGACTTCTTTGCTGTTACTCTAACCAAAACCAACATGGAGTTAGGGGGAACAGTTGTTCAGGCTACAGTTCCAAGTTCTAGTCCACTGTTGAAGGCAAGAATGCAACACAGCTACTCAAATAACATCCACAGTCAAGAGTAGAGAGCTAGGTGTAGTGACATATACCTTAATTCCAACAGAGGCAGGAGGATCTCTGTGGATTTGAGGCTAACCTAGTCTATATAGAGTTTCAGAGCCAGCACTGTATCAAGAAACCTTGACTCAAACAAAGCAAAAAAGTAGAGATACATGTGTGGGTCCTTACTTATGCTCAGTTAGCTCTCTTCATTCATTCTTGAAGAATTGAGGGCCCCGTGTCTAGAGAATGGTAATGGCCACAGTGGGCTTGGTGTTCCTACATCAGTTATCAAGATAGTCTTCCACAAACATGCCCACAGCCTGACCTAATTTAGACAAGTCCGCAGTTAAAACTGTCCCCAGGTGATGGCTCTTGTATTAGGTTGACAGCTAAAACCGACTATGCACGTCCCCTACCCCTTAAAAATAA
Source organism: Myodes glareolus (assembly GCF_982192425.1). Taxonomy (NCBI): domain Eukaryota; kingdom Metazoa; phylum Chordata; class Mammalia; order Rodentia; family Cricetidae; genus Myodes; species Myodes glareolus. Next base: position 72,409,689 of record NC_142034.1, on the reverse strand, counting down.
ACCAACAACTTGAGCTGAGGTCTTGCTATGTAACCCTGACTTTCCTGGAACTCAGTTCATTGGCCTCTGCCTCTTGAGTGCTGGAATTAAAAGTTGGGTTCTTTTTTTTTTTTTTTTTTTTTTTTTTTTTTTTTTTTTTTTTTTTTTTTTTTTTTTTGTATTTATAACCCAAGCTGGTCTAGAACTGTGATCCCCTTGCCTCAGTTTCCCAAGTGCTGGTTTTAGAGCGGTGCCCAACTTTGAAGTTGGGTTTTAACCTGTTAAAATGTGCTGAAATTGGATAAGAAATAAACCATAACATTTGAAAATTTGAAGGTTTTAATAAAATACATGGATGTATTCTTAGAATAGAAACAGTGAACCTTATTTTGTTTTTCAGCTTGCAGTTTGATCCAGCACCTCGTAGAGGCGAGCCACATGTCACTCGTCGTACCCCAGACTACTTCCTGTAATGGAAATTTAAACTTGTACAGTATTGCCATGAACCGTATATTGACCTAATGGAAATGGGAAGAGCAACAGTAACTTCAAAGTGTCAGAAAATAGTTAACATTCAAAAAACTTGTTTTCACACGGACCAAAAGATGTGCCATATAAAAATACAAAGCCTCTTGTCATCAACAGCCGTGACCACTTTAGAATGAACCAGTTCATTGCATGCTGACGCGACATTGTTGGTCAAGAATCCAGTTTCTGGCATAGCGCTATTTGTAGTTACTTTTGCTTTCTTGAGAGACTGCAGAAATAGGATGTAAACATTAACACCCGTGAGTCCAGTTGACTTCCACTTAGCTGTAGCTTACTCAGCATGACTGTAGATGAGGATAGCAAACAATCATTGGAGCTTAATGAACATTTTTAAATAAGTACCAAGGCCTCCCCTCTTGTTTTGTTTCTTTTCAGGGATACCATTTAATTTAATTGTATGATTTGTCTGCACTCGGTTTATTCCCTTCTCCAATCTCAGCCCCACGTTGTTCTTTGTTATTGTCAGAAACCCTGGTGAGTTGTTTTGGATAGAACTGTTTCCCCTCCTGTAAGATGACGTCACTGCACAGTCACCGCAGTGTTTTCATAATAAACTTGAGAACGGAGAGAGTCAGCTTTGGATTGTATCAGTGGGCACGACTGGTGCTGTTTATTACACAAGATAAATCAATTGATCAATTTCGGAATTTGTAGAATTCCGGGTAAAGAAAAATAAAGATCAAGGCCACTGTGTAACCTCTCTGGCAACTCCTTGGCGTTCTTCAGAAGAACTTGGGGACTTGTTTGTCTGACATTGCAGTTTGTCTTGTTGCTGGCCTGCGCTTGTGAAAGGAATCTGCTGCTTCAGTAGGACTTGATTGTTAAAACATAGAACTCAAGAGTTTGTTTTTAGGATTTTACTTAAAATGGCATGTTTTCAGGTAGAACTTAACAAACTAAATGATGTGTCTAATTAGTGTAGTTTCTGGTTATAAATATATTGTTATGTATATTTCATAACTCTTTAAAATGATTGACAGAATGGTAAGTTCTTAACAAACATTTGTACATTTCTTGTCAAGTCGTGATCTAGAGTTAAATTTGTCTCAGATAAGCTGTTAGAGCCTTAGCCTGTGTTAAGTTCCTTAAGTGGTAAATCAGTGAAGCCAAGTAGGAGCCAACTTTTGGGTTAGGATTTGTGTTTGGTCCCAGACCCGAGAGTGGTACCTGAGTGCCATGCTCAGCAAGTTTGCCCTTATATTCTTTGACTTGGCATAGAAAACGAAGAGTTCTTCTGCGGGGACTGAATATTTGCTATTCTAAGCTGCCTGGGCAGACATCAGGATGCGTAATCATTGCTGTGTGAGTGTGGTAAATAAATGCTTCCTTGCTTTGTGCTGTGTTGAATTTGGAACCAACAGTGAAGTTACAACACTGCCCTGCATAAACAAACCGGTTTATGAGTTAATTGTCCAAATCAAAAGGCCCTTGGTTTTTCTAGGTTATCTTTTCTGAGAAAAAAACACATTCTCCAGCCTGTTATTTTTGCTAGTTTGTCTTTTCTTCCTAGCCAAACAAATAACATCTATGTACAGTACTTTCTTTCTCAAAAAAAGAAAGAATAAAAACAAGGTTGGAGTGTGGGGCGAGCAGGGGAACAGGGTCTTACTGTGTGGTCATGAGTGACTTGGAACTTGTTATATAGACCTAACTGTCCTGGAACTCATGGGTGATCCTGCCTCCGCATGCCACTGTGCCCAACTTATGTACTTCTGATCTGACAATAAAGTGGCATGAACACCAAGTGGCTCCTGAGGAACCTGACAGTGATAGAGTGGGCTCTACTGGAGTCGGGGTCCTGTAGTTGACAAGTGTCGTCTACATACAAATTCTCAGAATGGGGCTTGTGGCAAAGATGGGTTGATCTTCAAACCACTGTGAGTTGGAACAAATTATTAGGCTTCCCATCTAAACTTAAAGATGTTAATACTTCAATCTGACTGTAAAATTAATAAAATGTGTGAGCTTCATAATTTTTTCTAAAAATCTAATTAGAGTTGGATGGAAATCGCTAAAGAGAATTTCTTAATGGGTACTATAATGAGATTGCCGTAATTTTTTAAGCTTCTTGATTAAGAGCAAAAAAATTGTCAAAATGAGTGTTATGAAGGAGTCTGGAGAGCTGCTTAGCGGTTAATCAGTTCCCAACTGCTGTAACTTTAGCGCCAGGAGCTCGTTTCTCTCTCATGGCCTCCACAACATCAGGTGCACACATGGGTGCGTACCTGCAGGCAGAGTGCTTATGTACATAAAATAAAACAAGGGTTTTTTTTTAAGAAATATTAATTATGGCTACAGCTATAGTGTGTTGGTAGAGCGGTTGCCTAGCATGTACTGTGTCTTGGGTTCCAGCTCTAAAAGCACACATCTTACCCCAGCCTTTTGGAGGCAGATGATGGATCTCTGCTTAAGAATCTGAGTACTCCGGACAGAAGTTTGTTTACCTCAGAGCTGGTGAGACAATAAAGGCAGGCACTTAACACCAAACCTGGAGGCTGAAACTCCACTCTGGCATGCACGTGGTGGAAGGAGAGAAGCAACTCCTGCAAGTTGTCCTCTGACCTCCGTACACAAAAGCAGTGATGTATATACCCATATACACAGATGTTTAAAAAAGAATTGGGGGCTAGAGAGACGGATCCATGGTTAAGAGCTAGCTAGTGCTACTCTTGAAGAGGAACCATGCCCTCATCTGAAGCTTCACGGTTGCCCCCTAACTCTAGCTCCAGGGGATTCAGTGCCTCTGGCCACTGTGGACATTAGCATTCATGTGCACATAACATACACACACATCATTTTTAAGATAAATGCATTTTTTAATTAAAAAGTTTGAGATTGAATTTATAAATGTCATTGTTGGGTTTGAATATTTTAAGAAATATGCATATTTTTATTTTAAAACAAAAACAATGTCATATTAAAAGGGCACCAGGTTAAGTATGCCTCAAGCATTTTTCATTTTGGTCCTAGCTGTTTGAATGCATTGTACAATGTATAGTGGTGTGGTTATCACTCTGTGTAGTGGAGCATCAGAGCCTCTTGATACCATTTAACCATTTATCAGTGGATGCCCACAGACGCCAGAAGATGGCAGCAGATCCCCTAGGGCTTCAGAGTTGAGCTGTCGGTGTGGGTGCTGAAAGCTAAATTTGACCTGGAGCAGCAGCAAGTGCTCTTAGCCTCTGAGCCATCTTTTCATCCCCTCCTGGCTACATAGTAAATATTTGTTGTTTTAGTCGATGTGCTTTGAATGGGAGAGTAATGTCTATTCTGTTCTTTTTCAGAATGACCTGGCTTCATTGGAAACAGTAGTTATTTCTGTGGATTTCAATCTTGATGTCCATAGAGATTTTAAATTATTTGAAGGAGAGCTTGGGCATAAGTATGTCTAGGGTTAAGAACCTTGACTCAGCCTGGCATGATACACATAATATCAGCATTTGGAAGGCAGAGACCGGTGAATCACTGAATTCCAGGCCAACCAAGGTTACGTAGTGAGACAATCTTGTTCGTTTTGTTTTTTGTTTGTTTTGAGACAAGGTCTGATTTTACTTTGTAGCTCTTGCTGTCTTGAAACCAGGCTGGCTTTGAATTTACAGAGATCCACTTGCTTCTGCTTTCCAAGTGCTGGAGTTAAAGGTGTATATTATCATGCCTAACATGAACCCGTCCTAAAAATAAAGAACGTTGCTTGTTTCCGAACTCCACCCGGATTTTTGTGGTGATGGTATCTGTGGGGTGGCAGTGACTTCACTCATGTGTTTCTAGAAACAGCCAGTAGTTTGCTAATAGGCTTAGTTTTGAAGTAGATTCTGTCCTTTTGACCTAAACCTGTAAACCTGTTTTTTATTAACCTCTTAATCTCATTAATTCTTTGACTATTTTTAGCTTTTATAAACTATAATATTTTGGGTTTTTTTTCTTCACATTTGTGCCTATGTTAAAAATAATCTTGTCAGCCAGGCATGGTAACGCATGCCTTTAGTCTCAGCACTTTGGAGGCAGAGGCAGGTGGATCTCTGATTTCAATGCCAGCCTAATCTACAAAACAAGTTCTAGGACAGCCAAGGCTGTTAAAAGAGAAACCTTGTGTTGAAAAATACTAAAATAACCATTGTCAAGGTTATAAATGTATTTGGACATGACTAGTGATGGCCATACCTCTTGTCAGACTGTTAGAACTGTAAGGATATTGTTTGATTGTGACGTTTTCATACATATGTGGACTTTGATGGCCCTCCATTCTCTACCTTGATCGTGTAAATTCCTTCCAGTAATATGACTTTGTTATTTTTGTTTGTTTTTGTTTTGAGATGGGGTCTTATGTAACCCAGGCTAACCTGGGACTCAGATCCATCTGCTTTTGCTTCCTCGGGTACTGGAATTAAACACGTGGACCTTCACACTTGACTCGATACGGTCATTTTAACAAGTTAGTGTCTTGTGTTCTGTGTTGCATGGTTATGTTGTAGGGTCTTTCTCCTTGGTTAGGTTTGTTGCTAGATTTTTTTTTTTAGATTTGTGAATGAGATTGCTCTGATTTCTTTTATAATAGGTTATTACTATATGAAAAATACTGATCTTTTTAATAAAAAGATTTTATCACTAACATGTAAGATATATTTTTGAGTATAGGCATGCCATAGTGTGCATGTGTTGGTCAGAGGACAAATTAATGAAGTCAGTTCGTGTGGATCTAGGGTGAACCTCAGGCTTACCTGTCTTGCTGGTCCCATGCTACTGGTTTTTAGATGTTGGTTTTGTAATCTTTCTATTTGACTAAATTTATTAGGTCTAAAAGTTCCTAGAGACTTCAGGGTCTTTTTGTTTGTTTGGTTTTTTGTTTTGTTTTGTTTTGTTTTTCGAGACAGGGTTTCTCTGTGGTTTTGGAGCCTGTCCTGGAACTAGCTCTTGAAGACCAGGCTGGCCTCGAACTCACCTAGATCCGCCTGCCTCTGCCTCCCGAGTGCTGGGATTAAAGGCGTGCGCCACCACCGCCCGGCCTTCAGGGTCTTTTTAAATATAGGACCATGTACTCTATAAATAGGAAAAAAATACATACTCATATATATTTAAATGGTCTCACTGTCCAATCCTCCTGACCTGCCTGGCTTGGAATTTGCTGTGAAAATGAGGCTGTCTCTGCCTGCCTCATCTGTGCTGGGATGTTAAAAGGTGCTTTCTGGATGATTAAAGGTGCTTTCCATGTTGGGGGTCTAGTTGCAGATGACCTTGAACCTGACCTGACCTGACCTTTTTGTCTTGGGCTCCCGGGTACTAGAATTACAGGTATTTGATTTCTATATTACTTTTGCTGATTTAAAACAAATAATAATAATGAGCCCTCTTTGCATTCCTGTGATTAAGCTATCTTGGTGGTAAATTACCTTTTTAATATTGTTAAATTGAGTCTGCAAGTATTTTGAGAATTTTTATATTGAGAATATTGGTCTATAGTTTTCTTCTTTTGGTCGTGTTCTTTGGTGAGTTTAGAACCAACCAGCATGGTCCTCATAGAATAACTTTGCAGACAAGTCTCGGTATATTGTGGGATAGTTTGAAGAAGTTACCCACTAGTGTCTGCTACTTCATGCTCAGTACTTCCATTATGTGTGTAAATGCGCCACATGCATGCCTGGTGTCCACAGAGGCTAGAAAGAAACATGGGGTCTTCTGAGAACTGAACTTACTGTGAGTGGCCATTTGGGTGGTGTGAATTCACTCAGTAGACTAGGCTAGCCTTGAACTCAGACACCAACCTGTCTGCACACCACGGCTTGGGATTTGTTTTGTTTTATGTGTCTGAGATCAAGCATGGTCTCCTTTGTTAGCCTCTTCTTTTCTTACTGTCTGTAAGCTTTCTCACCAACCTTACCTTCAAACCTCGAAGTCTGACTACCTGATCTAGTCTAGTCAGCTTCCTCTCTCTCTGTTTAATTCTGCTTTATTTTTTGAGACACGTCTCAGTGTAGTCCAGGTTGGCCCCTGTATTCATTCTCCTAACACTGCCTCTCAAGTGCCTCAATCTTTCTTGATACACCTCTCCTGAATTCCTTATCCTGAATTTCATCTAACTAAATGTCTGGAGTAGAGCCCTTCACTCCTGGGTGATTGTTCTGTGCTGCATTGGTGCTTCTCTGTAGAGACTCCCGGCTGATACTTGGTAGAACAGGCAGATAGGTTTAGACAGTGATGTCTGTGGGCTTGCTCCTGGGATTCCCTCTGATCTTTTAAGAACGTTCGGTGTGAGGGGGTATGGAGGCGGCCTGCCCTCCGAGTCTGCACAGAAAGGTGGTGTCTAGTCTTATTGTTCTCCCTGCTGTTACTGTAGGATCTTGAACCCCACCCCTTTCCCACTTCCTAGATGTTCTCACTTGGATCCAGTTGTTGGTTTGGGGTTTTATGTCCCCTGGTCTTTAAAATAAAATACTTGACGTTGGAGTGGAGAAGTGCCTTTGTTTTATGTAATTGTGAACAAATATCCGAAGAGAGAGCTATTCTGGCCCAGTCTCAGGGATACAGTCTGCCGTGGTGGGAAAGGAGCAGTGGTTAGGGCTACCCTATCGGTGGCGGCAGGAGTAAGAGATGTCATATGGCAGCTGACAGGAAGCAGAGATGCCTCAGAGGCCTGCCCTTGTGACTCACCTCTGCCAGCCAGGTCTCACAACCTCCCAGAAAACCACCAGTTGGGACCAGCTATTGAGACGTGGACTAGCATGGAATGTAGAGATCTGTCCCCGTTGGATGGGTAGTGTGTAGAACAAGGTGAGTGGCGGAGCTGCTACCTAGCCTACCAAAAGTGCATGGACGCAGAAGAAGTGGAGTGGAAACTAAGTTCAAACAGGCTGGGAAGGTGTGTGATCACAATGTATTATGGAAGTAATTCTCAGAAGAACAAAAACATTGTCTAGGCTCTGTGTTAGGTGGCACTCTATGCTGCCTGGCCAGATACCCTTCTATGCTGTACTCAATAAACTTATAAACATACATACACCACCTCCTGATACTCTGTGTGTGTCACTGCCCCTACTGTGGTGGGCAAACAAGGATGACCACTCCTGCCAGTCTTCTCTTGACAATCCTTGTCTTCTGGCTGCGGGGGGAATATTACCCCATTATTGTCATTTGATCAGTGTAAGTGGTGGGACCAGGGCTGGTTGGAATACTTTATGGTGTCCCTTTATGAAGTTCCCTTGGTTGGAATCCAATAACCCTCGGTTGCCCTCAAAGAAACGCGTGGAAGTGGGGGGGATAAAGGACCTAAGGTGCCAGGTAGGGCCTTATGCTTTCCACCACCCACCCACAACTGTAGATGGGTTTTTAACTACCTGTTTGGGTGGATAGGTTTGTGCACAGGAGTGCAGTGACCACAGAGGCCAAAAATGGGTGTTGTATCTGCTGCAGCTGGAATTAAAGTGACTCGTGAGTAACCATGTGGGTGATCCTCTGCAAGAGCAGCAAGCACTCTTAACCACCAAGCCACCTCTCCAGCCTCATCTCTAGTTTTCTGTGCCTGAATGGACTGCAGGGTGGCTCCTCTACCATTTTGCAGCAAGCTTGAATGAACCTCACGATCCTCATCAGCACACCGCACCGAGGAACAACTGTCTCCTCGTCACAGCTCCCACCTTAGCCAAGCCGATGCTGATGCTGGCCACATCTGTGCTCCTTTCTCCCCACTGTCTCCCCCTCCCTAGCTCAGGGGCTCTATGGGCTCTGCACTGGTACTTCCCGAGACAGCCAGAGTGTCTGGGTGTCTCTTTCGACATAGTTGTGAATGCATGTTTCTCCATCACCAACCTCAGTAATAAGTAACTGTTCTAAGTCTCAACTCAGCTGCTAGAAGCTAGGAGGTGACTATGAAGCCTCATCTGTATTCTCCCCAGCTGTCTTCAGACTCACTGTGGACCAGAGGGAGGCTTTGAACTCCCAATCCTGCCTCCGTCTCCAACAAATGGGGATTATGGTGCACACCACTAAAATTGACCTCTCTTACATGTACATTGATATATAGATAGATATGTTTGTGGTGTGTGTGTTGTCAATTTCACTATGTAGCCCTGGCTGGCCTGGAGACTGGTATGTAGTACGGGCTTGCCTTCAACTTACAGAGATCTGCTCCTGCTTCGCAGTTGCTGGAATTAAAGGCATGCACCACCACAACAGGCCTTTTCTTTTCTTTTGTCTTTCTTTCTCTTTTTTCTTTTTGGCAGGAACTAATGTATTCCTGAATGCTAGAACAGGGCATTGGGTGCCATTGGACCTGCAGGTACAGGTAGTTGTGAGCCTCCAGGCACTGGTTCTGAGAAATGAACTCCAGAGGGACTCAGCAAGACCAGTCTTCACTCTTAACTGCTGAGCTAGCTCCAGGCCCTCTCATAGGTTTCCCTGAAATAGAATCTTAAGGATTGTCTTGTAGGTCTCTTGAGTTTCCAAGTTCATCTCGGATCCTGGGGGCAAGAGGTGCACAGAGCACTAGGCTGGAAATCAGAAGCTAGCATTTAAAAAAACAGGGCTGGGGGCATGTGAATTTTCCAAAATGAGATTATTTGCTTAAGCCTCCTGGGAACACTGGGACATTTCTGTCTTCAGCCTGAGCGCCAGATGGCCCTGCACCATTTGCTGCTTCAGAAGCGCAGCCTAAGTGACTTGCATCTTCTGCCAGTGCCGATAGTTTGATGCTGCGGCCCTGAAGGCGCTTCAGGCACAGCTCACGTCAGGACTCCATGCCGGAGGAGGAAGAGTCCCCAAAGCGGGCTGAGTAGGAAGAGCGGTGCTGCATGTTTAGTCCTGAAATGGCAGCTGGGAGTGAATACTGCACAGCTCTGAGCTTCCCGTGTGCCAGACATTTTGTGCGGCATACTTCAGTTGAGGCGTCTCCGCTCAGTTGAGAACAGTGAGGGGCCTGCTGCTAGGGAAGCCAGGGTTCCCTGAAGACGCCTGCTAAGGGTTCTGGAAACTTATCTTAGGTCCTCTACAAGAGCAGCCAGCAAGTGCCCATAACTGCTGAGCCATCTCTCCAGCCCCTATCTTAATTTTGTGTGTATTTTGCGTGCATACACATAATGCATGTGTATACTGCATGTGTGGGAGCAGGTGCCTGAGGAATCCAGAAAAGGGCATCAGATTCCCTGGAACTGGAGTTACTAACAATTGTGGCACAGGGAATTGAATCTGCGTCCTCTGGAATAACAACAAGGACTTTAAACCACTGAGTCATCGCTGCTGTTACCCAAGGCTCCTCTATTCCCCTCTGCGATCCTGTCTGAAGAGATGGCTGAAGCATCCCAGGTTGTACCCTCAGACGAACTTCTCCCCTGAGCTCCCGAGCTATAAGACCAACTGTCCACTTGATGTGCCTCATCAGGCTAGCATCTCAAAATGAGTTCCTGGGGCTGGTGAGCTGGATAAAGGTGCTTGCTGCCATGCCTGATTACTTGAGTTTGATCCCCCAAATTCATGGCATAGAAAGCAAGACCTGATCCCCTCACAGTTGTCTTCTGAACTTTGCCCATCCTCAAGTAAGTAAACAAATAAATAAATAGAGTTCCTTACCTCCTACCCAAACCTTTGGTATTTTCTTCGCCTTTACACAGCTTTCCTCCACAGTAGTCCAGTAGCAGTACTTTTTGTTTGTTTTGTTTTTAGAGACAGTTTCTCTGTAGCTTTGGAGCCTGTCATAGAACTCACTCCATAGACCAGGTTGGCCACGAACTCACAGAGATCCACCTGCCTCCACTACCGCCCCCCCCCCCCCCCAGCATCAGCAGGACTTCTAAAGCCATTTTCTTCTCATCATTCACCTACCCTAGCTCAAACCTCCTAAAAAAAGCTCCCCTGGCCCTGCTGCCCCATCTATTGCGAACTTGTTTGGGGACACTAGTCCCTGTACTGGAGGGCAGAACCACGTTGGGGTTTTTTGTTTGTTTGTTTGTTTTTGGCCCCTACCAATCAGACAGGGCTTCTGAGTTCTAGATAGGCGGTGGAGGGGGCAGTTCTGGGACAGACAAGTGGCCCTCTGGCACCACCTGCTGGGCAGACCAGTGAGTGCTGGTGGTTCTGGGGCGTTAGCTAGGATAAGGTTCAGCCTTCTGTGAGCACTTGGAGGTACCCATCTGTACCAGAAGATTCTCTGCTCTGGGGCAGGGTGGAGCAGACTAAAGGCCATTCTCTTCTAAGAAGCTCTAGCTGCCTGTGGTGAGACAGCCACACCCAGATTCAAAGCCTTTCTCTTCACTTTTCTTTACTGATTCTTTATTAATTTTCTTTATTGATGGGTTTCACATCATGCATCCCAACCATATCTCATCTCCCTGTCCGTTCCTATCTGCCCTCTGCCATTGCAACCTCCCCCCAAAAACAAAACAAAATTCAAAAGACAAAACAACCAAACTAACACAAGTCTTGGTGTGAAACGTTGGAGTGGGACAGAGTGAGTCACACAGTGTCGCCTTTAGTTCATACATCTTGTTAATGTTCGTTGAAATGAGTTTTCTGGTTTGCGGTCTCTGCCTTCTGCTACACCCTCGATCCTGGGACTCCTCTTGGATATCCTGTTGTTGCCTTGTGTCATAGAGATCCTGCAGCTTTGGATTTACAGGTTCAGTCCCTTCATGTGCTCCTGCAGTTCATAGATGAGGTGGATATTGGGGTGGACCAACTCATAGCCCTGGTTCTGGGGCTGGATGGTAGATGGGTTGGTCAGCCTGCCAGCTTTCCCTCAGCACCAGCAGGGCAAGTTCTTCAGTATTGCCCTGGCTAGCTCACCCACTGCAGCAGACAGTAAGGAGCAGGTTTATTCTGTTCTCACACCCTTGGGACTGGCTCACCAGCACCCACACCACCAGGACCAGCTCTACTCTTTTGCCCAGGCGAGGCGCGGGGCTCACTGTCCCAGTCTTATAATTCTCATGCTCCTGAGGCCAGCTCTCCCATCTGTCTCAGGTGGTAAGGGAGCTCTCTCTCTCATCCGTGCCACCACATGGCAGATGACGAGAACGGGGTCAGCTCTCTTGCTCTCATACCCTTGGGGGTCGGCTACCTGCACCCCCACAAACAGGGTTAGCTCCACTGTGTTGTCAGGGCAAGGTGCGGGGCCCATTCTCCCGCGTGCTGCAGCTGGTGCGGGGCAGGATCAGCTTTTCCACTCTCGTGATCTCAGGGTCTTCTCGCCCTCTTGCTGCAGGTGATAAGTCGGGGGGATGGGGAAGAGTCTCTCCCTGGCAGATGAGGGGTGGGGCCAGATCTCTCATGTACCTGTGCCCCCATCAACAAGGTCAGCTTTATTGTGTTGCCCAGGTGAGGTGCAGGGCCACTCTCCTGAGGGCTACAACTCAAGTGGGCTCTCCCACTCTTGTGACCATGGGACCAGTTTTCCCGCCCACATAGGTGTCAAGGAGCAAGGGGGGGCATCTCTCCACCCACTCCACCACATGGCAGACAGATAGTGGGGCCAGCTCTCCCACTCCCCCACTTTCCAGGGCCAGCTTACCTACAGCCCCACTAATGGGGTCAGCTCCATTCTCTGCTCAGGCAAGCGAGGTGCAGGGGTCTCTCTCCTGAGGCTGCAGTTAGTGGGGGGAGGGGAGAGACCAGTTCTCCCTAGTGCTGCAGCCAGTGAGAGGCAGGGCTGACTTTGTACAGTCCTATCCTCTCTGTCTTTGGTGGTAACAGAAACCTCAGACATCAACACAGATCGAGACTGTGGCAGGGCCATGGACCCAGGCATGGCCCTTGGCAGCAGTCCAGGCCTGGACTCAGGTGGCAGCATAGGCCACTCTGATATGTATGGCCTAGGCAATGGCACAACCTCAGACACTAGCATGAGCCTAGGTGGTGGTTCAGACCCTAGTCCTCCGCATGGCTCTTGGTAGCAACATGAGTAACACAGACTCTGCTCTTGCACCATGGACCCAGACACGGCCCTTGTCGGCGGCCCAGCTAGGATGGTACCCAGATTGGCAATACAAGTCACTCAGATTGGGATGGGTCCAGTGACTCTGTGGCCCTCGAACATCTGTAAGGTCTCAAAGTGGCAGCCCAGATCCTGGGCATCTGCATAGCCCTCAATAAGAACAGGAACCTCAGACATCAACACAGACCCTGGCTATGACTGGGCCCAGACATGGCCCCAGCCACAGCTTGACCCATACAACTCCAACAGCTGTGTCAGGGCCACGGACCCTAACATGGCCCTTGGCAGCAGCTCAGGCCCAGACATCACCATGGCCCCAGATGGCAAACAGGCACCCATGTCAGCTGGTTCCTCACTGCTCTGGACTCTTCAGATATGCTACTGTGAAACAATCTTTTTGTAAACTATGAGTATTTGTTGCTCTCATTGTTAATAAAAAGCTGATTGGCCAATAAGTACACAGAATTTCCTGGGAAGAGAGAACGCTGGGAAGAAGCAGGGCGAGGTCACAGAGACTTACCAGGAGAAGCAGAGAAAAACCACATGAATATGCTGTGCTGGAAAACAGTACTGTCACGTGGTACAGGAAGGTAAGAAATACGGGTTGATTTAAGTTGTAAGAGCTAGTTAGTAGCAAGTCTTAATTATGATAAAGGATAGTTTCCTTAATTTGCCAAATGTTAGTAGACTAAATATTGTAACTATAATTCTCGCTTGATAACTGTTTTGTATATGTAATTTTACTACGTTAAAGTTAAAACCTTCCTTTTTATTTAGACATAAAAGGGGAGATTATGTGGGATGTCCTTCTGTATATATGTTGCTTTTATTGGCTAATAAATAAAGCTATTTTTGCCTACGCCAGGGCAGAATGTAGTTTCACACTAGCTCAGAATGGAGTATAATAAAGGTCTCTTTATTTAGGGGTAGACTCACAGATCAGCAGTCCTCTGCATGAGCAGGGAACGAGAACCAAATCCAGCAGCCATGCCCCTACCTCTGCATATAAAGTACTCAAGACCACGCCCAAAGTGGGCCAGCATCTCAAAGGCCATTGGCTTAAGGAGTTCCCACAGCACAGCACATATTCACATAGTTAACAGACTTACCACCCAGCATGCCTTCTCACTCTTCTGATGGACGTTCTGGTACAGGCTATGTAGTCAGTGGCTGCTCTGCATCCCTCCTAGTGTTGTGGAGTTGAGCTTCCTGGCACACTAGTTCCCAAAATGCCACTTCTCAGTGCCTGCCTTATAGGGAGGCCTGCTTTGGCAAGACCTTGTGATATAAACTTATGTTTTCACAAACCCCAAAAATTCTTGAAAGTTCCAGGGAGCAAATTGAAGGACCCACCTTAAACAGGTCAGATACACCCCTCTCAATTCCCTGGTCCTAAAAAAAAATTTTTTTTTAAGAAACTTAACTTTATCCTCTGTTCTACCAATACCTTAAACAGGTGTAAGAGACACCAGACTGGACTGGAGAGATGACTCAGAGGTTAAAAGCACCAACTGCTCTTCCAGAGGTCCTGAGTTCAATTCCCAGCAACCACATGGTGGTTCACAATCATCTGCAATGAGAACTGGTACCCTCTTCTGGCCTGCAGCATACATGCAGGTAAAACACTATACATAATTAATAAATAAATCTTTTTTTTAAAAAAGAGAGATACCAGACATTTCCATACCACAAACACCAGACAAAACAAAGACACCAGCTACGCCAGGATGTGACCAGCACCCAGCTTTTTCAGATTCCCCCCAGACAATGTCCACAAACGAGAAGGAAGGAGTCTTGAGAATCTGCCATCCCAGTTCTTTTAACCTGATGTGCCTAACCTCCCACCTTTTAAAAAAATATATTTATTTATTTATTATGTATACAATATTCTGTCTACGTGCATGCCTGAAGAGGGCACCAGGCCTCACCACAGATGGTTGTGAGCCACCATGTGGTTGCTGGGAATTGAACCCAGGACCTTTGGAAGAGCAAGCAATGCTCTTAACTGCTGAGCCATCTCTGCAGCCCCCAACCTCCCCCCTTTTTATTATAAAAAAGAGATGGGAATGTAATCTGTCCTGTCCCTTTAAGAGACAAGCCCTGCCCACTCCTTCCCTGTCCCATCCACTGTGAAGGCAGGCAGATCTTCCTTCAGCTTCCAGTCTGAGATCCCTCCTTTCTGTCTCTTTCCCAAAGAGGTAGCTGCCGCCATGCGCCTCTCCTCCTCGCCCCTCTCTCTGATTCTCCTTCTCTCTCTCTCTCTCTGCCTCTCTCTGCTTTTCCCTTTTCCCCTTTCCTCTTCATAACCCACTAAATAAATATCCAACATCACTCTGCATGATGTGCCTATCCGTCTCTCACCTTGGTCTCTCACCTGCCACATAGCCGGGACCTGCAGCTTTTTACTTTTACCATTATGACTACTGCAAAAGCAGCAAGTGCTCTTTGTGTGTGTGTGTGTGTGTGTGTGTGTGTGTGTGTGTGTGATTTTTCTCGAGACAGGGTTTTCTCTGTGTCACAGTTCTGTCCTGGCATATGCTTTGTAGACCAGGCTAGCCTTGAACTCACATAGATCTGCTTGACTTTGCCTGCTGGGATTGCAGGTGTGCATCACCATCACCCAGCACAGCAACAGTGCTTTTAAGTGCTGGCATTTCTCCAGCTCCCAAACCCCTTTTTCACTCCACTGAGAAGGCTGGTCCTCACAGGAATCTTTCTGTGGAAACTTGACAGCAGTGGGGACTCATGCACTAAGGCAGATCCTTTCCAGAAAATATATACCAAAACCAACATTTTCCCAAGTGCCCTACCTGACTCCCAGGTTCTTATTTTGCCTAGCGGCTGTATCTAGATATATGTCAGGACTTGTCGGTAGCCCTGGAAGAGTGGGGCTGAGTTCTGTGCTGCATGTTGGAGCCACAGCTCTGCTTTTCAGTTTGCTACTGAGAAAGTACCTCCTCTTTGGTTTTGTTTCCTTCCTCTCTAATGAAATGTTTCTTATTTTCAAGGCAGAGTCTTTGTTGCTCTAAAACACATTATGTAACCCAGACTTGGCCCCAAACTCCCGCTTCTGCCTCTCCTCCTGAGTGCTAGGGTCCATGTGTGCATCATCAGGCCTGGCCAACAAGGGGTTTAATTACATGTATACTGAGAGAATGAAGAATGACACTGCAACCTCCTCAAGGCCAGCTTTGGAATACACATGCATGTGTGTGCATGCACACACACCCACACACTGCATGTGTACACACACATGCACATGCAGGGACTCTGTGAAGCCAGTCCTTTCTGATCTAAACTGACAATTATCAATAAATCAGGTGAAGATGCATCTTTTGAGCCTATACCCTGCAACCCTGCAGCCATCTGGCTCGAGTGGAAATCTCCTGGGAAGGTAGGGTTGATTCAAAAAGCGTGGCACTGATTCAGTCTTTTCTGATAAATACTGCTGGCTCCTTCCTGGCAATGCCTTATCACTCAGGCCCTACCACAGAAGTTTATCCACTTACCCTCAGCTTCTGAAGTGCCTTGAATAGTTTGAAAGGCAGAAAAACCTGCTCCCAGGTTAGGTTAATTACACTGAAAACAGACCCAGCTGCCTCTCCTTACACTGGGCCAATTAATTATTTTCTTATTCACTTAAAAACATTTTTTTTATTCAGGTTCTTGTTATATGGCCCTGGCTGTCCCAAAATTATGTAGACTCTCACTAAATGCAGGGGACGACCTTGAACTTTTGATCCTCCTGCCTCCACCTCCCGAGTGCTGGGATTACAGAAATGTGCCATCAAGCCCAGTTTATGGGAGTGTTGGGAATGAAACCCAGGGCTTTGTGCGTGTTGGGCAAGCACATCATTCATTGAACTATGTCCCTGGACCAAGAAAACAGACTTTCAATAGACTGTAGTGGGAGAGCTGAAGAGCTGTGTCTGATTCATGGAAGAGGAAAATTAATATGTGATACATACCTATGAGTCCATAGCTAAATAGCACAAAAATATAAAAATCACCCAACTTTTGTCCTTGCTGCTTAGTTCCATTTCTTTCAGGCAAACTATTTCTTGTCCGTATTTTGTGAATTAATTTGTATCTTAAATAGTCTAAGTGTGGCAAGGATTGAACTCAGTGCCTGGGCATGGTAAGCTTCAGCACCAAAATCTCCATTTTCTCCTCTAAGCGTCTCTTGGTAATTCTAATATCGGAGGCGCTCATCCATCCAGAGAAACAAATACCTGTTTTGTGCCAAGCCTTGTACTGGGTTCTTAGGCTAACTTTATGACCTGGCACTGCCTAGTACTGCTGAAGATGCCCACTGTGTGGAGGAAAAGCTCTCCAGTGGGCTTTTCCTTGGAGGCCCAAAGCAAGGAGCTTTGAAGGGCAGGCAATTCTGCAGAGGGAAAGCCTGAGAACTGTGGGCCCGTCGTCTTCTGTCATCAGCCGTGGCACCTGGCAGACACCGGATACCGTATCCCGCAGACAAAGACCTGGTAATTCAAGTCATTGCTTGGCCTCTCTGCTGAGTCTTGTTCTAGAGAAAACTGTAGTCTCTGGTTTCTTTAGATGGCCCTGTGTGGAAGCATCTTTTGTCTTTGTGGTGTCTGGAATACCATCACGTGCTCGCTGGCTAGGTGAGCCAGGCGCCTTGGTGGGGATAGCGATGCTCCCTAGACACAGCAGGGCAGGGCAGGGCAGGGCAGGGCAGGGCAGGCAATTGCACAGTTCCTGACTGGGGTGAGGCCAGCTGGGTGCTTTCAGGCCTCTGCCTTTACTTCAAAGCTGTTTCATCCTAGCGACCTTATCACAGCCATATCTGAGCTGCCCGGACAGCACAGTCCGTTCGAGCTGGGCTTGGCTGTCCTGGTTCTCTGCTGGGTCGAGTGCCTGGTTACCCAAAGGATGTACCCTCACTGCTATGTCGATGTTTTCTCTTGGAGCTTCACTGCAATAATGGCTATTTAGAGTCTGGAAGTCTCTTCAGAGGTCGAGGGTAGGAAATAAAGGTTAAAAATATCCAACGAGGTCATTCTGGAGGCTGGCAGATTTCTTTAAGTTCAAACCCAGTCTGGTCTACATAGTGAGACCGATTTCAAAACAAAACAGAATGAGTTATCAGACCTGTAATCCCAGAGCAGGAGGTTTAGACCAATCTGGTCTACATAGACAACTTGTGGCAACCCTGTGCTACACGGGACCCTGTCTTAAAAGATAAAAAAACAAAACAAAACAAAACAAAAAAAACAAAGAAAATAAAACTTTTAAAATCAAACAAACAGGGTGTACTAAGTCAGGAGTATCCCTCCCAAGATCTTAGGCCTGAAGTGACACCTTGTCTCAACATGCCATAAGATTTCTTTAAAAATTCAACATCAGTGGTGTAAAGTTCAAGTCCCGAATCCCTTGGGCAAACACAAGCTCGCTTCTTTGGTTTATTAGGAGGGAAACGACGGTCAGGCTCAGGTGAAACCCTCTAAGTGGAACACACACCACCACCACCCCCACAACCGGTTTTGCGGTTTGTTGTTTCCAGGCTTTTCAGGACTGGGGTCTTTCACGCAGTTTAAGACAGCCCGTGCCTGAAAGACCCTTCGGGTCGCGTTGGTTTCCCAGTCGGTGCCGGCGTCCGCAGTGAAGGAGAGCATGGCGCTCTTGAGGGCAGCGGAGGAAGGTGAAAGCGCTCTCCCGCCTTGCCACCCCTCCGCCCGAAGCCCCTCAGCATCCCTTCCGTAGACCTCGGCGGCGTTCAGGGTCTGCCGCGCCGCCCACCGCCTGCCGTCAGGCGATCTCCACGGCCAGCCCGGCCGGCTGTGTGACGTCACGAGTCCGGGGTCCTCGGCGCCCGCTTCCCGCTCCTATAAAGGCCGACGCCGCGCGGCGTTGCTGGAGTGGCCTTGTCCTCATTGTACATCATCTCTGGTCACCGACCGGCAGCCTCGGGTCCGCGGTCTTGAGACCGAGCACCGTGAGTAGCCGCCCGCGAGCCGGACCGGGACGTGGTTCTTGAAGGGCGGGCGTGGTTGGAGCCCCGAGGTGACTGTGGCCTGCACGAGAAGGCGGCGCCTCGGCCTGGCGTAGCCTGAGGCTCTATGGGGCCCGTTGCCGACCCCGGACCGCCGAGAGCGCGAGTCGACCGGGGCAGGGCCGCGCGGCCTCTCGGCGCTCGCCCGAGAAGTGCTAGCCGAGCCCTGTGAGGAGCCTGCTCCTCTGAGGGTGGCGTCGGTCGGACCCGAACATGGCTGGCTGCAAGGCCCAGGCTTCGGCCCGGGCCTGCCTCAGCGGCAGGCTTGCTGCCCCGCGCTCCAGGGCGGGTGGCGGCGGGGCTGGGGGGGTATTTCTGGCCACCCCAGGTGGTGGGGGTCGTTGCTAGTCTGCTCGATTTGGGGCTCCCTCTCTTCCGCCCGTATCTGGCGCTACTAGCTCGCTGTGGGTCTTGCCTGTTGTACCGCGGAAGCTGCAGGTACAGACAGGCTATTTCTTTGCTTTGCTTTGTCGCGTCCTGCCGTCTCTGAACTCACTCCTGTCCTAGCCGACCCCGTCGTCTGAGGTGTGTGACCCTAAAACAGGAGGTGCCAGGGTTTTTTAAGGGCTAGCCAGACATCTGCCCTTTGGTTCCCTTTTAATGGAGTCCGCTGGTTCGTGTTGGGGACTTGTTGTTTTTCTTCAGAATGTCACAGTAGAATGTGTCTGTGCCATAGAACAATGCAGTCAGTCCCTTTCATCCTGCAGACTAGCATCAGAATTTCGAGTCACTTAAAACAGGTTTGTTTTTGTTTAAAGTTTAGGTGTAGTAGAATTTTCTAGGTGGCTTAATTTCGAAGTCCAGGAGCTCAAAGTACTGAAGGTTTTTTTTTTTTGAAAGCATGTCAAATCGAAGTCTCATACATTATTACTTAAAAATTTTGCACTTAATTCCAACACAACACCGAAAGTTAAGTCTAGGATTACAGAGTGCATTGAATTACAGATTAACCGATTGCCTCCCTGTCATTTAATAAGATCCTGACTCCCGTGCAAGCAACCTAATACCTGAATTCGACTATGACTAAGCACATCTTTATTTATTGTGGATTATTTCAAGGAAATATGGAATGATGTTACTTTTAAAGTAATTCTGTCAACTGCGTAGACTTGTTCTGGAGTGTGCATGCCAGTGCTCGGTACTAGGAAAGAGCATGATGTTTTGCTATTAAAAACTAGTCTCCCTTTATTGTTAACTTTACTGTTGCCTTATCTTAGGGAGGTCTGCTGCTCTGGGCTTCTCTGTTCTGCATTATTGGCAAGCACTGAGTACCATGGAGAAGCAGACATGTTTGTGAGTTGAAAAGTGAAATCTGATTCTCTCCAACCATGGATGAGTGAGAGCTGGGTATTTCAGTGGATGATTGGAGAATGTGATTTAGCGCCCCCACCCCACCCCCAGCTTGCTTGCTTGAGGGATGGGGACAAGTGTCCTGAAAGCTGAATGAATATTTTAAGAGATTAGAGTCTTAAGTGTTTGACTCTAAAAGGGGTGCAATAATTTATTTTATATGCCAAACCCTATATTTTGTGAAAATTCACATTGTTTCTTAATACAGCCCAGATCAGAAAGCTTCAGCAGTACCTTGAGTTAGTAGATAGTAGTAACACAAGAATTGTGTTTACCTCAAAGTCACAGACCTTAAAGAGTTGCCTGTGAGTTAGGTGTGATGCACACCTTAGTCTCTGTATTGGAGGCAGAAACAGGTGGGAGTTTAGGACAGAAGAACCCTGTCTCAAAAAAAACAACCAAAAAAAAAAAAAGAGCTGCTTGTGAGTTTAAATTGGTCTTGAATTTGAGGGAGAGATCTGAAGATAAGAAGTTACAGGCTTTGAGCTTTTAGTTTTAGTTTTTGTTTTTGGCTTTCCCTCAATCAAATTCAAGTCATGTTTTAGTTTGCTTAATTTTTTATATATGAAATTATATTTTTCCTAATGGCTCATATTTTATCTGAGTTAATGAGTTTTTTTTGAGTTTTTGGCTGTTGAGTTCAGTTTTTGAGACAGGGTCTCATGAAACCCACGCTAGCCTCATACTTCTTCCTATGTGTCAAGAAGATGGCTTAGAACTCCTGATCCTCCTCCTTGCCTAAAGGCTGGGATTATGATATGTGCTTATATGCACTGGCTCATCTTTTGGCCAGGTGGAGAAGACAGTGTTGGGTGGTTGTTACACTACTGAGCTGTAATCCCCGCCTCTTTGGTATTTTATTTTGAAGCAGGCCCTTACTGAGTTCCCGCAGGCGGGCTTGAACTTCGTGTGTAACCACAGCAGCTCTTGAATTTATGATCCCCTGGCCTCAGCCTTCCAAAACTTGGGTATTATGGGTCTGGTTTCTCTAACCCTGTCTGTCCTTGAACTCAGAGACCCTCCTGTCTCTTTCTTCCTAGTGCTGAGATTAAAGGCAAGCGCTTTTAACTTTTTTGAGACAGGTTCGTTCTCATCTAGCCCAGACTGGACTTGAACTTGACTCTGTACCCTGCTTTTTAAGTACTGAGTTTATAGGCATGTGCTCCCATGACTTAAATCCATTTTGTTGTTTTTGCTTTGTTTTTTTGAGACAAAGTCTTTCTGTGTAGCCCTGGCTACATTTAGACCTGACTTGCTTTGTACTCACAGAGATCTGTCTACCTGCCTCTGCCTCTTGACTTAGAAATTAAAGGCATGAGCCACCACACTTGACTTAAAATGCATTTTTTTTCTAAGTCCTTAAAATGCATTTTTGAAACAGATTTTTTTATTGTAGGGATTTAGTCAGAGTATCTCAAACTTGGACACCTGAACAGTAAGTAGGTAAGGAAAAATTAAAAAGGACTCTTCTAAATTTAAGCTCCTTGTGGGCTTTAGGGATTGTATTGACATCTGCTTATATATGTCTTTTATTTTCTTGTGTGTTCTCTTCCGTTTGTTTATCTAAGTGTGCATACCCTATTCTACTCTTTGGAGTAGTTGTTTTTCACTGGTAGGGTTTCACTGTAAGAAATTTACTTTTATTTGATAGCTTTGTTTATTTTGGACTGACGTCACTCAGTCCAAAGGCGGTTGCTGTGGCAGTTAATTTTTCATATTGAGTGATTACTCAGTGGGGAGCATACAGGAGGAACATGGAAAGCATATATCTTCAAAATTGTGAGGGGTTGGCAAATGGCTCAGCTGCCAAGCCTGATGACCTCAGCTTGATCCCTGGAATCCACAGACGGGAAAGAGCGAACTACCTCCTGCAAGTTCTCTGACCTGAGAATATGCTGAGGTATATGCACACCCACACATATTCTAAAGTAAATGGCGAATAGACATAGCTTTTAATACCAGTTGTAAATTCAGTACTGACTTTAAGTGGATCTTTAAGGCTGATGTTTAAAGGAGCTGTACTTGGGAGTTTTTTGTTTTGTTTTGTTTGTGAAGAACTTAGAACTGTACAATAGCTCTTAAGTTAGAGCTTCCTGACAGACTAGTTGATGAAACAATATTGTAGAATTAATAAATAATTATTCAATGTACCTTCTTTAGATGCCTTCGATAAAGTTGCAGAGTTCTGATGGAGAGATATTTGAAGTTGATGTAGAAATTGCCAAACAATCTGTGACTATCAAGACCATGCTGGAAGGTAACTTTATGAAATCTTGATGTGAAGTGGGGGGGCATGTAACTTAGGATGGTGGCATGTAACCTCCAAGTATTAGGTTTACTTGAGCCAGTCTATTACAAGCTTGAGAGTGAGAAGGGTAGTTTCCTGTCTGAATTGTATGAATAATAAAACCATAAAGTGTTTTTTTTTTCTTTTTTAAGATTACTAGGCATGGTGGCTCACACCTTTTAATTCCAGCACTTAGCAGAGGCAGGGGGATATCTGAGTTTCAGGCCAGCTAAGAGACCCACAAACACAAAAAAAATTATTGTGTGTGTAGGCATGCCATGTTATGCCAGATAATGTATTTCAGGAGTCAGTTTTCTTTCACCTCCACTACTCCACCTTGTTGGGATTTGTTGTGTTTTTGCTTTTTGTCTTAAGAGAGGGTCTGTATAACCCTGACTTGTCCTAGAACTCCCTGTAGACCAGGTTGGCCTTGAATTCAGGGATATATACCTGTCTTTGCTTCCCATGTGCTGAAATTAAAGGTGTACACTATTCTACCTGGCTATATTGTTTTTTTAAGGTTTTATTGTGAATTGTGTGTGTGTTTAGATATATGCACATGCTTGCAAGTGCCAGAGGCATTGAATTCTGCTGGAGCTGGAGTTAATGGGTGCTTGTGAGCTGCCCAGTATGGTACCAGCAACTGAACTGGGTCTGCTGCAGTACATACTCTTTTTTTTTTTTAAAGATTTATTTATTTACCAGAAGAGGGCGCCAGATCTCATTATAGATGGCTGTGAGCCATGTGGTTGCTGGGAATTTAACTCAGGATCTCTGGAAGAGCAGTCAGTGCTCTTAACCTCTGAGCCATCTCTCCAGCCCCTGCAGTACATACTCTTGACCACTAAGCCATCTCTTCACTCTCTTTTGAGGCTGGGTCTCTCGTTTCTGTAATACACAAAGAATGTTGAGATTACATATACAAACAAACCTAGACATCCCATCGTCGTCCGTCCGTATCCTCTCCTCCCTCCCCCAGACAAGGCTTCTCTGTGTAACAGTCCTGACTATCCTGGAACTACTTTGTAGACCAGGCTGACCTCAAACTACCTGAAACTGCTATCCCAGGCCATCTAGCACCCTCTCTGACCTCTAGACACCAGATATGCAAGTGGTGTACAAACATATGCAGACAAACACCCATCCACATAAAACAACAACAACAAAAATCCAGTTTTTTGTTTGTTTCTGTTTTTTGAGACAGGGTTTTTCTATGTAACATCTCTGGCTATCCTGGAACTTGCTTTGTAGACTAGACTGGCCTCGAACTCACAGATCTGCCTGACTCTGTCTCCCAAGTGCTGAGATTAAAGGTATGAGCCACCACTACCCAGCCAAATTATAATTTTTAGTAGCTGTTTGTCTAGATGGGATAGGATTGTAATACCATAACTGGTGAAGATGTAAATGAATGTGAGAGGATTAGAGATAAAAATGACTTTGAACTAGAATTGTGTTGGGAGATTCCGTCAAGGGAAGAGGAAACATTTCTAGATGACTGGAATGCTTGCTGGGTTGTATAACTAATAGAGGTAGGGGGTTTTTATTCTCCTTACAGTACAGGGGCCTGAACCCAAGGCTTTGTGCATAATTAGACAAGTTTACCGGAGGTAGAGAACTCATAATGCTGATTGCACGGGGAATGTCTTCTTTGTGAGTGACTTTTTAAAATTAAAACAGTGAACACATTATCTTTGGTAATTGGTACATGTCATGTGGCACCCGAAATCCAATGTTCTGGTAACAAACATTGTAGATCTTTTTTTCATTTTTTCAAAACAGGGTTTCTCTGTGTAAGAGTCCTAGCTGTCCTGGAACTTGCTCTGTAGACCAGGCTGGCCTCGAACTCACTGAGATCCACCTGCTTCTGCCTCCCGAGTACTGGGATAAAAGGCGTGCGCTGCCACCACCACCACCACCGGGCATGATCCTTTCTATTAAGTGTGTAAACCCTGTCCTGTAGTCATGGTTTATCAAGTTACCTGCTGATTGAGGGAATATGGAATGGTCACAATAAAGAGAAAGTGATTCAGGTGTCTTATAAAGGTAGGTGAATAACTGACAGCAAACTTGCTTCCTGAATATTTGTTTTGGCAATGGAAGTATTTACTTCATTTCATCTTAGCGGTTGTTTGATGTGCTCTTCTGTCCCATCCTGCTTCAGAGAAGCATTTGCCAATTTTAAGAGCATTAGTTGTCTAAAAACTTGTACAGACCAGCTCTGCTCTCCGAAGTAAGTACACTGATAGATAACAGTAGTTAAAGGAGTCTTTTCCTCTGTATTTGTGGGCTCAAAGCGGCATGGTTTCATATGAAGTACCTGCACTGCAGCTTATAGAATTCTCGCCTCTTGAGGTCTGGAATTCTTTGGATTTGGCTTCTTATGATTTTGTTTTGTATATACAGTGTTTCTGGTTAGTTCCATGTGACTTAAGAACAAAACAAAACTCTTAAACTCAGGGTAATTAGAAGTGAAAATCTTGATACACTTACGTTTGGATTGACTTATTTGTCCAAGATAATGGTATCAGATACCATTATCTGACAGGTACCTGTCAGAAGTCCCTGAAAGTAAATAGCTTAAAGGAATGTATTTTGCTATTTTCATATAAGGTCTTAAAAAAAAACATTGCTAAATACTAGAGAAGCATTATTATTACTTAAGCCTTCTTCTAAATAGCTTTGTATTTAAATAAAGGTAATATTTTATGTTGTCTGCATTATCAATATCTGTTACATAAAGAAAAATTTTACCGTGTAGATTCTCTTAACAGTGTTTGTTGGAGGGGAGTTTTATATATGAACTTGAGGCTTTTTGTTTATATCTTTGTTTACGCTAAGGCAGGAAGGGGTGAAAAACAAGTATTGACGTTACTGGGAGAGAGATGATCTGCTCTTTACCACTCCATTGAAACTTGTTATAAAGGACCTTAGTTGAGTGCCTTGTGCTCAAGTGCAGTGTCTATTTTGGTTCTCATCTAGATTTGGAGTACCTACGGGTTGACCTAAGTGTTTTGTTTGTATTTATATACACCCTGTGCATGCAGTCGCTACAGAGGCCAGGAGAGAACATCAGATTCTTCTTGAACTGGAGTTAGAGACTGTTGTGTAAATTGATGGAGAGGAGAAACCCTATAACATTGTTTATTGCAATTGTGTAGTGGCTAAGTACTATGGCAAAGACTCTCAGGCCAAGGATATCCCCAAAAAGTACTCCATATATAAGAAACAAGCAAATAAAAAAATTGGATCATATTTTAAAAAAAAGAGAGAGAATAGGATTCAGCTTTTCCAGATTGTTCCTTAGTTATTCATACTACATTAAATCACTGAGAGGTATGTGCCCCATGCCCATCCATACTAGATAGTTTTAGGTCTACTTGGCACAAGCTGAAGTAAAATTGAGGAAATGCTTCCACCAGATTGACCTGTGAGAGAGAGTGTGTGTGTTGGGGGGCTGTTCTTGATTAATGATTGTTGTGGTGGGCACATCCCATTGTGGATTTGTCTCACCCCTAGGTGGTGGTTCTGAGTTGTTAAAAAAAAAAAAAAGCTGGCTGAACCAGCACTTTGGAGGCAGAGGCAGGTGGATTTCTGTTGAGTTCAAGCCAGCCTGGTGTATAGAGCAAGTTCCAGGACACAGGGAAACTCCATCTTGAAAAAAATAAAAAAGGAAAGAAAAAAAAAAAAACAAAAGCTGGCTGAGCAAGGTAGAGGATCAAGCCAGTGGCTTCTGGTTCAGTTCCTGCCTCGAGGTTCTTGCCTGCTTTTTGACGGGCTATTACCTAGAAATGTAAGATGAAATAAATTCTCTCCAACTTGCTTTTGGTGTTTTATCACACTAGAAGTCCTAACTAAGTATGTTGTTATGGAGTTGGGAAATAATGGCTTCTCTCTTCCTGGTTTTCTTAGATTTGGGAATGGATGATGAGGGAGATGATGATCCTGTTCCTTTACCAAATGTTAATGCAGCAATTCTAAAAAAGGTAAGTGGTTATTTTGTTTTTGTTTTTCTTGTTTTGGTGTTGGCTATTGAATTTAGGGTCTCAAATATGTTCTGATACTGAGCTACACACCCAGCACAGGTAAGTTTTATTTTGCTTTTTTTTTTTCAAAATATGGTTTCTCAGTAGCTATGGAGCCAGTCCTGGAACTAGCTTTTATAGACCAGGTTGGCCTCAAACTCACAGAGCTCCACTTGCCTCTGCCTCCCGAGTGCTGGGATTAAGGCATGTGCCCAGCTTCAGCAAGCACTCTTAGGGCGGAACTGTCTCCCCAGCCCTGCATTTTATTTTATATATGTATATTATATGTATATAGGTGTCGTGCCTTCCTGTGTGTGCCTGGTGCCTGAGGAGGCCAGAAGAGGGCATCAAATCTCCTGGAACTGGAGTTACAGGTGGTTGTGGGTTATTGTGTGAGTGCTGGGAATTGAGCCCATGTCCTGTGGAATAGCAGCAGCAAGGTGCTCTTAACTACTGAGTGCTCTCTCCAGCCTGATTTTTATTTATATATGCGTACGAGTGTTTTGTTAAGTGTAACATCTGCATTCAATTGTCTGCAGAGGTCAGAAGACAGAAAATACAGGCAGTTGTGAGCTGCCCATTGAGTGCTGGGTACTGAACTTAGGTCTCCTGTAAGAATAGCAAATTCTCTTAATCTTGGAGTCATCTCTCCAGCCTCTTGGTTTGTGGGGAGTTTATTGTTTTATGTTTTTGAGACAAGCTTTGCTATCTCAGGCTGGCTTGGAACTCACACTCCTCCTGCCTTTTTTTTTCCCCCAACTGTTTATTAGATTATAAGTGTGCCTCAAAACACATGGTCCTTCTAACCAGTTTTTTGTTTGTTTTTAACAAAATCAGGTGTAATGCTATGAATGATTTGGTTACATCTAATAAGATCTTTCAAGTTAAAAAGATTATTTAAGCTTCATTTTTATCTTTCGAGCTTGACTGTTAGAGGATGTGGTGGCTGTGCCTATAATCCTAGCCTTTGGGGGCGGGTTGTGGGAGGATCAGGAATACAAGGTTATTGGCAGCAACTAACAAGTTTAGGGCCAGCAAGATAACTTAGTGGGTGATGCCTCTTCCTGCCAAGCTTGATGGTCTGAGTTTGGTCTGTGAATCCACGTGGTGGAAGTAAAGGCTCAGTTGTCTAACTTTCCTGTGTGTGTGTGTGTTTGCAATAAGCAAACTTTGTTTTTAAAAGTTGACTTTAACTTTTTGTTAGATCAACCTTTAGCTAGTTCTTATCCCTGTGCAGGATTGATGCTCCCAGCATTAAACTGAAAGTCTTGTAACAGAATGTCAGAAGAATTTGTTGTTGTAGGTCATTCAGTGGTGCACCCATCACAAGGATGACCCTCCTCCTCCTGAGGATGATGAGAACAAAGAAAAACGGACAGATGATATTCCTGTTTGGGACCAAGAATTCCTGAAAGTTGACCAAGGAACACTTTTTGAACTTATTCTGGTATGTTACTGTATATAATAAGGTAATTCTGTTGCAGAGCCTTTACCCCTTAAGGGTTGAATTTGCTAGGTGCACTGATCCTCAATTGTGGATAGTCTCTGGACTCATGCAGTGTTACATATTAGTAGTTACATTAAATTTAAGTGGTCCAAGCACTTTTGAGAGGTAGAAATGTCAGGTCAGATAAGTAAAACTCTTTTGCTGTGTCAAACTCACTTTAAGTAAATAGACACAATTAGAATTAAAGATGAAAAAGAGTATGCTAACACAATTCAGAAGAAAGCTAGAATGGTTATATTTTGGAGCTAAAGAGGGCTGTTTCATAATGATAAGAGGATTGATTCGTTAAGAGTATATAGTTATAAACACCTATCTAGGAGCAGATCTTCAAAAAGTGAAAAAAGTAAAACACAAAGGTCAAGACACAGTTGTGCAGTCATAGAAATTCTGTTATTGTTTCTCAGTAATTATGACAAGTGGACAGAAAACCAGTTCAGAAACACTGTTGAACAACTTGTCTTAATTGGCATGTAGGCTGTTACATTTAATAACAGCCATATAAATTCTGGTCAAGATAGACCAAGTTGTGGACCATAAAAATCTCAGATTTAAAAGTATTCAAGTTATACAAAGTATCTTAACTGACCTCACTGATAGAAACATAAAAATGTCTAAAGCTGGGTATGGTGGTGCATACCTTTAATCCCAGACAGGATACAGAAGGTAGAGACAGATTGAGCTCTGAGTTTGAGGTCAGTCTGGTCTACATAGCAAGTTTTAGGACATTCAGGGATATATAGTGAGACCTTGTCCCAAAATAAAATCTGGAAAAAAAATTATAAATATTTGAAAATTCAGTAATTTCCTAGTTATTTATAAGCTAAAGAAAATATTTTAATTAGTATTCTTAACTGAATTGAGATAAAACTATTAAAATCTGGGATAAATGTAAAGCAGTGTATAAGAGAAAAGTTAGTGAAAGATGAAGTTAATTAAAAGTAATTGATATTAAAAGGCAGAGAATTTCATAGAGTTCATTAAAAGATGTATCATTTTAAACTCTGTAGATTGTTAATCACGCAAACGTTCAGTGCACATGACTAAAATCCATCTGTCATTTACAGGCTGCAAACTACTTAGACATCAAAGGTTTGCTTGATGTCACATGCAAGACTGTGGCCAATATGATTAAGGGGAAAACTCCTGAGGAGATTCGTAAAACCTTCAATATCAAAAATGACTTTACTGAAGAGGAAGAGGCCCAGGTATTTTTGATAACATTTTCAAAGGACACTGAACCTCAGTAACATAAAAGGAAAAAAGGATGCCTATCATGAAGTCTTGGACTAGGGCTATAGCTTATTGGTGCACTTACCTAGGATGCCTTTTTAAACGCCTTGATAGCAACCAGGTGTGAAGGCACATGCCTTTGACCTCAGCATTTGGAAGGCTGAGACAGGCTGTGAGTTGAGTTTCAGGACATCCAAGGCTGAGAAAACAAAACCCAGTAACAACAACGAAAGTCTTGATACAGGGGGATAATGTGTACCTCTTCTTCTTACTACTTCTGGTCTGTCTGTGAATCTGAGTACTTAGAGGATACTGTTCTTTTGAAGACACTTTTTTATTCATGTGTGGCCAGAAGAGGGCATTGGATCCCCTGGAGTTAGTTACAGGTGGTTGTGGGCAGGAACTAAATGAAAACAGCATTCTTAACCTCTGAGTCATGTCCAGCCTCTTTAACGATTTATTTATTTGTGTATTTTATGTATATGAGTGCTCTGTCTTCATACAGACCAGAAGAAGGAATCTAATCCCATTGCAGATGGTTGTGAGCCACCATGTGGGTGTTGGGGATTAAAGTCAGGATCTCTGGAAAAGCAGTCAAGTGCTCTTAACTGCTGAGCCATCTCAAGAAAAATGGATTTTGGGGTTCTTCATTACGAGATGATAATTTTTTTTTTTTTTTACCTAGAACATTTGTACAGGCTATAAATGTTGGCTTTAGAAAGTGGAGCCTGATAATACAAGAGTGGATGAGTTTAGTTTGCTTGCCAGCTTAGAATGGGACTAGAGCTCCTACTTGTATTTGCTGTGTGACAGTGGGAATCATCAAGTCTACTCTTAATTAGCCTGGTATTTTCCCAGCTTCCCACCTGCCCTTCTCACATCACAGACTACTGATGGTACAGTATAAGCAGTGCTTAGCTATCTCAGAAAACCACTCAAGGTACTTCCTTGTCTGTCTCTTCTAGGTACGCAAAGAGAACCAGTGGTGTGAAGAGAAGTGAAGTGCTGTGCCTGACACTGTAACACTAGAAGGGTTGTTCCGAATGCTAGTTGCACTGCTCTGTTTATAATTGTTAATAATAGAACAGTAGACAAACGCAGTCTCATCCTCACTTGCATGTGTAATGTAGTTCCAGTACAGATCTGACCTATGGCTGAGTTTCTTCTAGGAGCAGAAGTTCTTTTTTGTTTTTTTCAGTATTCTGAATAAAACTGAACTTTGGGTTCTCTGTGGAAAGTGGCATTTTGGGCTTTCCCTCTTTCTGTAAAGTGATTTCTGCCTACTTCATTGTCCAGTTAACTTCAGTGAGCCTTTAAAAGTTGGCATTGTAAATAAAACATCTTATGAGAAGTATTCTGAAATAGAATTAATAAAGCATGATCTTTCTTCATGAGCTGGAAACTGGAACAAAGGAACTTGAAGTCAATGTTGCAAGTGGGGTTGTTAAGATGTGTTCCAGCCTCTTTGCTGCTGGTAAGCTTGTATACAGCTGGGCTCTCTTAATTGGATCTGAGGACTTCTTTTGTCTTATCCGCCTCCCTTTAATTTTTAATCTCAGCTTTGAATATGTTGCCTAGAGATTTAGTTTACTACCCATTTTGGTTTGGGAGGGGGTTGTACCTCGACATTTGTTAGCTTTTCAAGGCGCTGTAACTAGACATTTGTTAGCTTTTCGATTAAAAATGACACTTACTTCATGTGGTATGTCATCTTTTTATCATTGTTTCTACATGGGGAAAGGCACTACTTGCATGTAAAAAGTAATTTAATCTTTAGCATTAAAGTGTATGGTAAAACTCAGAAAACAGACATCCTGAAGTGCAAGATGCTTTTCAATAAAAAGTAATGCAATAGGTAGTAAACAGTTGGCTTTTGTGAATGTAAATGTGTCTTCACTTGAGTGAACTAAGTTTAGTTATTTTTAGTTGAAGAGAATCTTAGGTGGTTTGTCTTTCACTGGAGGCTATTAACATTTATGCGATTACTTGAAACCAATGCTTAGTTTTTTTTTCTTTTTACATTAAAATATTTTAATGACATTTTAATTTTATGTGTGTACATGCATGCTTGGTGTATGCACCGTGGCACACTTGTGTTGGTCAGAGGATGACTTTGAGAGTCTCTCCTGCCACCTGTGTGGCTCAAGTTGTCACACTAGGTAGGAGACACCTTTATTTACTGAGCCATCTTGTTGGTTTGTGCCCCCCCCTTTATGCATTGCTTAATTCCTAAGACATAACTGTTCAACCATTATTTCTAGCTTCCCTTTTATAGTAGAAAGCTTTGTGCTTTTTTTGTACAACCTTTTTTGAATCTAGGACCTTGTGCATGCTACGTGCTCTGCATCTGAGCTATCTTCTCATTTGTTTTTTTTTAAAGATTTATTTATTATGTATACAACATTCCTTCCATATATGCTTGCATGCCAGAAGAGGGCACCAGATCTCATTATAGATGGCTGTGAGCCACCATGTGGTTGCTCAGGACCTCTGGAAGAGCAGTCAGTGCTCTTAACCTCTGAGCCACTTCTCCTGCCCCTTCTCATTTGTTTTCTACACAGAGAAAGCTATAATGAATGTCATAATCCTGTTTCAGACTGGTTCTGTCTTCTTTAGTGTAAGATACTCTTTGATTTGAATTTGAAACCTTTGTTAAAATATAAAAATATAGCTGGGCAGTGGTGATAAAAGGCAGAGGTGGATCTCTGAGTTTGAGGCCAGCCTGGTCTACATAGCGAGTTCTGGGATAGCAAAGACTACACGCAGAAACCCTGCCTTGAAAAAACAAAAATAAATAAAAATATATTGTCTGAGTAGATGAAAGCAGTTGCTGCCAAGCTTGTTGACCTGAGTTTGATCCCCAAGAACTCACAAGATGGAGAAAACCAAGTCCTGCACTGCCACTTGCATGCACGCGCACACACACACACACACACACTATCTGTGAAAAAAAAGCAGACCAAAAAGTTTAAGATATTTATTATCTGGAATTCTTTTTTTTTTTTTTTTTTTTGAAGGCAACTCTCCAACTTTATTTGAGATTCAGTAGGTTAGTTCTCATCCACATTGACTGACTGTAGATTTTTGAATGTGGTAACAGGCACATAAGTTACCAATGTGTAGAGTTTGTTTGGCGAATCCTCATCCTCATTACGTTTTCTGGACAAATGTACCCGGATACGGTATGGGACATTCTTTATTCCTTTGGCCCAGACAGCTTTATTTTGAGCCTGGTATCAATCCGTACATGCGGAGTCCCCATCTCCTTCATGGCAAATTTCCGGATTTCTTTGAGTGCACACTTCTTGAAGCCCACGCCATGGATGTGCTTGTGAATGTTGATGGTGTACTCTCGGGTCACCACCTCGTTGATGGCAGAACGGCCCTTCTTCTCGCCACCCTTCTTTGCGGGAGCCATTCTGCCGGGCCCAAGTTGGCTGGAATTCTTTTAGAAACAGCATTGTTCCCTGTGATTATTCTTAAGAAATATGCCCCCCCCATTGTGTTGGTTCAGTGAGGAAGGTAACAACATTCAGTGTTGCCAGAAGTGTCTCACTTGCCAGTTATTATTATAGTAAGCACATTTACCCAGCAGTCCTGCTTGTGTCAGGAAAAGCCCAAGTCTTCACTAAAGCTCTAGGATTGCTGATATATACTATGTTTATAAAGCAAGTGTCAACTACTAGCCTGTCTATGAGCCTTTTTTGAGACAAGAGGGACAAATGGCAGGTCTTGATGTGTGGCCCAAGCTGATCATGGACATAGCAGTCTTTTTTTTTTAAATATTTATTCATTTATTATGCATTCAATATCTGAATACATGTGTGCCTGCAGGCCAGAGAGGGCACCAGATCTCATTACAGATGGTTGTGAGCCACCATATGGTTGCTGGGAATTGAACTCAAGACCTTTGGAAGAGCAGGCAATGCTCTTAACCACTGAGCCATCTCTCCAGCCCCCTGGACATAGCAGTCTTAACCCTGGCATCTCCAGTGACTGGAATGGGGGTGGTTTACATCACCTGACTTCATTCTTTGTTGCTTTGTAAATTAGTAAACCCAGGAATTGTGAGGGCAGGGGTAAGGACATTATCTGTATTCCAAAGATGGAGCGAGTAGAGAAAATGGGTTTGTGTTCTCTCTTTGGCTTTTTGAAAACTATAACCTAAAAAGTTTTCTTTCTTACTTGTTCTCTGTCTTAGATATCAGTCTCACTATATAATATATTGACTTGTATCAGACTTCCCATCTACCAAGGAGCTGAGCTCTTAACTGCCTAAAAGTCTCAGTAGGATTTCTATTCTTTTTGGTTTTTTTTCTCTGTGTAGCCCTGACTGTCCTGGAACTTGCTCTGTAGACACTGCTGAACTCAGAGATCCGCCTGCCTCTACCTTCTGAGTGCTAGGATTAAAGGTGTGCACCACCACTGCCTGGCTTTTCCTTCCTTTTTCTAACATTGGCCTGAAGTGGTACTTGACACTGGAGTCTTGCCTCCACTACTTCGAGCCTGCATGTGCATGGCCCTGAACAAGTTAAAAAGGTTATCTGTGATTTTGGCCTTTTTTTTTTTTTTAATGATAGTTGATCCAAAATTTGGAGTACTGTTCCATGCATTCCTGTATAAGGATCAGAAGTGAAAAATCCCACAAAGTACATGAGTTAGGCACAGAATGACAACAAAGGGAAGCTCATGGCCTTGGTATTTGAACCCAGGGGTTTTGTGTATGTCAGGTGAGCCCTCTACCAATGGAGCTACAGCCCCCAAACCAGGAACCAAGAACATCAAGGTTTTTTTGTTTTGTTTTTTTTCAAGAAAGGGTTTCTCTGTATCTTTGGAGCCTGTCCTGGAATTAGTTCTTGTAGACCAGGCTGGCCTCGAATTCACAGAGATCTGCCTGCCTCCGCCTCCCAAGTGCTGGGATTAAAGGTGTGCGCCACCACCACAAGGCATATCAAGATTCTTGATTAACTTTCAGGCTTAATTAGAAAACTGCTTTTTGGGGGGTAAGTGGGGGGGGGTTCAAGACCAGGTTTCTCTGTGTAGATTTGGAGCCTATCCTGGCACTCGCTTTGTAGACCGTGCTGGCCTCAAACTTAGGCCTGCCTCTGCCTCCCAAGTGCTGGGATTAAAGATAAATGCTTGTTATTTTAATAGCAAAGAGAAAGGTGTTTGGCAGATTGGTTACTGCCAGGTAGAACTTAATGTCAGGTTGACTGTACCCATATAAAGTACATAGCTGCCACTAAAATGCAATGCTTTTTAATGCTGCAAACTCCTGTGACAATGTAATCTATCAGTTTTTAATGTTACATCTATAATTGTATATGTGTACATATACAAACATGAGGGGACTCATGAAGGTCAGAGGATAATTTGGGAGGATCATTTCTAACCGAATCAAGCTCAGGTCATCATCCTTGGCAGCAAACACTTCTTTACTCACTGAGCTGGCCACACTTTTTGAGATAGGGTCTCACTCTGTACATGAAGCTGGACTTAAAACTTTGAGTCCTATGAAATGCTGGTATTACAGACTTGCTAAACTCTAAAAACCTGAAAGTTTCCCTTCATCCTATCTGCCTCTCCCTCGTGTATCCAAGGTAGACTCCAACTCAGTGTGTTATCACTGTTTTCTGTGTTCACCACCCAAGTACTGGATTACAGGACTGGAACCCCAGGGGGACATCAGGAAAGCTCTGAAGAGACTCAAGAAAACTTAGATAGCCTTTCTAACTACAGGGAAAAGCCAGCTCAGCTTTATGTAATTAATTTGACATCTTAATTAAATTCTTTGACACATTGGCCTGGCAAGTAGGATTTGATACGGCTTTGCAGTTCTTGCCCCTTCTGTTTTCCTTGGAACAGATGCAGGAAAGAACAGAATGTAAAGTGCCATCCCGTTTCTCTTTATTTAGGCTAAGCCTTTCTATCTATTACTATTCATTGTTCCCTGGACAGAGATAGGCAGTATTTTAGAGTCTACTTTCACAGCCAAAAGGAACTTTAGATACAGTTGTAGCTCAGAGAGTTGTCATTGAGCTTGGAAAAGAGGGAAACTTGTGCCTTCTAACTGGCAGGCACAGGAAGACCTCTTCAGGTCTCAGGAATGTAGTGTTGTGATTTGGGAGGATTCAGATTTTGTTTGGAGTCTGTTTTTCTAAAGAGTTGTTCTGATCCTAACAAAGTTGCCAATGTGTCCTGCCACCACACATACCAGCCCTGCACCCTACAAAGAGTGTATTGTTCGTGTATCCAGTGTACTCTAAAGGACACACGAGATCAAAAACAAAAATACCAATTTGTACCTAGTAAGGATGTAGTTTGCTCTCGCACCCAGGTGAGGGGGCGGGGAGGAACTGGGCCCACAGCCAGAGTAAAATTCTTTAAAATGGGACAGGTGTCTAAAGATTGGCTGGTCATTTTTAGTATCCTCCCAAAAAGAGGTGAAAGTCCAGGACTGCAGTTTCTAGTGGTCTATATACTTTGGGATGTAAATCCAAATGACGGTTCGTGAACTGAAAGCTGCAATTCAGGATAATGGTCTGGTGGCTGTCCTTGAAAATTTTTTATCTAATGGTTGACCTGAGGTGGTGTTGGTATCATTTACATTCATGATAAAGCTCTAGAAGTTAGCAGCACAGTATACTTTAACATGGTAGGACTTGGATGTAGTTATTCAGACTTCAGAGGTCTTATATAAAACTGGGAGAAAATGCTTAAAGGTGCCTTAATAGGCAGTCCTTGTAAGTAGACTGTGTATAGGGAGCTGGAGAGATAGCTCTGTGGTTAAGAATATATTGGCTGCTCTTGCAGATGTCCTGAATTCAATTCCCAGCAACCACATGGTGTGTCATAACTATCCATAGTGAGATCCGATGCCCTCCCTCTTCTGGCATTAAGACATACATGCAGATAACACATTCATATGTAAAAGTAAGTATTTTTAAAAAGTCAGTGGATTGCTTATTTCCCTTATTTCCCAGCATGGGGTATCTTTTTTCTCTGCCCTTAGAGGAAAACAGATTCAGAATACATTTCAGGTTGGACTTTCCAGTGTCTGGATGGCAACCCACTGGTGTGCAGAGGTACTGGGGAGTAGGCCTGCCTTGATTGTAATGTCAAAGGATTAAGAGTAGAGCTTGGAAAGTGAGATTAGCTGTGGTGATCAGGGCCAAGCCCCTGTAGGAGATGCTGAGAGTGATTTTTGATTTTTGCAGCTTAGTAGTCTTGGGGTCTTTGTACACACAGGGAATACATTCCATGTTTGGTGACAGCTAAGAAGAAAAGGAGCATTAGGAAGGCACTGTTAATTGAATCAGCTTACTACTCAGTCAGGCTTTGAAAAACAAACCCAGTAAAAAGTATCTTTATTCTCTTGCTTAAAAAAGTTTTTCTATGATAACGCATTAATACAAAAATATTTGGGATACTACATCAGGTTTTTTCTCTTTTTTGAGACAAGGTCTCTATACAACCCTGGCTGTCCTGGAACTCAGAGAGATCCA
The DNA here is from genome assembly GCF_982192425.1 of Myodes glareolus. Lineage (NCBI taxonomy): Eukaryota > Metazoa > Chordata > Mammalia > Rodentia > Cricetidae > Myodes > Myodes glareolus. The sequence continues at coordinate 72,373,327 of NC_142034.1, read as the reverse complement.
CCTGCCTTTACCTCCCAAGTATTGGAATTAGAGGTGTGAACCACCACATTCCAGCAATCTTTTCAACACTTGTAACACACTACACTAGAAACATGATCTTTGGATTGAGAAACCAGTGGTTAAAGTAGGAACTAAGGCGCTTTTTTTTTTAAAGGTGTGTTGAATACATTGGTAGCCCCTTTTCTTTGGATTCAGGCTATATACAGTGAAAAGAATTTAAAAAAAAAAGTTAAACAAAAAAACTTGTTTTTCAAGGCTCAGGGTTAAGTTTGGCTCAAAGGGTTTCTAGAACGTGGCAAAGAACCATGCCCACCACAAGAGGATTTATGAACTCCTTGCTTTAGTTGTCACAGATCTCCTCCTTCCTGCAGCCTCGGAGAGACTGAAGCTGGCCAGTTCTAAATGCTGAAAGATGGGCTCTGGCGGGTGGGGGATTTGGGATTTGCCCTCTCACGGCTACCCAGGAGCTGTGACTCAGCTGACACAGATGAGCCTGGAAATGGCACTGGGAAGGTGCACACTGGATTTAAGCCAACTTCAGTTTATTGACTGTAGTTTCTAAGGCTGGTGAGTTTCTCAGGAAAGATTTCCAAGTCATTCTAATTAAAGCTGAGTACTGTCCACCAGTAGGTAGGGTTGGTGTTATTTTGTTGCCTAGGTTGAAAGACCTTAAACCTAACCTATCCCATTTCCTCCTCTTGCAAGCTCCTGGGAAGATAGTAAGAAGCTTCCCCTGGCCCAGCTTACAAACAGCAGCTGTTCTTTGTAAACAGAGCTTCTCTGCTCCTTAAGAGAGAAGCGTTATTTAGACTTTTGTGGCTGGTGACCAACCACAAAGTCATCTTGTGTGATAAAGCAGGTATTCTTGGTCCAAGAAGTATTGGCATGGAGGTGTGGCAGACAGACATTTGTAGAAAAGGCAGCTGAACTCAGTCAGTCCAGCTCATCTGACCTGCAGAAAAAACAAAAACAAACAAGCAAAAAAAAAAAAAAAACAAACCAAAAAACTGTAGGGGCATCCAGCTAGCAAGGCATGACAAAAAGAAAAGGTATGGCTACCATAGGTACCAGGATGCCCTTCGGGAGACGAAACAGCTGCACAGATGTGATCCCTACCACATGACTTGATGGCCTCCAGTTCAGGGAGTAGTTTAAGCAGCCTTTGAAATCTTCAGCACCTGGAGAGGACCCCTAACCAGTTCTGTGATCTGGTCTTGTTGCCTCTTGAGTTAGGGGTGGGCCCATGGAGCAAGCCAGGTGTCCTGTGTGTGCTAGGCTGCCTGCCTCTGAGGTTCCTGTTGCTGTACTTGTGTATTCTGGAGGGTGCTGTGGAGGGTCTTTGGGGACTCAGGAGCTGGAAGAGTGACAGCTGCAGAGTGACCTGAGAATGTTGGTGCTGGCTCCACTGGGCTAGCAAGCAGTTCTGTGGGGAAGTGGGGCAGCAGAAGGTAAGAGGGTGAGTCCTGGGGAGCTGGGGAGCTGGGACAGCCTAGAGCACTGTCATCGGAAGGAACGGGGCTGGGGCAGCGGCCTTCTCCGGGTAAGTACCGAATGCATTTCTTTTTCCTCCTAGGAATAGTGAAGAGAGTTATCTGTAAACAGAGGGTGAATCCATAGTCACACACCACAACCAGAAAATGGCTGTCCTTGAACTGGCCTGGCTAACCACTTTGTCCTCTCTCCAAGGCCCAGAAACTATGCCCATTCCTTCAGCCCCACCTGGCTCAGCTCGAGGATGAGTGCAATTATGTAGAACAGCCACAAGGTGGCAAGTGGAACCTTTTGTGGGTGGGCCTCCTATTTTCCAGGAGAACTATCTTCGTTTGGGTCCTTGATCTTGCAGGGATTAGGAGTCAAGGAACTGTGATGCTTGTGGACAATCTTGGTTCTCACAGCCAGGGTAGTGGGAAGAAGTGCATGGTGACTGTTGCCTACTTACAACTGTAGCTCTCTGGGCAGTTGGCAGTTTGCTCTTTAGACAGGTTCTCCCAGTGTAGTGCTGACTGGCTTGCCTCTGCCTCCTGAGTGCTAGGGTTACAGGTATATACCAGTCCCTAGCCATAGTTTGTCTTGAACAGCACAAATGGATGGTATAGGACCTCTTCTAGGGATGGAATCTCCGTTGTGAGCATGTGCGTGCGCGCGTGCACACACACACACACACACGCCATATTTCTTTTCTCTTTGCCCTATGATATCTCTCTCCCACTAGCCTCTATAACCTTTTCAGTGTTAACAGGTACAAGATGGCAAATCACACAGAGCTTCCTGGTCATCATACTATCTCCAGAAGTCTCTGATACCATCATCTTGCTTTTCTTAGGCAGGGATTTCATTTTAAGGAAATGAGAGGAGTCTGTGGACCTTAATCACTCTGAGAGGCTCAGGCCACCTGAGTTTGACAGATTTGTTTTCTAAGGACCTGGTAAACCTGGCTAGTACCCAAGCCACCCACTTGTGTATGTCTTTCTTTCCTTAGAATGCTGTCTTTCCCTCTCTGCTTGTTCCACCTTGACTAGTCATCTCCACAGTCTGTGTTCAGTGGTCAGACATATTCTAGGAAGGTGTGGGTTTCCTTCTCTACAGGGCTTGCTAGGAGACTGAGGGACAAAGGAGGGCTGCAGACCCGGCAGAACATGTGCAATAAGGGAAGCAGCTTGAAGCAAAGGGAGAATGATGGTGGGGACAAACCCACCTGCACGGACCACACCAATCCGTCTGCTGGTTGAGGCCAAAGCGAGCACGACATTTCTTAGGCGAGCCAGGGTCTGCTCACAGCCATGCCAGAGGGGCAGAACAGGGCAGAGGGCGAGCAGGCAGGCAGCAGGGCAGAACAGGGCCCAGAAAGAAGAGGTAACATCAGTGTTAGCCAGTTACAGACACCCCATAGCCCCCACAGGCAGATGGACCTCTCCATGGCACAGCTGGCTCCAGAGGAAGCCTTAGGACCCAGAGCAAGGTATGAGAAAAGGCAGTCACCCAGCTGGGCAAGAGTCAGTGGAAGAATGGAGTGTGGATGAAGTCCTCATGCTACCTTCCCTTGACTGACCCTTCTAGCATGACTTCTGCATTTTCTATGTTGGGGCTGTCTGTTCCCTTCTAACTACCTGCATGTTTTAATGCAGTTTTTCCTCACTGCTGTCAATACCCCATCTCCCTCTGGTCCATATTCCTAATAAGACTAAAGGTATAGCATATTTATACCTAATATTCCACACTTACAGATGGAAAGAAGAACCTGTTCCTATCCTGAGACAAAGGACAAGAGGACTTTTTTCCTGTCCTGTCCCAATCCTAGGCTCCGGCTTTCCTGTTTGGGGCAACACAGCTGAGAATGTCAGACTGTCATCTAAATCAGAGTTGGGGACAAGAATGAGGCATGCGGCAGGATGGCTTATCTGGGCTCTCTGCAGCACTTTACACTGCCAGGAGAAATGGGAACTAGTGATGGAGAAATCACCAGGTACCTATCAGCAGGCTCTGTGACTACTATTGGGTCCTGGCTGACATTTTTGCTGTAGACATGGAACCATATAATCAGTTCATAATCAGTTTCTCTGGTGGAACCTAGCTGCGAGCAGGGCTGGCAAAGGTGGCATAGGGTTGTATCACTATCGAGTTGGCTTCTGCTGGTCTGTTCCTAGGATACAGTTAAAACTTGCATAGAATTAGACTTCAGAGATGCAGAGTTGTTTGCAGAGGGCTCAGGCCCTGAAGGTTCCTGGCTGAGTGTTCCACCCCACCCTCTGGGCCAGAGGAGGCTGCTCTTACAATAGGAATGTGGAGAGAGACACCTCTATTACTACTGAAGCAAGCAAGGCCTCACCTGTGGTGGATTCTTGATGCTTTTCCCTTGATCGCCTCTTCTTCTTTCCCTGTAGGAACAAGAGAGATGGTTGGTTCTAGGAGGTGGACATTGGGATATCTGCAGCCTATTGCCTTTGAGATTTCAGGTCAATAGGTCTCTTATATTGGGGCTCCTCTTCCTTGGCTGTAGTTCTTGCATGGCTACTGTAGATAGGGTACATTTAGAAGTCTTTCCCTCTCTCAAACTGATCTCCCCTTTGAGTACAGGAGGGATTTCTAGGCCCCTTCTTTCCCCTTCTCACATGGCCAAATCAGATATTAGGCAGCAGTCATACAAATGAATGTACTCTGGAGTGGAGAACTGCCATTAGAGGAAGTCGCTTCAGCTTTCTCTCCTCTTCTGAATAGCCAAGGGAGGTCTTGGGCTCTCTCTGTTACTTTGCCTGTACCATCAAGACAAAAAAAAAAAAAAAAATTCCCCTTCCCACATTGAGGTTGTTGCCTTGGGTACAGTATCTCAAAGGTATCCCCCGCTCCCCTGTGGTGTACTGCTGGCCACTCACGTAGTTATCCCGCGCTGACCAGCCTGGATATAGCTGCATGTGCAGCTGCCTTTCCTTGCGAGCCAGTTCATAGTACTTGGCCTGCTCTTCTCGAGATAGTGCATGCCACTGCAACAAGGAAGCAGGGTGGATGGAATGCACCAGAGAGTTAGAAAGTTGTACCAGGGTGAAAGCGACTGGGGGCAATCCCTGCCAGCCCACTTGCCCATGGCCTCACCCTGCGACCCAGGATCTGGTTGATGGCAGCGCTTTCCTTGAGTGTACACTCTGCAATGACCTTGGCTCTCATCTCCTTCATGTAAAGCATGAAGGCATTGAGGGGTTTTTTGATGGTTGGCTTCTTAGCCTCCTTCTCTGCCTTGGGTTCTGCCTGTGTTTTCCTGGGGTGCACAATCAAATTACATTACTTGGAAAGAAACCACCCCTCCCCTGCCCTGGCAGTGACCATTACCTAATGCCACCAATTTTCCCTCTGCTTCTTTTGGTTTTTTGAGACAAGGTTTCTCTGTGTAGCCCTGACCATCCTGGAACTCACTATGTAGACCAAGCTGGCATTGAACCCAGAGATGTGCCTCCCAAATGCTGGCATTAAAGGCATGTGCCACGACTACCCAGCTCCTCCACTCTTTTTTTTTTTTAAATATTTATTGATTTATTATGTATACAATATTCTGTCTGTGTGTATGCCTGTAGGCCAGAAGAGGGCACCAAACCCCATTACAGATGGTTGTGAGCCACCATGTGGTTGCTGGGAATTGAACTCAGGACCTTTGGAAGAGCAGGCAATGCTCTTAACCTCTGAGCCATCTCTCCAGTCCCCTCCACCACTCTTTATGTAGCGGTTTCTAAGTAGAATCTTCTAACTGCCCCACATTAGTAAGCAGAGAACGTAATTGTTCCTTTCAAGAATACCACAGCCAAGTGGGAAAACCACAGAGACTCACCCTTCCCTTCTTGGCTCAAACAAGAGTTTTGTTCCTTATCCCTTCCCCACCTACTCTTGTTTTGAAGACTATGAAGCACAGCAATGGTCAGTGACAGAGCCATAGGACAGCTTGGCAGGGCCCTCCAGGCAGTCCTTTAAGATGCCAGGAAGAAGACCTTGAACCTGATACGAGGCTTGTACATCCTGGCTGACCAAACCACTCTGCTCACCTGCCCGGCTCACACCTTCTTGTCCCCTCCTCCCTGCCTGTGTTTTAACTCACAGGCTTCGGTCATATGGCTGCAGCTCCTGCTTCCCTGAGGAGGGTACAATGGCCGGATGAGGGATGGCTGCTGGGTGTCCAGGTACACCAGATCCCAGCATCAAGGACGGGTGGGTGAACCTGGAGGTAGGAGGAAAGGCAACACTAAACCAGAAATTTGGGCTAGACTTTGAACATGTATGGAGGTCTCTGCACAGAGGACACAATTGACAGATACCTTATACTCACTGGCCTGGACACAGGGTACACAGATATGTATGCACAGACACTGCAGAAGACCCACATATGTGCTATTCAAGTGGTCATCAATCCTGTCCCTATCCACATGCTCAGGAGCCTGTGTGCCTCTCTGCTGTCCCACTGTGCTCCTCCGGGCTCCTCTCCACACAATAGACTGACTTTTTAAAGGAATGCTGCTAGCCCACTCCAGCTCAAGTCTCCCTGACACTAGAATAAACAGAATAAACCTCAAGCTCCTGCTTAGGGCTTTTAAAACCCTACCTTAGCACCCCTAACTGCATCTTTCATTCCATCTTCCTGCTCTCCTTTTCCCAGCTAGCCCCAGCCTCCCAGTCCACCTTTCTTAGGAACTGCCTTCCCATAAGCCTCTCTGACTCCATCATGCTGGATTGGGGTCTTCTTGGGGCTTATCTTCAGTCCAGCTGGCCCATTCAGCTTTTGGTGCTAGATCTTTACGTCTTACCATGGGCTGCTGAATGCCTTGCCATAACATGCCTGACAGTGGGTCTGCCACTAGGAGAATGAGCCAAATGAAGGGGGGCCTCCCCGCCACCAACACACACACCTCTTTCCTCTTGTTGTGTAGAGACTACTCTGACCTTTGCTGCTTACCAGATGTAAGAACCCTGAGCAGGCAGGCTCTGAAGGACAGAGGCTAGGGACACAACCTTCAAGGTACTGCCTTGGCTTGGGCAGAGCTCACAGATACCCCAGCAGGCTGAGCAATAGAGCTGAGTTAACCACATATGCACTGCTGTCCTGGTTGTTCTGGGACGCTCTGTTCAGTGTCGCTTGAACTAAGACTTCTAGTTGTATCTTCAGGTACAGAGCAGCATGGGACTCCAAGGTTACAGACAGACAGATGGACAAACAACTAACACAGGGTAAGCACTGGCCTGAACATAGCCCTGTGTGGGCACTGAAGCCTGGGCAACAGGAAGCAGGAGCCTGGCTGCAGGGATAGGGGACTCACCTGGGATAGGGGGCGCCAGGGGCTGCAGTGGGGGCAGGGAAGTGCTGTCTATATCCGCAGGAAGGGGACAAGGGGTAGAGAGGAGGGCTGGGCCTGTGGTTGGGAGAGACAGCTGTTAGCCGTCTGACTGCTAGCCAGACATGGGGAAGGACTTCTGTACCTTGTGTGGTGGGACTCATATAGTGCTGCATGCATCTGCCAGTCTTCCCTGGTTCTTCTTTTTTTTTTTAACATATATTTATTTATTATGTATACAATATTCTGTCTGTGTGTCTGCCTGCAGGCCAGAAGAGGGCATCAGATCTTATTTCAGATGGTTGTAAGCCACCATGTGGTTGCTGGGAATTGAACTCAGGACCTTTGGAAGAGCAAGCAATGCTCTTAACCGCTGAGCCATCTCTCCAGCCCTTCCCTAGTTCTTAATGGTTAGAAATGGCAGCCTTCCAGAAGCTGGTATCTGTGACCCCTCTGTTAACACTGTCTGAATTGCTCTTCTGTCCTGATCTGCTCGCTTCAACTCATTATGTTTATTTTTTTTTAACATGTATGATTGTTTTGCCTACATGTATGTCTGTGCATCACATGTATGCCTGGTGCTCTAGGAGGTCTGAAGATGGAACTGGATCCCCTGGATCCACCATATGGGTGCTGGAACCCAAACCTTGGTCCTCTGGAAGAGAAGCCAGTGCTCTTAACTGCTTAGTCATCTCTTCAGCTGCTTCAACTCAAAAGCCTAGGAGTCCCAAGGTGAGTGAGGTGCCTCTCTGGGCTCCTTTAGTTCCAAGTCAAGACAGTTAACAGTGCCCCATAACTGTTGACTTCTTGCCTGGTTGTCCACTAAACAGACTTTGTTCTGAAAGGGCAGGGACCTAAGGTCACAGTCAGCTCCAGCAGTGTTTCTCTGGCCCTCAGATTCCTTCCCGGCACACACAGGACCCAGTGCAGAAGGTGAAACTGTCCCAAGTCTCACCTGGCAGCAGCTAAGATCATAGAGCTTTCCTTCCCTGGGCCTATACCCTTTCTCTAGAGGCTCAGTTGGTGAATATCCTCTCAAGGCTCAGACTTCCTGGTCTTTGGAGCTTCAGCCTAGGGGACTTAGGAGCTGTCCAGGGAGTTGCCTGTTCAGAGCATTGGCCTGGCACCATCAGGCTGAGCACTGAGCCCCCCATCTTGGTCCTGGGGGTAATCATGGGGTGGAATGGAACTTTGTCCAAACAATCTGGAAATGGAGGAGTGTGCTGATCACGGATGATGGGCAAGTACAACAAGGCCAGTAGGCCCAGGCTGAAGGTCTGGCCTTTCCTGCTACTGGCTAGAGACCTGTTCATGTTACACTGTTAATGAGTAAAAGGCAGGCCAAGTGGCTCGTTGAGACCCAATTCCAGCTGAGAACAGACTGGTCCACAGTCGGGCCTGGTCTAGCCTTAGCAGACCTTCCCAGTAGGCTGGTCAGGAGTATGGCTCAAGCAAACACCAGAGACCAGAAGGACCCTGTTCCTCATATTGTTTGTTCTGCCAGGTGTCTACAGCAGCATCACTGAAGCCACCAGGAAGCTACCTGTCTGCTTACCAGGCAGCCGAGAGGCAGTGCCCTCTCCTGGTGAGCTTTACACACCTCCATGCACATGTCCAACTTTTCTTTCTCACCTTCTGAAGAATTTAGCTGGAGGCTTGAGACCAGCAGCAGCTTTCCTAGCTCCCTAGAGGAAGTATGCCAAGCTACCTGTGGGGATGCTCGCAGTCGTAAGAATTGCCAGCTCAGAGGCAGATTAGGCTAAAACTGCTGGTACAGAGCTGGCAGCTCAGGTCTCAATAAAATGGGTAAAGGAGGAGCATGGGGAGGGCAGACACAGTGCCCCCTTTTGTCTGGGCCCACACTTACCAGCTCACAGTGTGGGGGAGCTGTCCCATGCTGCCTGAGGTCAGAGAGTAAAATCCAGAGAGATCAGGGGTCTGCAGCGGCCTGTGAACTCCTGTAGGGGAAAGGGCTCAGTAAGCAGGTCACCCTCATGTGGGAAGTTAGGACATTCAGCAGTTACTGTACCTTGGAGCTTCTACAGGGGCTTCTAAGATCCCACTTCCTTTTGCCAGAGGCCCAGACATCAGCTGGTTTGTTTAAAACTGTCTTGGGGTAATAACAAGGACTTTCTGACAAAGCAAAAGGGACCAAGGACAGAGGTGCTTAGTGACTTGCCTTCGGACACTGGCTGGACAGAGCTTGGAGTCACTCAGGAATGAGGCCTGACCTCACCAATTCCTGAGGCACTGCTGCTCTATCTTTGGAGCCTCTGCTTAGGACCATGGCCTGGCTCTTTGGGTAGAAGGCAGCTCCTTAGCCTAGAGGAACCTGGCCTGAAGAGCCAGGGCTCCACCCAGCCCCAGGTTGAGTCAGCAGGTTTCCCACAGCTGACAATGGTGGATTTCAGAATGACTTTGGCTGAGGCTGAGGTGAATCAGCCATCACAACCACCACTTTCCATTTTCTCACTGGGGAGAAAGGCCTCGAGCTTCACAGCTGCAGCAATGCACTCGGTCTGTTTCTAACTTTTTTTAAAAAACCTTTCTACGGCAGAATCTTGTTTTTGTAGCCCAGGCATGTCTGGAATTCATTGTGTAACCCAGGCTGACCTCAAGCTTTCAATCCCCTGCCTCTGCTTTCCTAACTACTTGGATTATAGGTGTGGTGTGTACCACTACACCTGGTTCCTTTCTGACATTTTCTTTGGGCCCTGGGTTTGCAAAGCCCCAGCATCTACTATTATAAAATGTGGGCCAGCCTATGGGACCTCAGAAGCCAGGTGGGCCACAAGTTCCCACCTCAATGGACTTCTCCCACCCCATCCCATACCTTGCTTCTGGCTGATGTCCGCGGGTGCAGGGTTGGGGTGTGGACTGCTGAAATGTTCATAGAGTGGAGAAAGTTGGGGGACGCCATGTGGGGGCTGGCCAGCCTTGTTATGCTGAAAAATGACCAGGAGGCTGGTAAACATGGAGTGTTCTGGGATGGGGGACACAAGAGTGTAGGGGGCACACGAAACTTCAGTGAGCTCCGTGGTCAGCCTGGCAGTCAAAATCACAAGCTTATGGGGGGAAGGCAGTCTACACACCTGTGTCCTGTGGCACTGCTTTCCTGTGTCCCAATCCTGGAGACTGTCCCACCTCCTAGTGAGCCTCTTCTGGGACTTCCAGGACACTGATTCTTCTCTCAAGAAGTCCTTCCTGGCCTCCCGGTCCCAGAAATCCACACCCCCCTCAGCCCAGATTCTATGAAGCCCATGGCTGTCTGCAGCCTTTTCCTCCGACAGCCCCCAGACTATCCACCTCACTTCTTTCTTTTTTTTTCTTTGAGACAAGGTTTCTCTGTAGCTTTTTTGGTGCCTGTCCTGGAACTAGCTCTTGTAGACCAGGCTGGCCTCGAATTCAGAGATCCTCCTGCCTCTGCCTCCTGAGTGCTGGGATTAAAGGTGTGCACCACCACCGCGTGGCCCACCTCACTTCTAATTGCATGTGTTGGCACAGGGCAGGGATCTCCTTTAGCCCCTAACTTGGGTGAGGTCAGGTAGTACCTGGCTCCCCCCAGGGACAGCCTGTGTGTACACACACACACACACACACACACACAGCTCCTCTGGTTTCCTTAGCTGCAGGACTTTTCAATCAAATGGTTCTGCCAAGAGATGACGCTCTGCCCAGCCACAGGGAGTCGCTGCCAGGCCTAGTGTCTTCAGTACATGCCCTTCAGGCCAGAGTTCTGGGGACATCTACAACCAAGGCTCTGCTTCCACCCAGACTAACTGGTCTGTGGGAATGCGGCTGGCTGACAGCACACAGAAGCGACTGCTCACCATGGCACGAAAGGAAGAACCAAGACATCTTGGAGCAAGCAGCATACAGAACCATGGGGAGAGCAGGTAAAGCCCGCCGTGGGCACTTCATTTCAGAACAACCCTTAGATCTTGTGTGTCCCTCTTGCAAGTGAATGAGGCCTGGCAAAGGTCCCTTGCTTGTTACTTGGCTACTGCAGCTCTAAGGAAAAGCCAGAGGGAAGGCTGGGTATGAGCCCCACTGTAGCCGGGGCATGCGGTGTCTAACTGGACACAGCCCCAGTACATCTCTCCACAAGTCCTGCTCTGCCATCTTTCCCTGCATTCCAACTACACCTTCCCTCAAGTCTTGGGCTCCCTAGGCTTCCCTCTGTCTCAGTCAAACAAGAGCTAATGTTGGAAGCTAAGTATGTTGGTGCTCCCCTTTAATCCCAGAACTCTGGAGGCAGAGGCAAGTGAATGAGTTCAAGGCCAGCCACAGCCAGAGCTATATAGTATGTCCATTAAGGGAGGAGAGGAGCGATCTGGGGTAGTTGTAAAATGTGTGGACATGTTAGGCACTGGCTACCTGTCACATGTCGGGCACTGTGTATAAGTTTGTAAGTGCCTCAACTCTAGGCCTAAAATGTCCCCAACTCCATACTCATGCAAGTGCTCTCTGAGCTACACCCTCAACCCTCGAATCAGAGCCTTTGGCTCTGCCTGCACGCTGTGGACTTCCTCGGTTACTGGAAGTCCCGTTCTTCCATTAACTGATGACTGCTCAGAACAGACAACCTTGTAGTCATTCTTGACACTGACCCTGTGTCCAATTTCTCAGGTTCTAAAGTTCAACCTTCAAAATCTAGACCCTAACCACTTCCTGCCTCCTTCCCAACAGTCTAAGCCATTGCTTCTCACCTGGACCACTGCTCCTCTCTGCCCCTTAGCCAGGTTCCAGCAGACACAGATCACGTCAGTCTTCCCTGGTGACAGCTGTGTGAGAACAGCACCACCTTCCACTGTGTCTGCGCACGTGCCCAGAGTCCCCCAGCATTTTACCCAGGGCTAAGGTCTGAGGACACCATGGTGTGGAGGAAGTTTGGAAGCTCTAGGCTTGCTAGCCATTTCCTGATCCTGTTACGCCAGGATCCTGAGCTGCGCTTCTCCCCTCCTAAACAGGAATGAGAATCAGTCCTGCCCACCTCATAAAAAAAATCTTGCTGAGGCCCTTTACAATAGGAAGCTTCCTGACAATCTTTGAAGTCTTTTTTATCCTCATGGATTGCAAGACAGGGCCAGCCAGCCAGCAGCCTTGTGGTAACCCCACTCCTTTGGGAGTCTTAGACCCTGGCATATGGCTCTGCACCATTCACTGCCTAAGGCCCAGTTGTGCTTCCTGAGCCCCAGGTTGCAGTGCAGCTTGGACTGGGCCTAAGAAACCTCAGAGATCCAGCTCACCCTACAATGCCTGCTGTGCGTGCGTGCGTGCGTGCGTGCGTGCGTGTGTGCGTGTGTGTGTGTGTGTACAAGGCAGTGAGGCTAGGGTTGTGGATCCTGGGAGTGGTGAGCAGGGTTGTGGGTCCTGAGAGTGGTGGGCCTGTCCTGTCTACTAGTGTTTCCTGGTATTTGGGGTAAACCTTCATTAATTAGAAGTCTGCAACCAAACCGCAGAAGCACTGGGTGGCAGAGTAGGGGCAAAGAAGCCACCAGCAGCCAGAGGCACTGAAGGCCAGGGCTCCAGGAAAGGTACCATGGGCCTGGCCGGTCCTTCTCATGTTCGTGCAGTCTGCCTCTTCACCCAACTCCTCAGACCCTTCCCTGCCTGATGCTGCTAGCCAGGGGAACTGTCTGGCACAAGGCTCCCTGCCCCTTCAGCTAGGAGAACGTCCCGCTCCAGGGCTTCAGCACAAGGCTGTCTCAGCGCCAGACTTCCCAGACGACAGGGTGGGGTCGCCCAGGGCTTGGCCTGTGCATGGGAAGTCCAGGGACTAGAGCTCCACCTCCCTCTTCTGCTTGAGGGTGACTGTCCCTAGCCTCCAAGAGAAGAAGGCAGGTTGGGCTGACTGTCCCCACCAGGCACTGAGTTCCTCAGCAGCACAGTTCCCTTGTCTCCTTAGGGAAAGAACACAGCAAGTGTCAGAGCACAGTGGGACATAAACACACAGCATGAGTCAGGGACTCAACTGCACTCAGGTATCCCCTACAGCAGGCACCACATCCCTATCCTTGCCTTTGCCGAGTGCTGGCAGTGCTCCCACCAGCATGGTCTAAGACTTGGGCCCCAGGGGTGCCTCAGCTATTCCTGCCAAGAGTTATCTAGCCTGCTACCTACCTGGTGACTAGCTCCCTCCCAACAGAGGTGGTCCTTCCTGCTGCTGGTGTGTTCTTGGTGTTCAAGAACTCTCCACACCCACCCTCAGCAGTCCCAAAGACATCTTCTGGGAAGTCCCCAACTCTAGTGCCCTAGCCTGGATACCTCCTCAGGGCAAGGCAGCACAAGGTAGAAATGGGGGACCCCTGGGCTCTCTGCTCAATAGTTGAGCTTGGGCCTAGCTAGGCTGCCTCTGGCCCCCCCACTTCCTGCAGGTTCAGGTAAAAAATAAACACAGTCGGCATTTTCCCTGCAGACCGCAGCGGTCTGTTCACAAGGCTGTGAGCTTGCTGAGAGCCCCTGTCACCGCCAGCAGAGAAACTCCCTCGCCTCTGACGGTTGACTCTAAAAACCCCCAAGTGATTAAGCCCCACAACACTTTCCCAGCGAAGAAAGTTGCCGTTTCCTCTGGCCCCAAACTCGATGGGGGTGGAAGAACAGGTCCTCTCCAGAAAGCCCTGTGGCAGAGTCTGAGGCAAAAGAAGCGTCCCTGAACATCCAGGACCCATGAGCTTGGACAAATATCAGGATGTGTCCCCGAGCTCCTTGCATGTGCCAGGTCAAAGAATGTCTGAGGCTGGGAAGAGCACCCGCTACTGATCCAGTGCAGGCCACAGAGCAGTCACAGCTCCGAGCACCAGACACCTCCTTGAACAGACCTACCATTTGCAGGCACGGTGACTATCACCATTGGCAGGTAAGGAAAGCAAAGCACAAGGTCACACCTAGACTCAGTGCCAACTGCTGCAGTGCAAAGACCTGTGATTAGTATGGCTAGAACAGGAGGCTGGAGTGCAAAGGAGCTTATATCACTCTTCCTTCAGCTGGACTAGCTTACACTTCGCTGAGTCCATGCTCCCCTGACTCTAAAAATAATCTTCAAAAACATATCTGACGGAGAAAGCCGGTACATGCCCCTGAGGCCCTAGCCATATCTCCCTGTCCTCCACTGGCAGGCTCCTGTCCTACCTAGACGCCCAGCTCTGTCTCAATGACTCTTCCCGCTCTCACGAGACTCCAAACTTCCTCTGCTCCTTGCTATGCTGGCTCCTCCACAGACCTAAGCCACCTCTAACCTGGCTCTGCCAGCTTGGCAAGCAACTGCCTGAGCATCCTAGAGAGCTCGTCTCTCTAGGCTCTGCACTCAGGTTATTCTCTGAGGGCCTGGAACAAAGACCCGGTGAGTTCTTGGTGCCCTAAATTTCTGCACATCCCACCCACACTTGTCAGTGTAGCTAGGACTTCAAGTCCCTCAGGGCAAGAGGCTGCCTCCAGCCCACCCTGCAGAGCTGGAAAGTGGCCCCCAGGTATCACCTGTGGAAGGGGAGAGGCAGACTCACTCCTTAGGCTCTGTGCTTCAGCGCAGACGCTAGCACAAAGGTGGGCTACTGCCATGGCCGCTCACTGTGTTTGCTAACAGCACAGCAGCAGAACTGAGGAGTATAAGCATAGGGGGCGCCCATCTCAGGCAGGCACTCAGGTGGGGCTCTATGGAGAGGATATCATCCACAGCACACAGCCTATTGGGCCCCTCCAAGGATTCATAGGGTCACCAAGGATGCCAGATAGTCACACTCCTCTCCACTTTCCTTTCTTCACTCTGCACCAGCCACACAGGACTGGGGTGCTCTTGCTGCTACCTCATATAAGAGAGACTGCCTCTGGGAGGCCTTTCCAACCCTCCTTATGTGGCTGCTTCCCTGCCGTATCCTTACCTGCCTTCTCTCCTCCCTGTGTTCTGGGATTATGCCTTTAATTTTTGGCATTGAGCTGAAGCTGGTAACCAGGCTGGTTCTCTAGAAGCGGTACAGATAGGCCCGCATTCAAAGAGAAGACTTGCAGTACTGGGGAAGCCTGGGGCTGGATGCAGGGTTACAGCAGCGTACAGGAACTGGGCCACTGTAGGGTCAGGATAGTCTACCTGGCATCTGAGTCCCTTGCTCTCCTCCTCTCTCTGCACGTCTCTATCCAGCTGAAGGACTCTGGCAATGAGAATGACCAGAAAGTCAAAATTAGACCTGCCATTGGCTCACAGGTTTCTTTGCTCTAATTAGAAAATGTACACCCAGGGCTGGAGGGGTGGTTCAATGGTTAAGAGCACTGGCTGCTCTTCCCGAGGACCCAGGTTCAATTCCCAGTGCCCACATGATAGCTCACAACTATCTGCAGCTCCAGGTTTCTAGGGAATCTAACACCCTCACACAGACAATGCACCTAAAGTACAAATAAATTATAAAAAGAAAGAAAGAAAAGGTACACCCAAGCCTCTGTCTTGGGGAACACTGTGCAGGCTGGTTTCCCTAAACAATCCAGTGGTGGCCACTGAAAAAGTCCCCTCCAATTCTCACTTCTTGTCTTCACATTGTCAGACACAGGTGACCAGTTCCTCATGTGGAGCACAATAGGATCACCATCCAGCCCCAAGGGTATGTGTGCTTAGCAGTCTGATTGGGGTGCTCCCTGGTGCCTGAGCCCATGAGGATGAACTTCCTGGGATGCAGGTTCCACAGACCCTCTTCTGCAGACACACTACAGACTGGCTTCTGGGAGGAACCGATTAGGAGAGCCCTGGCTCCTTCGGCCCCAGCTTCCCAGGACAGAGTGCTCTCCAGGGTACAACAACCTATAAGCTCTCACAAATGCCCTACGCCAGATGCCTACCACAGAACCAGGGCCATGGCCTTAGGGCCAGCAGAGCTGCAAGGGCTTGGGGATGGCTGGGCCACACCCTAGACCAGGAAGGGTTTTAGATCCACCGACCAGCAACAAGGCTGTTACCATGGTCGCAGAGTCATGCCAAGCCCATGTGGCTAGTCCACTAGCCTCCTGGCCCTGACATCAGATAACAGGACTTGTCTCACAGGAGGTGAGGACCAGAGTCCCTGCACGCAGCCTTGGCAAACCACAGTTTTCTCCACCCAGCCCAGCCCAGAGGCACCACCAGAGTGAGCTGAACCCCACAAGCTGAGTGGCCTTGCCCACGGCCTCTCTCGTGGTTTCTATTCATTCGTCTGCTTGTGTTTTCCTTCCTCCTCTTTGAGGTAAACGCCCCTCAGGACAGGATGTTTTTAGGGGAAAATAGAAGCTTCCGGGAGCTGCTGCAGCTGAGCTGCTAGCTAACACTAAGAACACCCTGTCTGTGGATTCTGCAAGCAGCCTAGGGCTGGGCATGCTCCAAGTGCAGGCAGTCACCCTACTCCTCCTAAGTGTCCAACATCAAGCCTACTGTAGATGTGGCCTCAACCCTGTCTGGGTTTAGCAAAAGGGAGAGGGAGGCACTGAAGCAATTTAGAAAGAAGCTTTGTGCCTCTGGGGGCACAGATGGAGGCTTTGTAGAGATGGGAGGTCAAAAACAGCAAAGCAAGGGCAGACTTAGAGCTGGTGGTCCCTGCCAGTCCAGTAATGGCCTCCTCAACGCCCAGCAGGCTACCGAGTTCCACCTTATGCCAGACTCCTACCAGTTTCCCAGATGAAGACGTCTACAGATGAGGACAGTGGAGCACAGCACAGGCCAGGGACCCACTCAAGTGTCACAGCAAGCAGTGACCAGTCTGAACGAGGCCAGACCTCGTGGGCAGCACTTACGCTGGCAGTCCCCAGCCAAGCAAATCTGGTGGGCAGGTTGGTCAAGAAAAGGTCTCAACTCTAGCTCAGGCTGGCCTGGGAGATCCCAGAGAAGCTCTAAAAGGTGATGCTGAGGAGACGGATTGGAAGAGAAGAAACTTAGAGACTGCATGCTCAGGTAGCCTGTGCTATGGTCCCGATTCGATCCATGAAGGGCAGCACAGGGCTCTCCAAGACACCTGAACTGCCTATGCCTAGATTGCCTCAAGAAGACTGTTTTGTTTGGAGGCCATATCAGGATGCTCATTCAGGTCTGACCTTCCAGGCTACTTTGGATTAAGGCCCAGGAGCTCGATATAGACTCAGTCCAGCCATTCATCCACACGGTCACAAGACAAGGTGCATCCACACAGTCACAAGACAAGGTGCATCCACACAGTCACAAGACAAGGTGCAGAAAGAAGATGCTAAAGTCTCCCTGCCTTAGAGTACTCCCCGTATCTCTACAGCCAGTGTAAGCAGGGGTAGGGCTGGGCTGTTCCAATTGCCACAAAGCCCTGATAAGAAACCCCTAAGGAGGCCGAGTTAGGGGGCTCATCTAAAATCACAGTGTTCCTGCACAGGGCACGGAACACCAAACTCCCATGGGTGAGGCAAAAGCACCCAGTCGCCTGTACCATGCATGCTACCGACAGAGCAACAAGGCATTGTGAAGGAGGAGGGTTCAAATCCCTCCTCCAACACTTGCACTCTTGGGGTCCACATTTCCCAGTCTATAAAATGCCCATGAGAGAGTGAAATGTGCCGAGGCCTGGTGAGTTCTTATTTGTGTTTGCTAATATTATTTTTGTATTAAGATCAAAAGGAAGAAAAAAAGACAAAAGCAAGTCCTGTCCCTAGACAAAGGCTTTTCAGGAAAACCAGTTTCATGCCAAGTTGGGACTGCAGGCCCTCAATGTCCTTTGGACCACTGTCTGGTCACCAGCAGACCAGGCTTCTGGCTCCTCTCTGGCCTGCAGTGACCACAAGGGACAGTCCAAAAATGCTGTCCTCAGAATGCCCCCGTGAAGCTGGCAGGAGGCTCTGGATCCCAAGAAACTTGTCCCTAGGTGTCATACCTAGGCCTTGGGGTGCCCTCAACTGCGCAGCCCAGCTATTCCCAAGGACAAGGGGTCTAGGAAACCCTTTAGCCCAACCCTAGACATCCCTGAAAGGGTTACCTTGGCCTGGGAAGCCTAGCATCAGGCTTTGGATTAAGTGAGGACCGAGCTGGCAAGGAAAACTCCACAGTGGACCATTTCTAACTATCTTCTGCCACACACCAAACCTGGCTCAACTTTACGGGTCATTTACAGACTGTTCTCGTGGGACAGTTTCTTTGAGGAGGAAAAGGTTCTGGAATCTTGTCTCCCAACCAAGAAATGCAGCCTTCTTCAACCCTGCGAGGACTGACCTTGCCAGGTGTCCAAGGGGAGGGCCAGCCTGACCAAGGCCCAGAGCTAGGAGGGGTAGGGAGAGCTCAAGTCTCTTCTTGACTTGGGGCCAGAGGAAAGCCATGCAGCTCCATGGCCTGCACCGTTCCCATCTCTCATATTCTAGAACAAATGGAGACAAGCAGCACAGAGCATGGACAGCAGGAGACCACATCCAGATCTGACCACCGAGTCTTCTAGGAGCCCCACCTCCCCCGAGGAACTGTGCATGTCTGTTTACATATATGTGCCCGTGTATATGACAGTCAGAGGCCAAAGATTTCCTCGTTTTCTATTTTCTGAGACAGGGTCTCTCGTGAAGGCCAGAGCTCACCAGCTAGGCTGGCTGGGTAGAAAGCTCCAGGGTCAGCGTGGGCCTGCACCCTGGCACTGGGGTCACAAGTGTATACTACCAGTCAGCTTTTCACTGGTGCCGGGGAGCTGAAACTCGGGTCTTTCTGCTTATACAACAGTCGCACTACCAAAAGAGCCCCCCCCTCCTCGCCCCCACCCCCCACTCCCAATCAAACCTAAACAAACAGGGCCTTGGCCTTGAACTTGTTGTGTAGTTGAGAGTGACCCTGAAGGTCTGTCTGCTCCTAGGATCATAAGTGTCTACCACTATACCCAGTTTATTCGGTGCTGGGGACTGAGCCTAGGGAGGGCTTCCAGTAGGCCAGGCAAGTACTTGGAACTACACTGTTTCAGTTCTAGCACAAAAAAAGCTATGCTGCCATACATGAGATGTTTAACTGTTCTCTGAGCACCTAGTGAGTGCCAGCCCTCGTGGGACGCTGAGAATCTAGGAGTGAAAGGAGCGGATGCAGTCTGGACCCTCTAACCTTTCCTGATCAAAGCTACCATCCCTGCATGCTTCACTTCCAGAGCAACTAACCTCTTGCCTTGGATCTCCCTGCTTTATCTGTTCCCGACACCCCAGCCACAGGGCTGCACACTGCTTCAAAGCCCACCATCACGCTCTGGGGTGGCTGCCACAACCGGCACATCCCAAGTGTCCAGCCATGCCTGGCAAAGACCCCACTGCTCCCCACAGGCTGCCTCTAAGCATCAGGCCCACCCACCCTCTGCCTGCCTGGCCACCAGGCGGCCACAGAGCCATCTGATCTGAGTGAAACTTCAAACTTAATGACTTTCATGCTGGTTATTTAAAACGCAATGTAATTTTCTTAAACACCCTATTATTTCCTTTGATAGCTACAAAGCTCCCCCAATCCCATAAGCATGTTTATTTTTAGAGAAAAGAGTGGTTTGCAGTTGGTCAGAGACCATAGGGAGAGGAACCCACAGAAAGCAGGGCAAGGAGTCAGTGCTAGCAGCTGGGAGGCCCTCCTGCTGCTGGCTTTCCACGCCACCCATCATCAGACAGGCCCACCCTTCCCTTACCAGCACCTCAGCCAGTGACCCTTCTAGCCCACACTTGACAGTGGCCAGGTCCATGTTAGGCCAGGTCCATGTTAGGCTGGCCCTTGATGGTTCCACTTGCTGCTCACGAGCCTCCCACAGGATTCCAGGCAAGGACAAGCCTAGGGAAGGGTCTGCAACACACCCTCCAGCAGCGTTTCTCCTGTTCCAGACAGTCTGCCCCTGGTAAGGCCTCAGGCCTGAAGCCTTGGCCAGCAGAGTAAGAGCTGCCTGTCTAGATACAGCAGCCTCAGGCACTGGCTGCCCACATTGGGTGGGTGGGTGGGTTATGTACAGCCCTGCCATTCGGGGCTCCTGGGTAATGGAGGTGGCATGGAAGAGGGTTTGTGTGCAGAGGTCAGCTGAGCCCCACCAGTGCGGGGCGTCCTCAGGGAGCAGCTATTTTTAGGTCTGAAGCTTTCATGTGGCTGAATGATGGGAGTTTACAAAGCATCAGTAATGCGTTTCAGATGGCGGCCCAGGAGGCCGGGCCCCTGACACCAGAGACAAGTCAGAGTTACTCAGCGGCTCCATCCTGGGTTCCTATCACCTGTCCTACCCAAAGCCCACTTCATCAGGCCTTTCTAGTTTATCTGTCTGAACCTCAAGAATCCTGCTGGGGTCATGATTCCCATCCATTGAGGACACTGAGACCCAGAGAAGCCAACAGGCCACCACAACCCCCTGCCCCAAAGGAAAACCAGCTTGAAGGGAGTGCTCTACCATCACTGACCCCAGGCCTGTTCAGACTTAATGGGGTTTGGGCAGCGCTAACCATGAACATCCTGAGCCCACACCCATTGTTCCCCTGGGGCCCAGACCTGCCCACCCAGGCCTGGAGTCTCTGCTATACACACGTCATCTGGAAGCAGACAGTGTGGGGCCCAGACAGCTCCCCTGGCCTTAAAGAGGGAGGTGGTTGTTTTAATGGGGGGTGAGGGGTTGTGGAGGAAGCGTATTTATTTGACAGCGTCTGCTTCCTCTGATCTCCAGGGAGTTCTGGATGTGGAGTCGGGGCCTCGAGGGAAGGCTGTGTCACCCGGTTGGCTCTGGCTCTAAGGCAGAATCTGGGTGCAGTCCAGAGAGGCAGTCTCCATGGGTGGGACAGGCCACAAGAGCAGCCTCCTGGCAGCTCAGACCCAAACTCACACCCTTCCCAACTCTGCTGAGGCAAAGGCCCTCAGCAAGTGACAGGCATCCTCCATCCTGAGGGGCTGCTCCAGAAGCCCTGTGTACCAAGCGAACCTGCGGCAGTAGCTAGTTACAGAACCTCTGGCGAGAGCACCCTACTTAGCGCTGATGACACCAGCCTGTAATCTCAGTTACCCAGGGGGCTGAAACCAGAGGAGCTCAAGAGCTGCAAGTGCTCCAGAGTGGGTGCAAGGCCAGCTTAGGAAGCATAGTGAGACCTTATCTCAAGAAGTACAAGCGGTACTGAGGAGAGATGCCTCAGAGGTTTAGAGCATTGGCTGCTCTTCCAGAGGTCCCGAGTTCAATTCCCAGCACCCACATGGTGACTCACAACCATCCATAATGATATCTGATACCCTTTTCTGGTGTACAGGCATATAAGCAGGCAGAACACTGTATACATAATAAATAAATAAATCTTAAATTAAAAAAAAATTCAAGCGGTTATGGTAGCTCACAACTACTGACTCCAGGACTCGGGTGGCAGAGGGAGGAGGAGCATTACAAATTCTGTGCCAGCTTGGGCTACACAGCCAGTTCCAAGTTAACCAGGGGCACACCAAATGGGTGAGAGAAAAAAGAGGTACCTGGGAATATAGCTCAGTGGTAGAGGGGTTTTGTTTAAATCCTCAATACCACCAAAAACAAAGAGAACCACAATAAAACAGATGATGAGCCCATCAAGGCTAAGAAAGCTTTCCAGTCTGAGGCCAACCACCCAAGCCATGCTTGTCTGGTTTTTTGTTTGTTTTTTTTTGGGTTCTTTTTTTTTTTTTTTTTTTTTTTTTTTTTTGAGACAGGGTCTACAGCCCAGGCTGGCCTTGAGCTCCTTGAACTCAGGGATCAACCCCAGGGCTTTGTGCATGATAGGCAGACACTCTACCAACCGAGCTCCAGCCACATCTTTTTAGAGTCTGTTTTTGTTTTTAGGTGATTTGTTGTTGTTGTGGGCTTTTGGTTTTCATTTGGATTTTTTTGTTTGTTTGTTTGGGTATTTTTTGCTTTTTTTTTTTTTTTTTGAGATACGGTCTTTCTATTTAGTTACAGCTATCCTGGAACTTGCTATGTAGACCAGGCTAGTCTTGAACTAACAGAGATCCACCTGCCTCTACTTCCCGAGTGCTGGGACTAAAGGTCGGCACCACTAGAGTCAGTGTGTGAGGGGAAGCTACAAACTGCCTGAAGGAGGCAGCAGAAAATGTTCTGAGTTCTAGGGACCTCCTTTTTTTAATTTTTAATTCATTTTATATATCAACTACATTCCCCCTCCCTCCCCTCCTCTCTCTTTCCCCCACTCTCACCCTACTTCCCATCTACTCCTCAGACAGAAAGGGTAAGGCCTCCCATGGGGAGTCAACAAAGCCTGGCACATTTAGTTGAGGCAGGACCAAGACATCTCTCCTGCATCAAGGCTGAGCAAGGCATCCCACCATATGGAACGGGCTCCAAAAAGCCAGCTCATGCCCCAGGGAAAGATCCTGGTTCCACTGCCAGGGGTTCAGGGACCTCCTTAAATCCCAGGTGTCTTGCTAGCTGAACCCTTGGTTAGAGGCTCTCCTCCACCTTGACTGGATGGCTAATGGGCTGAAGGACAGAGAGCCCACCTTGGAGGCTCTCTGGCCTTACACTGGCCAACACCCTTGGGTCTCCCTAGCCTAGAGCTCACCCTTCCCACAGTCTGCTCACATTCCTCCAATCACCCTGCCACTCCCAGTGTC
Source organism: Myodes glareolus (assembly GCF_982192425.1). Taxonomy (NCBI): domain Eukaryota; kingdom Metazoa; phylum Chordata; class Mammalia; order Rodentia; family Cricetidae; genus Myodes; species Myodes glareolus. The sequence continues at coordinate 72,350,992 of NC_142034.1, read as the reverse complement.
CACCCTGCCCCAGCTGCCAGCTCTGCCTGCCACAGTCCTCCGCCTCCATATCCAACCCAAACCATCTGTGGTGGGTACCGCCCTGCCCTGCCAAGGCTGCCAGCCCACTGCATGTGCCCACCCACCCTCCCTGGCTCTGGAACCAGTGAGGCCTGGGTCCCAAGGTCACATGAAAGCCCCTTACTGGCAGCCTTCCCCAGCCTCACCTCACACTCCTCAAGGACCCTGGGATTGGGTCTGTCCAGGTGACAGGAAACGAGCCCATCTCGGCTCTGCTCTGCTCCACCCAGCGCGCCCTCCCACTATGCTGCACAGGCTTCTCAGGAAGCCTCACCAGCTGCCCCCACAGCCTCTTTCACTCCTGTGCCTTCTATCCAGCAGAGCAGAACCTCAGCTGAGCTGGGACTCTCGGGTAGCAGCTCTGTCTTGCCAAGGATTGAGCTCTCTGGGCAGCGGTAACCTCCCATCCATGTGGCTCAGAACAAGACTGTGGACCCAAGGTTCTAGCAGGGGCTGCTACTAGGGGATGCTGGCTGCCTGGGGAACCCAGCCCAGCCTGCCACAGCTCAGTCCCAGGCCTCCAGTGTAGCTTCCACTCAACTGTGGATTTCATATGTTATGTCTCATTCCCCAAAGAGAACGGAGCCTCGCATCCTTGCTTTCTGAGGGTGGCAGGTGACCTTCCCGGGGCCATCCGGCTGGGGAGGGGCCATATCCACCAGGAACAGAGGCTGCATGGGAATGCTCCTGAGAACCTGAGCACGGTACAGCTGGGGGATGGTGATGCTCCTGTGACCTGACAAAACACCTGCTTCCTCCAACGGAGCTTTGTTTGTACACAGTGGCAGGAAACACCAGTCACAAGGTGTGAGGGGGTGTGACTCCATGGCTCTGGGACCACAGCAGTCTGAGGAGGTTCTGAGGGACTGTGGCTTGCCTGCCCCCGCTCTTGGCCCACCATGACCTGATCTAACCTCAGTTATAGGACTTCAAACTGGCACCCCTAGCACTCAACCTTGCTGCTTTCAGGGGCAGGGGAGAACTGTGGGTACTATCGAGTGCACCCTCCACCCCACCCTCCTGTGACTGCACCGCAACCCACAGCTCAGAGCAACCACAGAACCAGGCAGAGCTGGGGCAGCACACTGGATCCTACTGGTTCCAGCAACCACCCTATCAGGGCTTTGTGTTGGCCTCAGCCTGAGGATATAGACCGTCTGCCCCGGTGAGCCAGCTCACCCTACCCTCCCAGAGGACTTCAGAAGCAGCCCTGCAGCTGGAGCCCAGGGCAGGGATCTGTATGGCATGGCGTGTTTCCTGACCCTGACAACGGCAACAAGGTGTGAGCCACCCTCAGAGATTTCCAGCTTGGGGACAGAGAGAGGCTGCAAACAGTCCACACACCACACCAATCCTTCACAATCCCCCCCCCCCCCCCCCCCCGCGCCCAGGCTTCAAAGAAATGCAGTTCCTGGAAACTTCAAGTTCCACTGCCCACCCACTGAGTGCAAAGCAATAAAGACAAAATGTCACTTCAGTCCAGGGGTGCTCAGGCTCTGTGAGCTGGGGAGCAGTCACAGGCTCCAAACCTACAGCGAGTGACCTGGGCTTCACTACTTTCTGGTCCCAGAATTAGTCTGGATATTGCTCTTTAGGAGCATCATCTATTTACCCACGCTGAGGTAAAGAACTGGAAGCCATACGGGCACTGCCTGGGGCTATACTTCCACAGAGCCCTCCAAACCGGGAGCCTCTGTGTGCAGGGCCAGGAAAAGGCCTGCAAATGGCTCAGCAGCCAAAGACAGGAAATCTCTGCTCCCTTTTCCTTACAAAACCTGATTTCCTCACATTCTGAATGAGGGCTATATATGGACTGAACCTTTGTGGTGGTGGTGGTGGGGACTTTCAAGAATGGCGCATCCCACCCAAGAACCCCTAAGGAGGACAGGTGCCATGTAGGAGCGTGAGCCTTATACCTTCAGGACTCAGACCTCTCTCTCGCCCGAAGAGGAAGCATGGTCCTTTAGATGGGAAGCTATGTGAAGGCCCATGAACAACTCCTGGGCCCAGGAGAGCCATGGTCAACCACTGTCAATGCCTGCCCCCAAATGCCCTGGCACCTGTCTGGCGAAGTTGTAAATCTTCGCTCTGCTTCTAGAAGGGTGCTTGCTAGTCCACTGTTCAGATGGGAAACCAGGTGACATGAACAGACGGATACAGCAAGTGCCCTGGAAAGCAGTGCCCTCTGAGGAGTTGCCAGGGAGCCAAGGCCCTGAGCCCGACTAGTCAGAGGCTCCTGGAGGAGACAGCTGAAGTAAGCCCTGAATGAGGCATGAGAAGGTGGTACCCATGCGAAGAGTTAGGGAAGAGACAGCAAGCTGGGGGCACAAGTGCGAAAGTTGGAGGTAAGGGGGGGATCTCTAGGCATGGGCCCCACAAGGACATGGGGCTGGCTACTGTGGGGAGATGGGGAGCCTCAGCATTCAGGCTGCAGTGGTTTAGACTTTCATCAGCAAGCAGTGGAAGCCCTAGGTGGTTCAAGGAGACAAGAGATGATGAGAGCTGACCCAGGTTCCTAAGGAACCCTTTCACTGCTGTGTGATTGCTGGTTAACATATGCGTCAGGGACGGATGGGGAGGCAAGGGGACCCTGGAGGAGGCATCTGCTGCCATCGAGAAGAAGCAACAGGATAGATACTGGGTGGGTGGCCTGACAAAGTAAAGAACAGGGAGGTCTGAGACGTATCTAGAGACGCATCTCTGAGCCACACAGCTCTCTGGAGGGAGGCCCCAGTGCATGCTGGCCCTTCCCTGTTGTCTTCTGTTGAATAGCCAGTGGCTTACAAGGCTGCTCACTGGAATCCCTCACAGCCATAGCCGGCCTTCTGAAATAGCTGGGCATTCCTGGGGTCAATCTGTTTATGGTCATGTGGCATCCTGGCGCCACACCCCACCTAACTCCCCCTAACAAGCTTCACTGTGACCTAGACTGGCACCCAGTCACCACTAAGGCTTGCAGCAAACCCCCTCTGCGGAGAAGGCTGATGGCAATCCTCACCCAGCTCTGACAGGGAGCCCAGGGACCCAAGGACGAGTCCTGTGTCTCCCAAACAGGACCAGCTGTTAGGCCCTCCAGATGAGCACATACCTAAGTAACCAGAGGGCTGCAGGGAGACTAGGGACAGGGAAATGTGGCCTCTGCCACGGACAAAGGCCTCAGCTTTAAAAAACAAAAAGAAAGAAACAAGAAGTAACTCACATACTGTAAAAACTTACCACTTTAAAGCAACCAGTTCTGTGGCTTTTGTAGCTATGCAGGGCGGTGCAGCAGCCATCACCATCTCACTCTATGACATCTTTATCTCCCCCAAAGAAACCCCACAGCCACGAGCAGTCCCCACTCCCATTCTCAACTGCCTACAACCCCTGGCAACCACTAACTAACTAAATCTCCTGTCTAACTGTTCTGGATTTTGCCATTTGGATGATTTGCCATTCCAGGTTATAGGCTCTCCAACAAGAGCCCATTCGAAAGGCCAAGGATTCATGTTGCCTCTCTGCCCTGTTTGGGATGGCACCATCCCACAAAGCCATTTGTCCGAGGTTCCCTAAGGCACGACACCTTACTCAGTCCAGCACCCACCCCAGCACCCCAGAGCCTTGGCGTGCTCCCTGTTCTCCTTACCCCAACTCTGTTCTGGGTCTCAAATCAGAGGACACAAGATAAAAACCAAGCAGAAACCTGTTGCCAAGCCTGACACAGCTTTGGTTTGATCCCTGGGACACACATGAAAGGGGAAAACAACTCTCCCAAGTTCTCTGACCTCGACACACATGCACTAGCATGTGTGAGCGCACACACACACACACACACACACACACACACACACACACACACACGCATGTAGAAACAGACAAAACCCCCACAACTCCTGGCTATGGGTCTAGACTACTAACTGTCCGCAAGCTGACAGGAGATGCCCACCAGTCCTAGTTGAGGAGTCAACTTAGAGAAGGTGTAAAAGAAGCCAAAATACCAAAAAAGCTATTGGGCAGGGGGTGAGAGTCTGTGCTCCACAGCATCTGGCTGTGAGTCAGGCATGTGGCTCACTGCTCTGGGCAAGGCTCAAGCTGGCCTGTTTAGATGCCTCCGATGTGGTAGCCACGTGGACACAGAAGGTCCCTGGAGCAGGCTTTCCCTGATACCCAGGGAGGCCTACCCATTGGTCTTGGGCATCTCAATATAACCATTGATCTCCTGCATGCCCTCAGGAAAGGCTGGGCAGAGAGAGAAGAGGACCTTGTGCAAGGCCAGTTGGCGGGGCTTACCGCCTGTCTTCCTACAGAGGAGTGTGGGAAAAGATCAACTTTGGCAGAAGACTCCCTGCCCTGGGGCCCCTGCAAGGCACTCCTTACCTGTTAAGAGAATGAGGTCGTCTTTCCCAGCACCACACAAGTGAGCCTTGAAATCAGGTGACAAACGTGCTCCCAAACCATGGGATGACCAACTCTGCTTTGTAAAACCAAGCTCTACTTGAAACACCCACACAGTTCTTCATGGGTTGCAAGCTACTTTTACTTTTTTCTAACTTTTATTTGCTGTGTTCTATCGGGTTTGCTTAAGAGACTCTCGTGGGCCAGGAAGACAGCTTAGCAGCTAAAAACACTTGTGGAGGCCTGATGATCTGAGTCCCGGCCTCAGAACCCATGTCAAAGTGGAGAGAATAGACTTCACGGAGTTAGCTTCAGTGTTCATGTCCTCAGATACATTACACGCATGCATACACACACAACAAAAGATAGTCTCTCTACACTCATGCACATCTATTGCCCTAACCCAGCATCCCTCCAACACAAGCCCCTGTTTCTGTCTTTCTGCAGCCAATGCTATGGCCAAAAAATCGGTACCAGAGCCTGTCCTCCCGCTCCCATGTCACCAGGAGGCAGTGGTGAAGACAGTGGCTGAGAAGCAAGGCGGGGGACAGTGACACACAGCTATCCATCTGTTGCAGCTTGAGAAGGGCTCCAAAGCAAAATTGAAGCCAGGTGAGTGCTACTGGTCCTGACCGGTCTGCTCGTGGGCTTCTCTGCATCCTGCCACCCTCACCCCTAGGCTGACTAGCCTCCTCCGCCGATTGCTGGCAGCTCGAGGCATCTCCTGTCTCTGGCTCAATTTATGAGTGAACCCCCAAATCACACTGCCCTCTCCCTGTGTTGCTGGGCAGTCCTGAACACCGACCCTGCCAGGCAAGTCCTGGGGGCGCTGCCTTTTGTCTAGCCATGGTTACTACAGTGAGCCTAGTCCCAGCCCAAATCTTGCCAGTGATTTCAAACTGGTAGGTTATATCAACTGGCCCCCAGATCAATAGCTTTACACCCATTAGGGGATTTTACAAGGTTATCTTTGTTAAACATTGCCTGCACACAGAACTAGTCTCTAGAGCAAGTGGCAGAGTCAGGAGCCAGCCACCTCTTCACATACAAGAGAAGCACCTCATACACCCCAAGTCACCCAAGAGCAGAAAGGCAGGCCACACACCCAACCCACACAGCTTACAGGTAAAGAATGGGAGTCCATGTCCAGATTTCCCTCTGCTAAGTGGCCCAGACTCCCCACCCCACCCTCCTAGCAGGGAATCTTAGCCAAAGCTTGTTCCTGGAGAATAGCCTCCATCTATCTTCTCACTGCCCACAAGCTGCAGTAGGAAGCTGCTCTCAGAACCACCATTCTTAGTTTCCTGTCTTCTGCATGGATCCTGCCACTCGCCAGCCTCTGGCCTAGGCCCCCAACCTTCACTGGGCTTATGGCTACACCCAACAGACCTCCATGCTTCCCGTATACCTAATCCCCAACTCAGGACAGTCTAGAATCCTACTAGGACCCTCTCAAAAGTGGTGTTCTGCTGCCACCCAGCTCAGAAGCAGCTCCTCGCGCTCTACCTGCAGCAAAGGGCCATATAATTCATGCAGCTGACCCCCAACCAACACCCCTGATCTGCAGCACATCTATCAAAGCCTTTCTGGTGTGTGTGAGGCCAGGCATGGCAAGGGTCCCCAGCAAGGGCTTTTATGTATTGCCAGTGAGGACACGGTGGGAAGGTGAAGGTAGCTCCTGAGGCACTAGTACGAACCGGAAAAGATTAGGTCTTCTACCCATGCATCTTACCAGAGCTCCCTTGCTTCTCTGGTGAAAGCAAACCGCAAAGCTCCTGTTCAGAGTGTGCACATCACGCTAGGGAAGCATACTGGGCTCAGCTCCAAACAGTTTTCAGAAGACCCCGATCCCCCAACCCCAGCAACGGTTCAACACAGGACCTGCATGGGCAAGCTGGAAGGGCAAAGGCCAACGGCTGGTGAGGAGCGTGCAGCCCAGGCACTCCAGAGTTCTCCTTTTGGGTCAGACTTCACTGAGTATGAACTGGAAAAGGGCATCTAGGAATTCTCAATCTGGGCAGAAGTCCCTTTTTCATCCAAGCTTCATCTGCATAGGCAAGAAAGTAGCCAGTCCATGACTGGGCCTGACTGCTGGGGTCACTTACCAGCGGGGGTTGAGACTGGGGGTGCTGCCCTGCTCCGGAGGCCGGTGGGTAGTGCATGAGCAGATTGAAGGCTGAGTAGACAGTCTCTTTGTACATGCCGCTGGCACACTCCGGGGCCTTCAGGCCTGGAAAAACCACAGCTGGGTCAGACACCAGCCCAGCCAGCTGCTCCTAAGGGCTGAAAGCTGTCTGATCAAGAGAAAAACAAAAAAACTGCCAAGGGGTCCCTTTCAAGTTCGTGACTTGATAGGGAACGGGGACCGACGAAAGGGTGAGAATATTCGCAATGCTAAGTTTTGGGGGAAAAACCCAGAGTCCAGGCCTCCACTTAGAGGCCGGGACTTGACTCTTCACCCCACCCTCCCGTCTGGGAACCTTAGCCAAGGCTGGCTCCTCAAGGCAAAGGATAAGTCAGTCACCTGGGCTGAAGGGGAGGCGGGGATGGCGGGGGTCTGTTTACTCCTATAAAGGTCAGGGCACCGGAAGTGACTCTAGCTCAGCGGCGCCCGGGAAACCCGCCCCCCACTCCCCCCACCCCGGGTTCTAGCGCCTTCCCGAGCCGCTCAGAGCTCACCGTCCTCTAGGGACTCTGGAAGTTTGTCCGGGAAAAGTCTCTGCGAAGTGTGCTCTCGTCCCAGGGCCTGCAAAGCGAAGCAGAGGGGTCGTGAGGGGCGGAGGAGACACGAGGGGGTCCGGGGGATGGGACCCACGAGGGCCGCTGGCGCGGGGGGCGGGTCCGCTCTATCCCAACCCTGGACGAGGCCCTCCGGGGAGGAGCGGGCCGGGCTCACCTCGGGCGCTCCCTCGGCCTCTCCGTGCACCCGGACGCCGGGACCCGGGACCCCGGCGCCTGCGGCCGCACCCTCGGACTCATTCACCAGTGAGGACTTGAGCTCAGCCAGGTCCCGCTCGGGGCCCGCGGCGCTGTCGCGGCTCTTGTCGTCCTGTTCCTCGCCTTCGTCTTGGAAGGCCAACAGTTCGTCGGGCGCGCCGAGGTCGTCGCCAGCACCCGCACCGCCCCCGCCCGAGTCCAGCTGCGGCATGGTGCGCTGCGCCCGCCGGGGAGCCGGGTGCGGGGCGCGGGGCGCGGAGGCGGCCCGGGAGGCGGCGAGCCCAGGGTGCGGAGCTCCGAGCCCGGAGCGCGGCGGGCGGAGCGCGCGCTGACTCCGCCTGAGCGGCCAGTGGGCGCGGGGCACAGCGGCTTCGGGAGCTGGCGGGTCGGAACATCAAAGGCGCCGCGGGCAGAGAGCCGGGGGCGGGACGGGCGCCGGGGCGGGGCCGAGGTGGGAGGGGCTAACGCACCAGGCCCCGCCTCTCCTCTCCCCGGAGAGACGGGGACAGGGCCTACTGGGCATAGTCTTAAAGGGCTCGCTCTCCTCGAGCTATTCCTAGCCTGAAGTCCGTCACGAAACCGTAGGACTTCGCTTCCTTACCTACGAGATAGCCACAACTTGCGCCCAAGTTTCTCCTCCCGCTGCGGAGAATGCGGTTCCTTAGACCCGTGGGATGTGTAGGTGGCTTGGAACCATAGTGTGAACGGCATTCTGTGCCTGATCTAGAGGCTTCCTAGGGGTCCGGGCTGGTGCAGGATGGACCCAGACACACACACACCCCTCTCTGCCCTAGGGCTTCTCCGGTCTGCTGAGAATGGACACACACACACACACACACACACACACACACACACACACACCTGCCTCTTTCACCATCCCTGCGCCGACCGGGGATTTTATTCCATACCTCCGGCCAACATTGGCACAAGCATTCGCACCTCACGTTTATTGAGCGTCTGTTGCATGTGCAACTCAAACACTGAAAATATCTGGCATGGCAACTCCGAGACTCAGAGGACGAGGAAGGATCGTAACCACTCATGCCGGCTCTCCAGCCACTCAGCAGCCCCCCCCCCTCCCCGCTAAGACTTTCCCAACGAAGTTCGACGCCTAGAACCTGCTGCTTAGGAACTGAGACTTCCGGTGGCCACGTGGGCCACGCGATTCGGTCTTGGGCTCTTTGGGCAGCAGCTCAATCCGGGAAGTAGCATCCCAGAGCCCATTGACCCTGAGGCTAATTAAAAAGCATCTCCTTGTCTCCCAGGGCCGTGTCCACGCGAACCTCCAGGACACGGGTGGCCTTGAGCGGTCACTGCTTCTGCAGGACACTAGGCCCTTTGGAAAGCGACGCAGTAAACTGGAGGCGGACACACCTCCGCCCCAAGCACGTTTCGGTGTTGGAGTCAGTGTGGACCCTTCTACCTCTGGCGAGAGCAGTTGGAACAGAGGGCAATTTGTGGAGGAGGACACTAACCGCCTCTCCGGCTCCGGGCCCCACAGGACCCCTGGCAGCGGCGCAAAGGCGGCCGGAAGACAGCCGCACCGCCCCTCCCGGTCCAGGCCCAGCCTGCCTGGCCAAGGATCAAAGAGACAGAGCCTTGCTTCTCAGCGCTCTGATCCTATCAGCGCCCTGCCAGCGGGACTTCTGGGTCCTCCAGATCCTGGCCGGGATGCCCAATTTACCCCTCCCCAGAGCTGGGGAGCTTGGCCATTAGTACTCAGCTTGGCAATAGAGATGCGGTGCAGACCCCGCCCTTGGCGCCTCTCAAGTCTTCTTCCCGCAGGTGCCAACTTGCTGCTGGTTTAGACCCCATCCTCTCTAGATTGGGGGCAGGGCAGGGGCTCCAACGGAAAGCTACAGGAGAGGAAAGGTCCCAGGTCGACCTCAGCTCCGAGGGCTGCTTTTGGGGTGAGCACCTCTATGAGAAAGTTGCACAGGAATCGAGATCATCTTAAGCCACGGCACTGTGGGTTCTCCTGTGTTTGTGGGAGTCTCCAGTTCTGGCAAAGTTGCTTCCACGCTACTTGGCAGACCATGACGTCCCAACTGACACAGGCCATTAAGGGTCGAATTTCTCTATCCACTAAGAAAAGTCGGGGAAGAGGAGGTGTGATTCCCACGCCCCTCTCAGAGTAATTTTTTTTTTCCAGCTTGGTGTTGCCCTTTTATCAAAGAGCAAGGCCGTTCTACTTTATTGGCGCAGGAGCCTATCCTCAAACGGCAGTGAAAGGGAATTTTTTATATACCCTTATTTGGCAAAAGAAAATATACTTTTTCTTGATTTGTTCTCTCTCTCACCCTCAAGTGTCATGGGATGACTTTATAGAACTGTGAAAACCCCCAGGCCTGGGAACCACTGCCCTGAGGGATCCTGGCTCCCACCGCCCCCCCCCATCGGGATGAGCAGTGAGGGGGTGGCCGAGAAGGGAGCCTAGAAGTTTGAGGAGGGGGACGGTGTGGGGGGGGTTTGAACCTCCGCCTCCCATCCTCACTGAGCTCAGTCTAAAGGCTTGCTGAAGAGCCACTGCTGTGCTCTCACACAAGATGGTGGGCAGTGGTGCAGGCGCAGTGGGATCAAGAGACCTGGAGCGGTCAACGTGGCTTTGGGGTGGGTGAGGTGGGAGCGGTGAAATTCATCTGGGTGTGGAAAGCTAACCCAGCCTGGGCTACACAGTGAGAGTCTATAGGAAATAAATAAATAAATAAATAAATAGGCAGGTATCTCCCAGCAGGAGCCCCTTGCCCAGACAGCACTGAGTCCCTGATCATCACCTGACAGGTGACTTCATATCCTAGGTGATTGCACCAGCATCGGTAGGAACTTCACACATATCACCTCATTTAATCATTACCGAACCCTGTGACTCGGTGACAATTGTCCCCATTTTACTAAGGAGGAAACTAAAGCTCAGAGAGGTTGTGTGAGTCACCCAAGCTGTCACAGCTTCAAAACGAGGGGTGCCGAGCGGAGCTTCCAGCTCCCGGCTGTCAGACCCCAGAACGCACGCCTAACTGACTGATCCCGGTTGGATCTCAGAGGAACTTTCTTTTCCCCTCAAGACAGGGTTTCTCTGTGTAGCCCTGGCTGTCCTGGAACATCTTTTGCAGACCAGGTTGGCCTCGAATGCACAGAAATCTCTCTGCCTCTGCCTCCTGAGTGCTCGGAAGGAACATCTGATTTGTTGAGTGGCATTGGCAAACAAGATGCTGAGGAACCTGCTATTGCTAATAGAAGGGCCTGATTTTGAGGGGATTCTTACTTCATGGAAGGGCTAGAGGGCTAGGGATGTGGCTCAGCTGGTAGAATGTTTGCCCAGCGTATGTGAAGCACTGGGTTTGATCCCACATAAACTGAGGGTGGTAGCTCGTGTCTCTGGTTCTAGGACTCAGCAGATATATGCACAGGAATCAGAAGCTCATGATCATTCTGGATCCTGTGTCAAAGAGATGAGGGGATATCTCAGAATGATGCATCTCGGTGGCTGAGTCCTTTGGTGGAGACTCTCCTGGAAGTTCCCACAGGGTTGGAGGACCGGACTAACTCTGGGGGAGATCTAAGTTTTCTGTGGCCAAGCCACGGGTGTAAAAGGGACTTCATCTTTATGCAAATGAACCAGGTGAGCTTGCTGGGCCTCAGAGGTTGGAGTCAAAGGACCCCATCAGGCTCAGCAGCTGGAGAAACGAAGTTCCAGAGTTTGTACCCCGTGGGACCCAGGACGGACACATCACTGGCCTTCTCAGCGCCTCAGCACCCCCGTGGGTGGAATGGGTGTCTATCTGGGCCTGCCTCTCCCTCATGCTAGCATGTGGCTGGGTGAATCACTGTCTCCTAGTAAAGAGCTCCGCACAAAGCCTGGCACATTCCAAGGCTCTAATAAATGGGTGCTCGTGAGCTCGATATTTTTCGGAAGTTGTTAGGCTAATTGGCTCTTCATGTAATGCCATGTAAATCATCTGACTGTTCTCATGGCCTGAGCCCACTTAATCATAGCTAAGGCTGAAAATACACATTTCCTCTCCTTTCCTTTCAAGTTCCTTTAACATGAAAGGCCCTCATGAACTCTCTGACCTTTTCTAACAGGGGGATCCTTGAAATGTGGCATTTCCAGAAAATGGCTCAAAGGAGCCCCAGATGGATTGAGTAAATTACAGCAGGGAGAGGGACTCAGGAGCAAGCAGAGAGCAGCCCTCTTCCTGCCTGCCAGCCCACTTGTCATCCTGTTGGGACTTGCCAGGAGCCGCCTGCAGGGTGTTTGCAGGCTCCTGGAAAGACCGTCCCCATGGGCGAACTTCTCTCCAGGCAGAGCAACACAGTCCCTGAGGCAGACTCAGGTCTGTCTGTTCCTAGAAACTCTGTGGAAGTTGTGTGTGTGTGTGTCTCTCTCTGTGTGTAAGGGGGGGGATGTGATGTAAGGATGTGTGTGTGTGTTAGTAAGGGGGACTGGGTAGCACACACAGCAGCAATGATACCGTGGCATGATGTGGCTGCCTAGAAATGGAGCAGGAAGTGGTAGGGAGCCATTTTTTTCTTTCATATAGAAGGATGAGGGCTGGGATGTAACTCGGTTGGTAGAGTGCTTGCCAATCAGGCCTCAAGCTCTGGGTTTAGTCCCCAGCACCACATAAACTGAGGATTCCTGGTCAGCCATTCTAGTTCAATTGGTGAGCTCCAGATCAATGAGATATCCTGTATTTAAAGAGGTTGATGGCTCCTGAGAATGACCTCTGAGGTCGTCCTTCGGTTTACACACACACACACACACACACACACACGTTTTTTAAAATATGAGAGCTGGTTAAAAGCACTGGCTGTGCTGGGCAGTGGTTGTGTATACCTTTAATCCTAGCACTTGAGAGGCAGAGGCAGACAGATCTCTGAGTTCGAGGCCAGTCAGCTCTACAGAGTGAGTTCTAGGAAGTCAGGGCTACACAGAGAAACCCTGTCTCGAAAAACCAAACCAAACTAACAAACACAACAAAGAAAGCACTGTCTGCTATTTTAGAGGATCCCAGTTTGGTTCCCAGTAGCTCACAACTATCTGTAACTCCAATTTCAGGATATCTGACACCCTCTCGTGGCCTCTGCAGGCGCCAGCATGAGCATGGTACAGACATACATGCAGGCAAAACACCCATACATATATAATATAAGTGCTAAGTCGTGTGTGTGTTTATGTTTAGGTCCTTTGAATCATCTCTGACTAAATAGCTAGTTGGAGATCGGCTAGGAATACGTGAGATCCTGTCTCAAAATAAATAAATGAATAAACTATAATGATAATAATAATAAAACAGCTATAAGGAAGAAAGCTGGCTTGCTAGACCATGCTATAATCCCTGCAGGACCAGGGTGAGCTACATAGTGAGTCCAAGTACAGGACAGGAAACCTAGCAAGACCCTGTCTTTAAAAAACTCAAAAAGCAGGTGGGATCGCTGGGGGTACAGCTGAATGAGAGAGTGCTTGTCTAGCATGACTGTGGTGAGGCCTTGGGTCCTGCCCAATATAGAAGGGGAGGAGAGGAGATAGTGGTAGTTTTATGCAATACCAAGAACTATTATAAAAATATAAACTGCAGCTAGGCAGTGGTGGCACACACCTTTAATCCCAGCATTCGGGAGGCAGAGTCAGGCAGATCTCTGTGAGTTCGAGGCCAGCCTGGTCTACAAAGAGCTAGTTCCTGGACAGGCCCCAAAGCTACAGAGAAACCCTGTCTTGAAAAACAAACAAACAAAACAAAAAGAAATAAAATAAAACCAAAACAAAGCAAAAAACAAACAAAACAAAAAACTGCACAATGGCTGGGCATGGTGGTCCATGACTTTAATTCCAGCACTCAGGAAGTAGACAGGGTAGATCTCTGTGAGTTCGAGGCCAACTTAGTCTATATAGCAAGTCCCAGGCCAGCCAGGGATATACAGTGAGACCCTGTCAAAAACAAACAAACGAAAACCCTAAATAATAAAGCTCTTTTAGCTGTGTAATTTGTCCTGATGAAATCCAAAAGAATTTTGCCTAAAATGGGGGATTAAGAAATCTGTTCCACAGGTTCAGCAGGCCTGTAGCACTATTTCCCGCAGGCCAAATCCCGTACTGGATTCCTAATAAACGAGTCTGGAATTTCCTCGCCAGAAGGCTGGGTCAGAGACAGCAAGGTAAACCTGAGTATTTGTATTTGTCGCGTGTATTGGTCATCCAGGATCCCCAATCTATCAGGGGCTTGTTGAGCAAATCCAAGTAATTCCTTTGTGTTCTCTGGGCCCAGAATTATCCAGAAACTGCAGGTACCCCCTTCCATGGTTTCAGGGGTTCAAATGAGGGGTCACAGCCATGAACTCAGAGCTGAAAGTCAAGGAGCATTATAAAGTATGCCAAGCCCCTGCCTGGATGTGGGGGCTGCCTGCAACTTCAAGAGAGAAGTACCCTTATTGACACCGGTTTGGGCTGCCCAGGCCTCCTGAAGTAGGCATGCCTCACAAAGCAAGAGGAATCAGTCTGTCTGTCTGTCTGTCTGGTATGGATGGTACTCTCCTATCTAACCCACACTGGCTTGGAACTTATAATAAAGCCCAGGCTGGCCAAAAACGTGAATTCTTCCCACCCCAGCCTCCCAAAGGCTGGGACAGTAGGCGTGAACTGCCATTCCGGATTACGGTTTTTATTCTTTTTCTATCTTTTGGCTAGGTACCCAGGAATGGCCTTTGGCTCCCACTCTTCCTGAATACTGGAGTCACAGACCTAAACTCCCCCATTTATGTGGTGCTGGGAGTGGACCCCGAACTTCATGCTGGCTGAGCAATCGCTCTATCATCACTACTGAATTTCCTCCAGTCCTAGCTAGGGTTCTGTTGCTGTGAGGAAGCACAGAAGCTAGCTGGGGAGGAAAGGGTTTATTTCCATTGTTGCAGGAATTTGGGACAGAACTCAAGCAGGTTCCTAGAGATAGGAGCTGATGCAGGGGACTTGCTCGTTGTGGCTGCTCAGCCTGATTTGTTACTAGAACTCAAAGATCACGAGCCCAGGGAATGGCTCCACCCACAATGGGCTGAATCCCTCTCCCATCAATCACTAATTATAGTCAGATCTTATGGAGGCATATTCGCAACAAAGGCTCCCTCCTTTCAGAGAAATCTAGCTTGTGTCAAGTTAGCATAAAGCTAGCCAGCCCAGCACCCTAGATCACCATTCTTTTAGTAATTTTTTTTTAATCAGAAGGGTTATCATGAGGCCATAGGACAATTTTTCCATCACTTGATTTTCTACTTCCACTTTGTTTTTGAGGCAGAATTTGTCTTTTCTGGTGTTGTACTGTATGCCAGGATGGTTAGCCTTGGAGTTTGATTATTTTTTTTTGGGGGGGGGCAGTTGGTTCAAAGTAGTGATGCTCTGTGCAACAGTCCTGGCTGTCCTGGAATTCACTCTGTAGACCAGGCTGGCCTCAAACTCACAGAGATTTGCCTGTCTCTGCCTCCTGAGGGCTGGGATTAAAGGCAGGTGTCACCACTGCCTGGCTGTAGCTTTTGACTTTGTTCTCCTGTCTCTGCTTCATCATAGGAGTGCCGGGATTAAAGATGTGTGCCAAACCATCTGTCTTTTTTACATGTGTTCCAAGGATTTAAAGTCAGGTCATCAAAGCATGCATGATAAGGACCTCTACCCACTGAGCCATCTTTGTGGCTTCTGGGGTTGTTTAGTTAGTTAGTTTGCTTATTTTGTTTATTATTGTTTGTTTATTTGTTTTGTGTGAGCAGTGTGCTAGTATTCGCATGTGGAGACCTGTGCACAGACTGCATCAGTCAGTTCTTCCCTTCTACCACGTGGGGTCTAGGAATTTAGCTCTTTGTTATTGTTATTATTAGTGTATGGGTGTGTGTTTGCACTATGACACACACTCAGAGGTCAGAGGACAACCCTGTGGAGCTGGTTCTCTTCCTTTGCATTTTTGGGATTGACTCCCAATCACAGGCATAGGGAATAAGCATCTTTACTGGCTGGACCTTCCCTCTGTGCCTTTTCTTTTCAGAGTGTAAATAGACCCATACCTGATGTTGCGACTAATAAATGCTTTCCACCAGAGGACGAGGCTGTTGTACAAAGCCCCAGCATAATTTCCATGGGATACTGTGGTAGCATTTCAATTTGTTAGTTGGTATCGCTACGGTGTCTGAGAGGTCTTTGTGCTTGGTGGTCTTTCCCTGTTCCATCTTTGCAGGTCTGTATGGCTCCTTTTTCCCTTCAGGGCTCCCATTGACCTCCACGCTGCAGAAACTAAAGCCATCCCAGGCTCTCGGTTTGATCCCTGAGTCTTCAGTCCTCCAGTTGCTGTGTCTTTGCCTCTTGGGGATCAAGAGCTGGATTCCGGCCTGGCATATCGGTGCAGGTCTGTGACTCCAGGTGCAGAAGAGTCTAAAGCCAGAAGGTCTTGAGTTTAAGGTCAACCTGAGTTATATGGGAAGTCCAGGACAGTCGTAGACTACAGAGCGAGCCCCTGTCTCAAAAGAGAAAGGAAAACTAAAGATAAATAAGGGTGGAAGATGTAGCTCAGTTGCTGGGATGAGTTTTTTTGGATGCAGAAAGCCCTGGGTTTGGTCCCCAGTATTAAATTAACTGGGCACAGTGATTATGTCTATGTCTGTCACCTTATTACTTGGGAAGTGGAGACAGAAAGATCAGGAGTTCAAGGACATCCTTGACCACATAGTTTGAGGTCAGCCTGGAGCTACAAGAAACCCAATCTCAAAAAAAAAAAAAAAGTTGGAGAGATGTCTCAGGAGTTAAGAGCACTTGTTGCTCTTGCAGAGTGGCCCTGAGTTTTATTCCCAGCATCCAGACATTCAGACTGGTTAAATTACAACTGCCTGTAACTCCAGCTCCATGGAGGTTCAGTGATCTCTTCTGGCCTCCCCAGGCATTCAAATGTATGCACACCATATATATTTATGGTGCTGCGTGCCTCTAATCCCAGCACTTGGGAGGCCAAGGCAGGCCGATCTCTGTGAGTCTGAGGCCAGCCTGATATATAGAGTGAGTTCCAGGATAGTCAGGAATGTTTCACAGAGAAACCCTGTCTCGAAAAAAACAAAACAACAACAAAAACAAAAACCAAGCAAACCTCAAAACAAGCTGCTTTCCATTAGAACTCTGACTTGTGTGCATTGTGGGCAAGGCCTTCTAGAACCTCCTTAAGTGAGGATAAGGAATGATACTTGTCTGTCGGAGTTGAGACATGGGGTGAGTTCATACAGGAGACATGTTTGGGGTACCTGGTTCAGGGCAGGTGCTTCCTTAAACAGTGACCATTAGCAATCACTGTCAGGGCTCCCAGTCAGCTGGGCTAAGCTGGGGTGAAGCCCCTAGTGGTGCTTACCAGGCACCAACTGGGCAAGTAGCTAGAGTGCCGTGATTGTGGGTGGAGAGTGGGGACCAGGGTGAAAAGGTAGGAAACCTGCTTTCTGCTGTCAGCAGAAGCATCCAGAACATTCTGCCTGCTGGAAGCCTCCTCCAGCTGAATTCAGTCTCCCGATGTCTGCAGGCTGGAGGAGTGCTGGCCCTGAGGGTACAGACGGGCCTAATGGGAGGAAATTACTGAAGAGATTTCATCTGGGCCTGAGGAAGCATACCAACCAGTCAGAGCTGGTGGAGCATGGCAGCCCGGCTTAGCTGAGTCCTCAGTTCGCAGAGACGTGGGAACAGAAGCAGGTCTTTACAGGCACACAAACTGCCAAGGTCTCTTGACACCACAAGTACTCCCAAGGATGAGGGAAGTCCCCTCTATTTTCCAGGTGGCTCTGCTCTGCCTTGGTTCCATGAGCCTGGGCCGGCATCTGACCAGATGTAGGGTAACTGGCTTCAAATGAGGACAGGGGCTGCTGAGGGAGGGAGGGAGTCCTACAGTAGATCCATCTTAATGATGTTTAACCGACAATGACATCTTTGGGAGACAGACGGTTTGATCCATTATGGTGTTGGAGTCTGCCAGCTTGGTACCCCCCGGTATCCTTCTATCCTACTAGAGTCAGGAAGAGCAAAGATTGTGAGGTAAAGTCTCTCTTGATTCACTTCAGCTTGTTCTAAAGCCAGGGATGGGAAGGAGAGAGATGAGAAACGGAAGAAGAGAACCAGGGTCTCAACTTTGGCTTTACCATCGACTTGGGAAAGGCACCCTGGGCTTGTGGATGTTGTGATCACACTTCCTGTCTCTTTCAAGGGTTCTTGTGGGGATTAGAGGAGCTATCACAGCCAGTGGGACGGCTCTTGAGTAAAGTGCTTGTCTTGCAAGCCTGTTGATCTGAGTTCAAGTCCCAGAACCCACAGAAGGGAAGGCGAGAAACAATGTCATAAATCTGTTCTTGTGGGATGAGTGCTTACCCCCCAAAAAACAACAACAGCAAGAACAGAGGAAAACAACAAGAATAACAAAGAGCTAATGGGTTGGTTTAGCAGGTAGAGGTGCCTGCCATTAAACTTGACAACTTGAATTTGATCCCCAGGACCCAAATAGTTGATGAAGGAAAATGACCCTTCCATGTGGGTCTTTACCCACATGGTAAATAAGCACCCTCAAAAAAAAGTAATAAAAAAATTAGTAAATAATTTTTTGAATTTTTTGTTTGCTTGTTTGTTTTTTTTTGTTTCTTTTTTTCTTTTTTTTTGGTTTCTCTGTGTAGACCTGGCCATCCTGGAACTCACTCTGTAGACCAGACTGTTCTCCAACTCAGAGATCCATTTGCCTCTGCCTCCTGAGTGCTGGGATTACAGGGTGCGCCACCACTGCCCGGCCTGCCAATAAAATTTTAGAAGAGTTATTGTTTTTAACATAGTCCCATATTAACTGAATAGATAAAAAAGTTAATTGGACAGCTCAGTTCCTACCTAGACTTATACAAGGGGCCTTACAGCAATTATCCTGCTTAGTCTCCACAGCAGCCGAAAGGTGGGAGGACCATTATTAGAGAAATTGAGTCTAGGAAGATCACAATCACGTGCCTTGCTCAAGGTCAGGCAGTGAGAGAAAACATTGAGGCCGAAAACCTTAGTTGACTCTGCTCTGAGGTTGCCAGCTTCTCAAAGGAGAGGCGGTGTCCCCCAAAATGGGTGACAATATACCAGCCAGCTCCTTGGGCTGGAGAACTTGCTGATTGAAGACCGGATTATAAATTGTAGTTCTTCTGAGCTACAATTCTCCCCCATGAGGACCAGAAAGTAGGGAGTTTCTGGGTTGGACAGTCCCAGGTCAGAGCAGAGGTTGGTTGTATGTCCCTTGGAGGTAGGTGATCCTGCAGTGGGAACTGGGCCACTATAAACCATCTGGAGGTACAGGGCCCGAGAGCTGGAAACCCTGGTCCCTAATTTAGCACCTAGCTGGGGCTGTTCCTTTCATTCTGAACGCTTTTATTGGCAGGGAATGGATGACTCCAGACACATGCCCGGCCCGTCTCAGTT
Organism: Myodes glareolus; assembly: GCF_982192425.1. Classification (NCBI taxonomy): domain Eukaryota; kingdom Metazoa; phylum Chordata; class Mammalia; order Rodentia; family Cricetidae; genus Myodes; species Myodes glareolus. The sequence goes on along the minus strand of NC_142034.1, from coordinate 72,332,178 downwards.
CACCAGTGCCTTCCTGACTGTTATCTCCTGCTCACTGCAACCCCACGCGCTCTCAGTCCATTTCACGGAGGAAACTGTTGCTCAGGAAAAGGAAGTGAGTCACCCAAGGTCACACAGCTCAACCCTGGTCTTCGGCCTCCAAGTTGATTCTAGCTCTGCAACCCAAAGCCATCCACTTCCCTTTTCTAATGTGGGAATGCTAGGAGGCAACAAGAACCCCCAAATCAAGGTCCCCCGACTCTCCTTCAACACGCAGCTGTTTTTCCAGATGTTCTGAGGAGAGTCATAGATCAGTCCCCTGAGTGCCAGAGCCACAACCCCTAGGTTTTCTAATGGGACAGCGTGTCTCAGGGGGTCCCATAGCTACTTATTTACCAGACAAGCTTCTCCCAGACACGAGGACTGGATGGGTCCTTCCCAGTTCTCACAGGGGATGTAGGTTTGACAGGTCCAAGTCATTGTCCCAAAAAGTGGCCAACCGAGCTCTGCCTCATTGAGAGAACCACTACTGTATAATTTGGGGTTCCCTGGGGTCCCCTGCCCTGTGCTTCCAGTCCCTGGGTAAATCTGTCTAGGAACAGGGTGGTGGCTGGGTCCTCAGAATGCCACCAGCTCTCACGGTGAAGTGCCTCCTTTACCTGGGGTCACTGGTGGCCTCCGCTGACACTGCGGTTTTCCTCAGCGTCACTGCGCTGAGCTTTAGTTCCCTGCTCTGTTATTAGTGACAGAGGGATTTCCCTCAGGGTCAAGCTTGTCTTTTTATGGCTTTAGAATCTCTGTCCTCTCCCTGACTCTTCTTATTCGCTCTTATGGAGCAGAGGTAATAGGTCAGAGCTGGTTTAAAAGTAACCCCCATTTGTACCCCTGTCTTCCTAGCCTTGATCCCAGCTGAGCTGAGGTGACCCCACAATATCCCCAGCTCTGAGGACAGCCTCTGGAGAAGATGCTTTTGTGAGCCAGGGGATTATTGTTTTGAGCTAGGGTCTCGTGTAGTCCAGGCTAGCTAGGAACTCACTTATTTAGCTGAGGATGACCTTGAACTTTAGGTCCTCCTGCTTCTGTCCCCCAAGCACTGGGGTGATGTTATTCTGTTTATGTGGCACTGGAGAGCCAACCCAGGGTTCTGTGCAGACCAGGCAAGTGCTCTGCCAACTGAGCTCCGGCCCCAGCCCCCGAGGATTCTTTCTTCCTGCGTTAAGCTCTCCAGAGAGTGATCCACTCACTCTCCTCCCTCCAACTTTCTGCCCACCCCAGGCTTCTCCCACTCCTGTGGAAGTGTCTCGCACTGAAGTCTGTTGACTACAGACCACCCTTTGCTCTTCGGATGCATGGCAGAGAAAAAATGAGAGATGGGCCCCTCTGCAACTCCTGATTCATTGTGGTACTGGTTCTGTGGCTGAAACCGCCCTTTCAGAACTCCACAGACCCTCAGGCTAGAGTTGGGTCTTGACTGTTAGTTTGGATTCAGAAAAGCCAGGACCCAGGTTGCACATGGGAAGCTCTCTGTCCTGACCTAGCCTTTGTGCTTGAGAGTTAGTCTTTGGGAAGGCTGGAACCAGGAGTAAGGAACCCCTAGAGATTAGTCCCAACTCCTGCCTCTCTGTCTTGGAGTCAGAGAAATGCTGTCTGCTCTTTGCTGGGCCCTGTGCTGGAGCCCCCCCCGAAGTGGAGTGTGTGTGTGTGTGTGTGTGTGCGCGCGCGCGCGCGCATGCATGTGCACACGCCAGTTTCAAGGCGTCTTTCCCAGTCTCGCCTTTACAAAGCAGTGTGTGGCATGTGTGTCAAATGACTCCTGCCTGACTGAGTGGCTGCTCCCCTGTTGGCTTTGCGGAAGAGATGCAGGCCTGCAGGGGAAAGCCCTCAGCCCCTTCAGTTGCTGAGAATCTTGCGTGAGACCGACCCACAGAGCCTCTGTGTTCCCCACAAGACCTTTCCTTTACACCCTCAGAAAGTCCCGAAGTTGCCCCAGGCCCAACTCAGGCTGGTTGAGAACTCAGTGGAAGGGTTAACAGGACCTGCTTGTCACTGCGGCTGCTCAGATACACAGGACAGGAAGCTAGAGGGTGGCACTGGATGGATGGGGCATGAGAGATGCCAGGCAGATCTCATGGGGGTTTGCAAACATCCAGGACCAGTGTGATCAGGGAGAGACTGGAGGTCGGGGCAGCATTGGAAGTGATGTGGGGGCAGGGAGTGAGGGGTGGTGTGGAATGGCGGCCAAGGACACTCCTCCTAACCTCTGTCCCTGAACACTGAAGAAAGCCTGCAGGGAACTTAATAGGCTTGGAAACAACAGCAGATCCTGTGGACATGAGGGGAAACTGAGGCAGTCAGTGAGAGTTCTCCTGCCTCATCGCCCATGAGTGTAGGTAACATCGTAAGACAGGTTCCTGCTCTAGCCCCACTGACCTGGAACTCACCGGGTCATCCAGGTTGACCTCAAACTTGTGACCATACTTCTGCCTCAGCCTCTCCGAAATGTCAAGATTGCAGATATGAGCTACTATGCCCTAGCTCTAAGGAAGTCTTGAATAGAAAACAAACAAGCCCTGAGTATCTCCTCATGTAAAAAGCATGATTGCTTTTGGAACAATTTGATGTCATTATTTTTTTAAAATGCATGAAACGGAGTGATGATTCAGAGGGTAAAGGCAGGCACTTCCACCAAGCCTGATGACCTGAGTTCTGTTGTGACCTCAGCGTCATAGAGGAAAGAACTGACTCTTGCAACTTGTCCCCGAACGCCAAGCATGATTTTAAAAATATTTATTAATTTATATATGCGCATGCTTACATGTGTATCTGTGTACCACACGCAAGCCGGAGTCGGCAGAGGCCAGGTCATTGGGTCCACTGAAATTGGAAATACAGACACTTGTGAGCCACTCTGTGGTTGCTAGGAATCGAACCCGGGCCCTCTGAAAGGGCAGCCAGGCTCTTGGCTGCTGAGCCATCTCTCAGGGTGCCACAAATGCTTTTTCCTTAATGCCCAGACTAGATGGCTGATGCTCACTTGCAATCCCAGCACTGATGGAGGGAGGAGGATCAGAACTTCAAAGTCATCTCTGCTACCCAGGGAGTCTGAGACCCATCTGGGATAAAAGACACTCAAAAAAAAAAAAAATTCACGAGTGGGGCTGGAGAGAAGGCTCAGCAGTTAAGAACACCTCCTGTCCCTCAGAGATCGACAGTCCACATGCCACAGAGGGTGGCTCACAACCACCTGTAACTCCTGCTCCAGGGGACCTGGTGACGTCCTCTCCTGTCCTCCACAAGAACCTGATCACAGGTGGCACACACATACATAAAAAAATAAATAAATAAATTTCAGTGGAACTCAATCAAATCTTCACCTGTGCATAGAGTGGGGCTGAGGCCCTTGAATTACCAAGCAATCCACTCATTAACTGCGCTGGCCTAGCCTTACCAGGGGCCCATTCAGCAGCCCCTTGTCTCTGCATAGGGAGGCAGTGATTCAGTGTTCAGCTGAGAGCAGCGAGGCTGTGCGCAGGCGCCCCCTGGCGGTTGTCTCTGGAAGAGGCCTAACTCCGGCCTGGAGTAGTCAGGAGCAAATTCTGTTCTTTGTATTCTGGATCCCTCAAAAGAGAACCCTTTCCTTCCCAATAGTGATTACCTCTGCACTCTGAGGAACTCTGTCTCATCCAGGCCACCAGGGGCTGTGGCCGTGTGTTCACCTGGGCTCTGAAGCAGGCCTCGTGGTCAGACATTTTGAAGTTCGCTGGCTGGCCACGACAGTCTTTTGTAATGGGATTGTTAACAGAGGGTCCAACAGACGTGACAGGCTCTGCCAGGGTTCTGGCAGCTTCTCAACTGCCCTCAAGGTTCCTGCACTAACCTCATCTTCAGTGTTGATGACTGAGCTATGACACAAGTTGGCAAGGACCCCAGAGAGGGGTGGTATGAAGTGTCTGAGAGTAGCTTTGGCTCAACTTCTCGGGCTGGTAAAGTAATAACGCCAGCCTTGGCGGTAACAGTTTACTCCGATTTACTGAACACCGACAACCTGTGACATCCAGTGAAATCCCTGTGCAGCTCTCGGGAAGGGACTCTGATTCTGGTGTCTAGAGATAGGGTTTCATGTAGCTGAGGCTGGCCTCAAATTCACAGCGTACCTAAGGATAGCCTTGAGTTCCTGATCTTTCTGCCTATGCTACCCAAGTGCTGGGATTGCCAGGTGTGTGCCACTACCTCTGGCTAGGTCATATCACACTTAATCCATGAAATATGAATCCCTAAATGTTTTACTTTGTTTTTACTTTTTTTGAAACAGGGACTTGTCTAAACCATGCTGGCTTTGAACTGGCTATGTGACTGAGAATGACCTTGAACTTCTGACCTTCCTACCTCCACCTCTTGAGTGCTGGTATCACAGCCATGTTGCCTGGTTTAAGAATATAGATATTTTCTTGGGCCATCAAGATGGCTCAGCTGATAAAGGTGCTTGGTGCCAAACTTGATGGCTTGACTTTGATCCCTGGTGGAGGGAGAGAAACAACTTCTGTCAGTTGTCCTTGGGTTTCCACACACGTGTGCATGTGCCACACACACACACACACACACACAAATAAATTAATGTAATCAATTTTTGTTCTTATATGATCATAGAACCATAACCACATTCTTCAAAATCAAGAATTTTCCATTCTTAGCCAGGCGGCGGCGGTGCACGCCTTTAATCCCAGCACTCAGGAGGCAGAGGCAGGTGGATCTCTGTGAGTTTGAGGCCAGCCTGGTCTACAAGAGTGAGTTCCAGGACAGGTTCCAAAGCTACAGAGAAACCCTGTCTCGAAAAACAGAAAAACAAAACAAGAAAAGAATTTTCCATTCTTAAGGCAGGGGTACCAGTCACTTTCATGTCAGCAGATTTGAAGGACACAGATTATTACATCCATGATTATACAGCTTCTAAATTTTGGAGATAGAATTTGGAACCCAAGAGGTCTGGTTTGGGAGCCCATTCCTGGGCCTCAGTTTCCCACTCTGAACGTGCTTCACTACCTCCCAGAACAAAGGATGATGCACCATGTTACTTTTGCTTCCAGTAATACGGTAATAGCCGCGGAACCCGGCAAACAGATGGCAGAGTTAGCAGAACATGTGCGTAACCGAAAAGAAACGCGGCAGCTAGGAAAACCAAGGTGTGCTGAGCCCGCCCCTGCACAGTAGATTTCTTCTTATCTCATTTATGCTTCACCTCAATCTTTGGTGCATAATTAACAGCTTCATTTTACAGGTGAGGGAGCTAAGGGGCTCAGAGGGAGGAAGTGCTCAGGGTTGCAGGGGGGACTGGGAAAAGTAGCCTTGGAAGCCAGACTGTTTCTGTTGGGGGTAGAGCTGAGGAGATGGCAGGAAACTCAAGGGTGTGCCAGGAGCTGACAACAGTCTTTGCCAGGGCTTTGGGGCAGTCTGCCACCCTGGGGTGCATGCTTTCTTCAGAAATTATCGCTTGCAGGAGAAGCCAGCTCTGGTGGTCCTGGGCAAGCTGGGACTTTATTGGAAGCATATGGCATGGCTCATGGGATGGATTAGGAGGAGGAAGCCGGGCTGAGAAAAATAGGAGCGTGGCATAGTCCCCGGGGCCTGAAGTCTGCAGTTTGTCCTCTCGGGCCCTGCCCTTGGCATGAAGCTCCAGCTGCCTGGCTCTTTGCTTGGGTGTGCCTTCTGAGACTCAAAGGGACAGGTCTGGGGTGGCAGGGCAACAGTGCCTGCCGGTCACAGAAGACAGGAGGTAGGCGCTGTCTTGGAAGGTTCTAGAGTGATGGGCCCTGGCCAGGGTGTTTTAGTGGAGTGAAGTAGCTTGACTTGGAGGGGATTCCCCCCACTTTCCTCCCCCCCATCTCCGACTCAGCCAGCTCTGGTTTTCACACTGTAATTTTGCTCTGGTCCTCGGGTGTGAGTCACACGTGAAAGTATCTTGTTTTGCTCTGCCTCCGAGTCGACTGCTGTCACCCTCACCGCAGCTGCCACCTCTAGGCAGGAGGCTGGGTCCCAGGCTGCACAGAGCCTGGTTCTAGAGAAAGGGTAAGGCACCCTGTCTGCCACTGGGTGCTGTGCAAGCTCCAAGGGTGGGGGGAGGTTTCCAGCTTTTGTGCCACAAGCAAATCAAATACAAATGATGGGTGGAGAGAGGGTCCCTAAAGGACTTGGGAGAGCAAAGTGCAGCTCTGGTTGGAGTCGCCTTCTTCCTCTCACAGTCCCAGAAGGTGCCCAACATAGCTCAGTCCCTGGGAGAGAGGGCCCTGGCCGCTTCTTCCCTCTCCTGGAGACCTGCTCTGGCACTCCTGGGCTTGGCACCCTTAGTGTGCCCTGAGGGCCCCCCGTGCAAAGACTAGACGAACAAACAAAAGAATTGCGGAAGGTGTATGATCAAAGTTCATTATGTGCTTTTGTGAAATTGTCAAAAAATAATTAATAATTAAAAAAAAGGTTCTCAGCTGCCTTGGTTGTGGTGCGCAAGCTCGAAAGGTTAGGAAAATTATGAGACCGTGGGAAAGGAAGGAGCTCTGTCCCTTGGTGTCTGGCTGAAGCCCCCTGTTAGCTAAGAATCCCAGCAGAGGCAGGTGGATCACTCTGAGCTCCAGGCCAGTCAAGCCTACACAGTTTGACCTCGGTTCTTTAAAAAAAAATTGCCAGGTGGTGGTGGTGCACATCTTAATCCCAGCACTAGGGAGGCAGAGGCAGGTGGATCTCTGTGAGTTTGAGGCCAGCCTGGTCTACAGTCTACAGAGCAAGTTCCAGGATAGCCAGGGCTACACAAAGAAACCCTGTCTCAAAAAAAAAAAAAATAATAATGATAATAATACTTTGTCCAAAGAGAACACTGTGGCTCTAGGTCTTTCTCCCTTCCCGGCTCTCAGACTGCATTCTCCCAGACTCTCTCCAGAAACACCCTTTACAGTAAGAAGCTGTGACAGGACCCCTTGTGTGAAGCCCTAGCGACTCCTGGTTTTATTTTATCAGATTTAATCCCATTCAGGAATCTCCAGAGTCACCTGTCACTTATCAGAAACAGAGAGAATTGGGAAAAAAAACTTTCTTAGCCATTGTTCAAGATGTACTGTGAAAACCCACCCAATGGCACAGGTGACTAATGCCAGGATACTTCGCTGTCTCCCCTGGAGAGGTGCACATGGCACCTGGGGTGTTTTCTCGCCCTCCCCAAGCCCTCTTTATTTTAATCAACTCCCACCCTCATGGCTCATTCTCACATCCTTTTCTGTGCTGAAGTCAACCATGGATGGCTTTTCCTGAGTCAGGTCTGTAGATGGCCGAGAGAAGTCCTCCGGCTGACTGCGCGGGTGATGACATCGAGCCTTGCCGCCAACCCTGCCAGCCCTGCCAGCCCTGCTGCCACTGCCGATGGTAGTGCGTGCTTGTGGTCTTATGGCAGAGACTAGCTCTGAAGTCCTAGTGTGTGTGTGGGTGTGTGTGTGTATGTGTGTGTGTGCGCGTGTGCGTGCATGTGTGTGCTTATACGTATATCTCTGCACCACTTTCATGCAGTGCCCTTGAAGGCAAGAAGGTGTCGGAACCCCTGGACCTGGAGTTATAGGTGGTTGTGAGCTGCCCGATGTTGCAGGATGCTGGGAATTGAACCCAGGGTATCTACAACCAATGCTCTTAACCCATGAGCCATTTCTCCAGCCCCCAGAAGATATTCTTTATTCCATTTATTTATTTATTTATTTATTTTCATTCATTCATTTAGTGGTGTGTGTGTTTGTGTGTGTGTGTGTGTGTGTGTGTGTGTGTGTAGGTCATAGCCCAACTTTTGGGTGTCGATTCTCTCCTTCCGTCATGCGGGATCTGGGGATTGAACTCAGGTTATCAAGTTTGGTGGCAGGTGCTTTTACCCACTGAGCCATCTCACTGGCTTAAGAGGAGATATTTTGAAGAGAGACACTTGTGACCAGGTGTGGGGCACACACCTGCAATCCTGATACTTGAGAAGTTGAGACAGGAGGGCTGGGAGTTCAAAGTTATCTTTGGCTATAACTGTAAGTTCAAGGCCAGCCGGGACTCCAGGAAACCCTGTTGAGAGAGGAGGGAGAAGGAGAAGGAGAGAGAGAAGAGGAGATAGAGAGAACTGGGGGGAGAGAGAGGGAGAGGAAGAGAGAAACGTGTCACTTCCTCCCTCTGGCTGTCAGACTGTTGAAGCAATGGGCCCCAGAGAACTGAAATTTCTTCAGGAGTCCCAGTCTGGTGGAAGGGAAAGGCTGGTGCCAGCCAGTGAAGGATTTGCCTCGCAGGGTGGAATGTCACAGTTTTCAGTTACTGTCAGCTAGTTCCTGGCCTTTTTAAAAAAAGTCTTTTCTGTGAAACTGCAACACCACTGTAGGAAAGACGGAGAAAAACTGGAGGCTTTTTTCCCCCTCACCTCAGTCAAACTGTGGCTCAATCCGTTTTCCTTTACCAATTCCTAGTCATGATTTTCCGTGCGACAGGAGTACATCCTTAAATGCCTGGGGATGGTCTCCGCTTTCAGGAAGTGGAGCCCAGGAGTGGGGACCAGTTCACAGGCGGTGATAAGATATCTCCACTCCCATCCCCTCATCAAAGGAAGCAGCCAGGCGTGCTGGTTCATGCCTGTAATCCCAGTACTCAGGGAGGCTAAGGTAGGAGGATTGACATGAATCCCAGGCCAGCCTGGGCTACAGAGTGAGATGCCTCACTAAACAAAGCCGTGGCGAGAGAGCTAGCTCAAGGTACTTGCTGCTCTTGCAGAGGACCTGCAAATGGGGTTCCCAGTACCCACATCTGTTGGCTCACAGCTGCCTGTAACTCCAGCCTCAGGAGGTCTAAAGTCCTCTTTAGGCTTCTCTGGGCACCTGCATGCATGTGCACATATCTTCACACAGATACACATGCATACACATAGTTAGAAATAAACCTTAAAAGGGTGGGCGATGAGCTGTCTCAGCAGGTAGAGACACTTGCCTTCAAGCTTGAGGACCTAAGTTTGATCTCTGGGTCCCACCCATGCATGGAAAGACAGAGCCGAGCCTCTCAGGTTGTCTTTTGAACTCCACATGAACACTGTGGCACCGTAGTGAGAACACATGTAAAAGTAATAAATGAAAAGAAAGACAAAAGTGACCTTTGCAAATCCCGGCTTAGGGGAGAGGCAGGAGGATTGCTGCAAGTTTGAGGCCTATATGATCTACATATTGAGGTCCAGGTCAGGCAGGGCTATAGAGTAAGACTTTGTCTCAAAAGGACAAAACCAAACCAAACTGGATACGGTAACACATGCCTGTAAACCTAACACCAAGGAGGCAGAGGTGGGAGGATCCGAAGTTCAAGATTGTCCTCGGCTACAAAGTTAGTTCAGCCTGGGATACAAAAGAGACTCTTATAAAACAAAACCTAACAGCAAAACAAACAACATCCCTCGAGTCCGGCTCTCTCGGCAGTGTGCACAAGGGACTGGATTGAGCCTGAGCCAATGCAAGCCCTGGGGTGAGACAGACAAGGACAGAAGCCAACCTAACAACCTGGACTCCGCTTGGCTTGGGCTATGTACACTCCTCTTTTAAGAATGCACTTGGCAACCAGAGACCCTCACCTGCATGATACACACTCCAGCCACATCTCCTAACAATGCACCTGGCAACCTGCTAGCACGGTAGGACCCTCAGCTATAGTACTATGCATATACACCCCTCATCTGACAATGCATCAGGTAACCAGCTAGCACTCTAGGCCAGAATGCACACTCCTCTCGGAACAATGAATGTTTCTTCTCTCCTTAATAATCATCAAGCCAGGTGGTAGTGGGGCACGATTTCAATTCCAGCACTTGGGAGGCAGAGACAGGCAGATCTCTATGAGTTAGAGGCTAGCCTGGTCTACAGAGCAAGATCCAGGACAACCAAGGCTACGCAGAGAAACCCTGTACCAAAAAAAACCAACCAACCAAGCCAGATGGTGGTGGCGCACGCCTTTTATCCCAGCACTCAGGAGGCAGAGGCAGGTGAATCTCTGTGAGTTCGAGACCAGCCTGGTCTACAAAGCAAGTTCCAAGAAGGGCTCCAAAGCTACACAGAGAAACCCTGTTTCAAAAAGCTGAAAGCAACAAACAAACAAAAAACAAAACAAAACCAACCAATCAACCAAGAAACAAACAAACAAATAATCAAACTCAGATTCTATTCACTCATACTCCACTTTCGCCTGGATAAGAAGATAGGGGCCCAACCAGCCGAGGCTGGTTTTGAGTGTGTACACAATCACAGATGGTGCTCAAGGAGAACTTTTAGAGAGATCCCCTATTTATCCTCTTAAACATACTCATAACTGGGTGACCCCCTATTTGCCCTCTTAAACATATGCATAACTGGGTGACCCCCTATTTACCCTCTTAAACATATGCAGAACTGAGTGACCCCCTATTTACCCTCTTAAACATATGCATAACTGGGTGACCCCCCTATTTACCCTCTTAAACATACACATAACTGGGTGTGCGTGTGATTACAATCAGATTATTAGCTGGGCATGGGCGATGTACCTTTAGTACCTACACTCAGGAAGCAGAGACAGGTGGGTCTCTGTGAAAGCTAACCTGGTCTACAGAGTGAGTTCCAAAATGGCCAGGGCTACATGGTAAAGTCCTACCTTGAATAATGCAAAACAGAATACAGAATACAGAAGAAGGAGAAAGAGAAGGAGAAGGAGGAGAAAAAGGAAGGAAGGAAGGAAGGAAGGAAGGAAGAAAAGAAAGAAAGAGGAATAAATAATTAAATAATAAAATCAGATGTGTTATCAGAAGGATAATGCACAGTAGAGAAATGGTTACTTAACTTAATCTGTCAATCAAAACAGAGCCCCACCCTAACTACATAAAGGTCCTCTTTAGAACCCCAAACAATAATCAAACCTGAGTATCTTCACTCTTGTGACCTGCTGTCAACCTTTTAAAAAACTATTGGGGGGGAAGGAAGCTCTTTCCCCATTCCTGCCCAGATCACCGAAGAAGCGAGATGTGAGCTGCCTCGCTGAGAAAGGTACCGAGTCATGTGGCTGACATAGTTAAGGATAATGAGGTAATATATGTTATAAGAGCTAATACAAAGCCTGAGCTAATGGGCCAATCAGTTTAAAACCTAATGTAGACTCTCTGTGTGATTTTCTTTGGGATTTGCTGGCTGTGGAAACAGGGCAGGACAGAAACCCCACAAGCCCAGCCCTCACCCTACCTGTGGAGATGCCCAGTCTGTCTATGGCTCATCATCCCTACCTGTGGAGATGCCCAGTCTGTCTCTGTCTAATCCCTACCTATGGAGATGCCCAGTCAGACAGGAAGAGCACTTGACTTGCCATTGTGATAAGGATGCTGGCCCCATAAGGGCGCTCCCAGCTCAGCACTGTGTGTGGTTCACCACAGCCCTACTAATGTTACCAAATGGGATGATGCTGTTCTGATAGGACAGAGGCATTGCACTTGTTTGCATTCTGTTCTACCCGAGGATTGAAAGCCCACTTTCAATTCTTCATCTCTCGGCTCTCTGCAACTTTCATTAGTTTTCCTTTGGATTATCAGGCTCCTGAGATTTTAGGAGTGACACGCCTGGTCTGAGTATGGGCTTATGTGCCTGCAATCCCAGACGTGGGAGGGAGGCCAGTGGTTAAAGGCCAGCCTGGCTTACATGAGACCTAGTCTCAAAAACAAACACCACTCCCCACTAGAACCATAAAAACAAGGGGCTGGGAGGTGGGGCAGTGTGTGAAGTTGTTGCTGGGCTAACACGGAAGCCTGAGTACAGGTCAGTCAGGTGTTTCTGACACTGTAGCAGTGATCCATTGCTGGGTGCTTTCACACGCAGGAAGTCTACCTCTGTCTAATCCCTACCTGTGGAGATGCCCAGTCAAACAGGAAGAGCACTTCGCTATGCATGGTTGTGCACCTTTGTATGTGTAGCTAATTGAACTGAATTTTAGTGTGGCGGGTGACTGCTGGCTTGGGTTCGGAAGCTCTGTAGTTTTGAGCCCCTTCCCCCTCACCCAGCAATCTGGGCTCCTGAAGAATGAGAAATAATCAGAGTGTGGGGTATAGCAGCACCTCACCCCAGACTCTAGGGAACCCCAGTCCTTTTGTTGTTGTTACCAAGAGTTTACTTATTGTGTGTTTTATTATTGCTTCTTACTTATAATGATTTTTATTTTTTGAAATCATAGTTACATCATTTTCACCATTCCCTTTCCTTCCTCCAACTCCTCCCATCCACCTTGCCTTGCCCACTCTCAAATTCATTGTCTCTTTTCCTTTAATTGTTTAATTGTTGTTGTGTGCACACACACAGACAGACAAATAGACAGACACACACACCCCTTTGAAGGGGACCCTGCAGGTGTCACAGCAGGCAGGGAAGTGAAGGGCGAAGAGGTAAGAATGAAAACTCAGTTCAGATGGACTTCATCAACCTGGATCAAGGCACTGGGGAGTCTGAGTCCAGGCAGTCTGTAGCAGGCTTTCTTTTAGGCCACCAACCAGCTCCCAAATCATGACACAGAGACTTCTTATTAGTTATAAATGTTCAGCCTTATCTTAGCTCTTATTTTAATCTGTTTTTCTTTATCTATGTTTTGCCTCGGGGCTTTTTGTCTTTCTTTCTCTCTTTCTTTCTTCTTTCTTTCTTTCTTTCTTTCTTTCTTTCTTTCTTTCTTTCTTTCTTTCTTTCTTTCTTTCTGTATATCTTATTTCCTTCTGTCTTCACATCTGGTTTCCGATGTCAGGCGTGTCCCTTTATCCTTCTTTTCATCTCACCTTCTCTCCTATTTACACTCTGCTCACCAGCCTTGCCTATCCATCTACTACTAGCTACTGACTGTTTAGCTTTTTATTAGACCAATCAGGTGTCTTAGGCAGGCAAGGTGAAACAGCAACACATCTTTACATAATTAAACAAATGCAACTTAAGCAAATGTAACACATCTTTATATCCTTAACTAAGGCAGCAGAAACAAGTGTAACACACATAGTTAAATAGTCCACAACATAAACAAATGGAACACATCTTTGCCTAGTTAAAATAATGTTCCACAACTGTGGTCTACTGTCAGCGTACTTAAAAAACAGTACAATTTGGGGAAAAGTTTCCAGGCAACAAACATCCCAATTCCAGGTGCACAATAAAGCTTCAAGTGTGACTACAATGAAACTCCTTTGCAAAGTGCATGTGACCCTGTGGGTGGGTTCTTCAGCTACAAGGCCTGGAATCTAGTGTGGTCTCTGATTGCAATAGCATCAGAGCTGTAAAGTACATGTGACATATCCCTAAGGATGGGTTCTATTAACTGGGAGCTATAGACAATGTCTAGGGAGGGAAGAACTTGGGATAAACATTCTGGGTGAGGTCTGCCTCTACAGACAGCAAAAAGGTCACTATGTCAGGAGCAACATCCACTCCCAGCCTTCTGGGTGAAAATAGAAAATTCCTTGAGGAGAGGCCCCTGTATGTTTAACATTACTGGTTTCCCAAGTGTAACGAGTCTTTCTCTGTCCCACCAGGCAACTCCTTATTAATAATAAGCTACTTCTTAATTATTAATTAATTAACTAATTAATTAATTTTGAAAGCTTGGTCGATGGCTTAGGCTTCTTTTTAACTAGCTCTTATAACTTAAGTTAATCCATTTCTACTAATCTATGTGCTGCCACGTGGTTCATGGCTTGCCACCCCATCTACATATCTTGCTTTCTCTGCGACTCCTCTCCACCCCCACCTCCATCTCTGCTTTTCTTCCCAGTGTCCTCTCTGCCCCCAAAATTCTGCCTAGCTATTGACCATTCACCTTTTTATTAGATCAATCAGAGCAATACTTCTTTACAGTGTACAAAGAGATTATTCCAGAACACCCAAGTGCTTACTTGTGGGCTCAAGGACCTTTGTGCCCCCATCACTGGCCAGTCTGTAAAATGTCACTTATATGTGTATAATTTCAGAGTTGGCCACTTGATTTGGATCACCAACTGGAGGTTGGGGAGGCTCTTCCCTGTGGAAGACCATTTTTCCTGTTCTCAATGTTCCCAAGTTGGCTATAGTTCCTTGTCTAAGGTTGATGCCCCATGAGATTTCCCCGTTCCACCTTAGCCTGTCTGTTTGTGTCATTGTTCAGGTCGTTAGGCAGCCATGTTGATGAGACTTCACGGGTATCGCCTCTCTGACATTTCTAGGAGACACAACCTCACAGAAAGCTTCCTGCTCCTCTGCCTCTTACAATCCCTCCCCCCCCCCTTCCACAATGATCCCTGAGCCTTGGGTGCAGGAGTTGGGTTACGGGTGAATCTGTTGGGACTGAGGCCACACAATCTCCTGTTCTCTGCGTTTTGATGATGGGTTGTAGTTTTCTGTAATGGTCTCTGTCCATTGTAAGGAGAAGTTTCTTTGATGAGAGGTGAAAACTACATTCATCTCTGGGTATAAGGATAAATATTAAGAGTATAGTTAGGGATTTGCTGTTTTAGTAAAGTGGCAGCTGTAGGCGCTCCCCCAAGACCCATGGCTCCACTAATGCTGAAGCTGGCTAGGTTTTCAGTACCAGACATGATTTCTCTCTTGTTGAGCACACCTTCAATCCAATTAGAGAGCTGTTGGTTACTGCCAAGGTATGGGCGCCACTGCTGTACCCTTTGGGATATTGTGCCATGCTGGCTGTTATGATTCATAGGCAGCACAGCTGGGTAGGACTGTCGGTTCTTTCTTCCCATGGAGGCTTGCACAGCACCTTCAGGTACCACGGAAGCTGGTCTTCAGTGAGGAGGCTTTCAGGTCAGAGCTAACTGGGAACCTTCAGGTCCTGTGTCTGAAACACATACATAGGGACTTCAGCAATCGGGACTTACCTTCCACCTGTAGGAGGCAACCGTGGTATCAGCAATAGTCTGTATGTTTTTTATCCTCTTGGGCAACCTTGAACAACTCCAAAGCTTCTCATGCTTGGTGTTGGGGTTTCTGCTTGATGGTCCATGGCTCTTGGGCAAGGAAGTGTTGTTATCCCAGTTGGGAAAATTTAATTTAAACTATGTAGGTACACGTATATACAGTTTCATATGTATTATAAGTAATTCTACATGGATAGATAATATGATTCCTTATGACATTTTCAGACATTCTTACTGTTGTTTTATCCTCTCTTCTTCTGTATAATCTTTCTCCCCCAGCCTTAATGAGAGTTCCCCCATTTTTCCCACTCGCTCCACCAAAGTCATGTGTACCCTCTACTGCTCCTCCCTACCTCTGGCCCCTTTCCTTAGAAAATACAGTCTTGAGATGAACTCAGCGAGGAAAAAAACTTCAATTAAACCCAGAAACACTCTGTCCTGGCTGAGATGGGATAGAATGACTGGAAATTATGAAGGGAAAGGAGCCCCTCCCCTCAGAGTCCGGTTGAGAACCAAGAATTCCAACACAGTAAACATTTGCTTAAAGCCATTTGCCCTTCCTGGCTATAGCTGCAGTCTTCTGGGACTCTCACCAGACTCCCTTTGCAGTAAAAGGCCATATCCTAATGGTTTTGTGAAACCGTAGCAGCTTGTGGGGTCATCTTATCAGACTGTAATCTCATCCAAGGCACCTCAGCTGCCTTATTATCTCAGTTATTGAAGAGGAGGGCAGAGGTAGAGGAGTGTAGGGTCTCTCAGAACCATGCTGAATAATGGCATCCCAAACACTTCCAAAGTCTACCACTGGCACAATGAGGGCTTCTATTTTAAAGAGCCCACACCTAAACTCTCAGGTGTGCCTTGGTCTTTCCTTGCATGTCTCTCTGTCTCTCTTCCTTCCTTTCTTCCCACCCTTTCTCCCTTCTTCCTACTTTCCTTCCCTTTCCCTCCCCGCTCTCTCTGTTTTCCTTCCCTTTCTTTCTTTCTTTCTTTCTTTCTTTCTCTCTTTCTTTCTTTCTTTCTTTTTTCTTTCTTTCTTTCTTTCTTTCTTTCTTTCTTTCTTCCTTTCCTTCTTTCCTTCCTTCCTTCCTTCCTTCCTTCCTTCCTTCCTTCCTTTCTTTTTCCCTTTTTTCTTTCGAGAAGGTCTCACTGTGTAGCCCTGGCTTGCCTGGAACTTAATATACAGATCAGATTGGCCTCAAACCCAGAGACCTTTCTGTCTCTGCCTTCCCATTGCTGGGATTAAAGACTTGTGCTACTACAACTGACCTTAAAGCTTTGTTGATTCTTATTCTGGTGTGGGTGTGGGCCAGGAGCACCAGCTCCCTCTGGTCCTGGAGTTACTTGGGTCCTCTGCAGAGCAGTACATGCTCTTAGCCATTTTGCCATCAGCCTGGCATTGTGCCTTTCACCTGCTCCCCCCTGCCCACCGGTGTAGAGCTGGGTGTCAAACGTGGACCTTAGGCATGCTGAACTCTGTCCCCGAGCAGCATCCCTAGCCCCACTCTGTGTCTTTTCAACCTGCTGCTGTTTTGACTGACGGGTTGTGGGTACACGAGTCGCTCCACTGCTCTGGTGTCTGAACTGGACCCTGACGGGAGTCAAGGCTCAGGTGTCCCCAGCCTCTGGTTGCATCCACAGTTTGCGTGTAAAGGACCAGAGCTGGTTGGAGGTCAGTGGGCTGCATCCTGCAAGAAGGGTCCTAGATCACCCATTGGTAACCATGGTGCCTGCTGGGATAAGGCAGTTAGTTCTCTGCCTGCCGACCCTACATTAATCCGAGTAACAGGACAGCAGGGGCCAATGACCCCACAGGGTCCTCTGAGCTGGGGGTCATACAGCTCTGGTGGCGGGGGCATCTCAGTGGCATTGGTGCTGGCAAAGGTAGGTGAATAGCAATTACTCTTTGTGAAGTCCACAGGAGAGTCTCGCAGCTTGGGGGATGGGTCAGTGGGGCACCACTGTGCTTCTCAGAAGAGGGAATGACCAACAGGGGAATGGGTGTCTTGGCTGCATTCTGGTCTGTTGCCCTCTGAATAGCTTTAGCTCAGTTCTCTCTGGGAAGCAGGGAGGGGTGCCCTCACCTCTGCTACCCCAGAGCTTGGTTGATGTGGTACTCTCTTGCCTGCCTGGCACTGACTTATTCTTTTCAACTCAGCACACTGTTTAGAGGGCAATACAGGAGCCTTGGTGGCCAATGTGCTGTCCCTCCAAGGACTCCACATGACCATGGAGTTACATATCTGAAGTCATCTCTCTCTCTCTCTCTCTCTCTCTCTCTCTCTCTCTCTCTCTCTCCCTCTCTCTCTCTCCCTCTTTCCCTGGGTCCTGAATATGAGACAAGAATGACCTTGAACTTCCGACCAAATCTACCTTCCAAGTGCTAGGTTTACAGAGTGGGCTTGGTGTGGGAGGCCGTAGAGAGCAAACTCCAGGCTGTGTGTATGCAAGGCAAGCACATCACCAGCTGAGCTACATCCCCAGCCTGTGGCCTGTTTCTGATTTTTCTTTCTCCCTCTCCTTTCTTCTTTCCTTCCCTCCTTCTCTTCCTCCTTTGTTTTCTTTTATGTGTGTGTATTTTTTTTTCTTGAGATAGGTTTTTCTGTATAGCCCTGACTGCCCTGGAACTTGCTCTGTAGTTCAGACCGGCCTCGAACTCAGAGATCCACCTGCCAAATGCTGGGATTAAAGGTGTGTGCTACCGTGTCTGGCCCTTTTCATTCAGTTTTTGAGACAGGGTCTCATGCAGCACACTCTGGCCTCAAACTAACTTATAAAACCAAGATGAGTGTGAAATCCTGATTCTCCTGCCTCCACTTGCTAAGTGCTGGGATTGCAGGTCTCCCTATGTCTCTCCTCCACTCATCCCTCCCTGTAGCACAAATTCTAATTGGTCTTATTAAATAAAAACCCAGAGTCAGATATTAGGGGATAGAAGCTGAAAGATCAGAGAAGCAGAGCCGTCAGTCACTAGTTCTTAATCTCTATGAAATACCCCAAAGGGGTGTCCTGTCTCTACAAGTCCTCAGACTGAATCCTGAGCTTCTGTCTCCTGTCTCCTTATATCCTTCTCTCTGCCCAGCCATGTCACTTTCTGTCTCCACCTCCCTGGTGCAAGGATTAAAGGTGTGGGCCCCACCGCTTGGTTCTGTTTCTCTTTTGGACTGACTCAATCTCGTGTAGCCCAGGGTGACCTTGGACTCACAGAGATCCATCAGCCTCTCTCCCTAGTGCTGGGATTAAAGGTGTGTGTCACCACTGCCTGACCTCTATGGCTAACAAGTGTGGCTAGCTCCACACTCTGATCTTCAGGCAAACTTTTTTTTGCCACAGCACAAGCAAAATATCATCACACCTCCCTCCTTCCCCTTCCTTTTCCCCCTATTCTCCCTCTTCCTCTCCTTCCCTTCTCCTCCCCCCTCCTCCTCTTACCCCTCTTTTTCCTTCCCTCCTCCCCACTTCTTTCTCCTTCTTATCCTCCCTCCAACTTCTCCAGGGTCTTATTATATATCCCAGGCTGACCTCAAACTCAGGAACTCCCAAGTGTTGCACTCCCAGGTTTGCACAACCACGCCTGGCTGGCCTGTTTTCATGTGGACACGCTGAACAAACATGCAGGGATACGGAATTCCTTGCATCCCTGGGGCACCACTCACATAGAACATGTATGAGCTGTACACACATGCAATGCTTGCATATGCACGCACACACACACACACACACACACACACACACACACACACACTTTCAGGGTACCCAACTGAGTTTTAAAAGCCAGGAATTTTAGCCCATGTTCCATAGGGCTTCCGCCAGGATTCTTCAGTGGGATACCTTTTGCATCCAGCCTTTCAGGATCACATCCAACTCTCTCTACAAGGTGTTCCCCAGTACCTACAGGCTCATGACAAGCCGGGGAGCCCCATTTCCACCTGGTGCAGATGGCTAGCAAAGATGATGATGTATGAACTCAAAGGGGACTCTGGTTGCAGATGTCTTTGCCAAAACCTGGCAAAGCTGTGAACCATCAGATGGCCTGGTCAGTAAGTGCCAGGATCCTCTTGCTTCTGCCCTAGGAAGGTGGAAGCAGAAGGATCAGGAGTTCAAGACTAGTCTCAGTTACATCGCAAGTCTGGAGCCAGCTGGCCACATGAGACCCTATCTCAAAAACACTAAAAGACAAAACAAAAAACCCACACGCCACAGGGACTCACTGCAGTCAACCCCCATTCTTGAGTCCCGCCCTGCCCAGGTCTTTATTTGAGTGCTGATTTTCCTAGCACGAATTGTCCTAGTTTTTAAGTGCGGTCTTGTAGCTTGCATGGCTGTCTGCAGTGCTTCAGTAGCCTCTGGCCTGACCCCAGACTTCCTCACACGGGGCAGGACAGCGCATGAGCTGTCACCAACCGAGCCCCTGCAAAAGATCAGGCGCTACCATGCCCAAGCAGGGGTTCAGTGTCTTAAGACAGGCACCCCCGAAGGAAGACGGCAACTTGGGTCTGTTATTGCCAGTGAAAGGGCTTTGGGTGAAGATCAAAGCCTGGAGGAAGTAGGTGGTTCTTTGACAAAAAACATTGTATTTTTAGAAGTTCTCTGTGGTGTAGGATGTTTTGCCCCGGGCTGCTTGCTGAAGGGGCGATGCCGGAGGTGGCCCCTGCCAGGCTGCCATCTTGGGCTGAGGGCTGGTGGGAAAGGTTTTCTGGCATAGGCTGGAGCTGGGAGACTGAGAGTGAGGGGAATCCCTCCGTTCCTGAAGGGGGCTTCAAGCCCTTCCCACCATGTAGCCCAGGCTGGCCTTGAACTTGTTCTTTCTGCTTCCACCTCTCTGGGGCTGAGGGGTCTCACCAGGGCTCCACCAAACCCCACTGAGGCCTCACTGAGAGGCTCAGAAGCTTGACCGGCCTCCACCCTCCTCCCCACTGTCAACAGGCACATGCCCTCTCCTTCTGGAGACTGGGTCTTGCGCACAGCAATCCGGCAATCACGGAGAACAGTGCTTTCATTCTGTAATCAGGGCTAATTGGTGTGGTCTACAAGGGGAGGGATGCCAAGCTCCAGGGGAAGAACAGCAGTGGGCTGCTAAACCAAGTGCCCAGGAATCCAGGAAGGGTCAGACTAGCTCTGGGGGTCTGGGGAACCTCAGGTAGGTGACAGGATAGTTATGGAAGGCCCCCAACTTGGCCTGAGTGTTGGAATAGTGGGAAGGAGGGCCAACATGTCCATAGAATGGATGAGGGGGTTGAGGATGAAGGCTTCAGGGTCCTTCCTGTTAGTTGTTGGGATCCCTTGTCCTTTAAGGTGCCTGGGAGAGTTGAGCTGGCCCCTCTGTTCATGCAAAAAGGAGCAGGGGAGGTAGGGGGCACCCAGTCCCCCTTTGCTCTCTTCAGTGTCTCTCCCTTATAATCAGGATATCTTTGCCTCAATGTTTATGCCAAAATCCCAAGCAGCCAGGCTGGAGTGGCAAGTTGTAATTTGCATCATTTTGCATCTGGGCTACAGGCTTTAAGGACTCAGCCTCTTGCAAATGGGAACCACATTGGAGTGGGAAACCAAGAGGAGGCCACATTAGGAACACTCCCAGGAAGCCACCTGCTTCTTGTTTGGGAACTGCATCGGTTTGTTGCCCTGTCCCAGTGCCCAGTGGTTTCTGGAGATGGCAGAACAGTCATGGGCATTCTCCTTGCGGGGCATCCGGTATTGAGGCTGGGGTGAGCCGCTTGCAAACCTCAGAATGGCCCATGCCAAGCTCTGCAGAGACTGTTGGGCACACTCTGCTCTGTGTCCCCTAGTCTCCACAGAGCAGTCTCCCTGAGAAAGAAAAATGTCGTCAAACCCTAGAGTCTGGGGAGTCCTGGGGCCCCCGGTTGAGGGCCAGGTCTGGAGAATTCCACATTCTCAGAATAGACACCCTGAGGTTGGCTGGGGAGCTACCTATGCTAGAAACCAAGGGACTGAGGTCAGTTAGGCCTGTCGGCTCACATCTGTAATCCTAGTACTCAGAAGGCTGAGGCAGGAGGATTGCAGTGAGTTGAGGACAGTCCGGGCTACATAGTGACTTTAAAGCCAGTCCAGTCTACCAAATGAAACACATATTCTCACAAAAGCAAATTAAGCCAGGTGTGGTGATACGTGCCTATAATCCCAGCACTTGAGAGGTAGAGGCAAGAAGATCAGAAGTTCAATGACAAGGCAAGGAGCATAGCTATGTTGGTAGAGTGCTTGTCTAGCAAGCATGAAGCCCTAGGTTTGGTTCCCCAGCTCTAGGAGTGGTGGTGCATGCCGGAAATCCGAGGACTCAGGAAGTGGAGGCAGAGCAATCCTCAGCTATAAATAAGGCCAGCCTGAGCTACATGAGGCTCTGTCTTAAAACAGACAAAAACAAAAGCTAAACAAATAAGCAAATGTACAATGACTGCACACACACACACACACACACACACACACACTCACATATTAGTATAAGTAAAATAGCTTTTAAGAATGTCGTCATAATGGTAATCTTGAATGAGGATCATGTGTGGGGCTGGGGCGTTTCCAGGAATGGCCATGCGTTCATGCTTTTGGTCAGTGCCTTAGCTTGTTTGCTAGGGTTTTGTTTTTAAGTAATATAATGTTGTTATTCATTCTTTGATACTTTTATGCAATGTATGTTTGATTATATTCACCCCCTTCCTGCTCCCAACTCTTCCCAGATGCCCCTCCTCCCACCCCCTTACCCCTTAGTGCAGACTGCCTCACAGCAACAGATGTCCTGCTCTTCTGGCTTTTAAAATCTTCCCTCCCCCTCTTCCCCCACGTCTCCTGAGCCCCATGCGGAAGGGTTGTGTTCTCCATGTACTAACTGGGCACAGGCACGCCATGTCAGCTGATCTCGGCATTTTGACCAGTGACGGCTTTCTGTAACCATCTCTGTCTGCGGCAAAGACAAGCTGCTCTGAGGAGGAGTGAGAGCACACCTGTGGGTGTGGGGACACAAATTTAGAATGCAGTTTGAGGTTATGTAAGTGTGTGTGTGCGCGCGCATGCGTGTGCGTGTGTATACTATAGAAGTATATAGAATGCTGTTAGAGATTAGACCCTCTTGACCAACAACTTGAAAGAGATTTCCCATACCTGGCATTGGGGGGTTTGTTAAACAGTTTATGGTTTTAGGGGGAACGTTGTCATCCAAGAGTGTGTGTTAACACACATGTGTATGTGCGCGTGAGTGCGTTGCACACACACACACACAGCACTCAGGCTGGACTCAAACTCACTATATCTTTGAACTGGTCGTTGTCCTGCCTCAGTCTGACCAGTTAAGTGTTTGGGTCACAGGCATGAGCCCAACCGAGCTCTGTTTCTTGCTCCTCAGGTTGCTGTGTGACTGTCCCTGCTGCCATTGTGTATTTCTTCTGTGTTTTCTTTGTTTGTTTTAGAATAAAAGAGTTAAGGGGCTGGGATGGCGCTTACTGGTAGAGCTCTTATTCAGACTTGGAAGACACAGGGCCAAGGCTTTAACCTCTAACATTACAAAAAGAAAAATCAAACTGAAAATATTTGGAAACCTACAGCAGGGGTATTGAACAACAGCCTGGCCCCCATTGCTCTCCCTAATTGGCTTCCTTCTGGTCTCATTTTTTCCCCTTTAGTCTTTATACAAGATTTTACTTGTCCCCTCTTCCACAGCTGTGGTCAGCCCACTCCCCACTTGGCTCAGGTCTCGGCCTGTGCTGTGATGTAAATGTGTATCTCTCAAAGGTTCACGTGTACCAATCTCAGTCCTCACAGTCATGTGTTGATGGCCTTCAGCAATGGGGATTTGGGGAACTGATCTGGAACACGA
Organism: Myodes glareolus; assembly: GCF_982192425.1. Taxonomy (NCBI): domain Eukaryota; kingdom Metazoa; phylum Chordata; class Mammalia; order Rodentia; family Cricetidae; genus Myodes; species Myodes glareolus. Next base: position 72,309,451 of record NC_142034.1, on the reverse strand, counting down.
GAGGTTCGTGTGTGAGGGCAGGGGTTACTCTAAAGGTGGTCCTGGCAGCTCCTTTACCCTGTTAGGTTATAAAGCAACTGGAAGACCCTCATCAGATGCTGGCCTCCAGAACCATGAGCCAAATAAACCTCTTCCCCTTATCAGTTATTCCAGCTCAGGGATTTTGTTTTAACAGCAGAAGGTGGACCAAAGCAGTTTGGCTTCAGACTGCTGGGATCACAAGGCTTACTGACTCCCAGAAGCCTGAAGTTGGACATGGAGGCACCCTTCTTAGAAGCCCCTGGCACCCTGGCTTAGTCTGGCCCTGGGACCTGGGGAAGGTCTCCTCTTGGACTCGGGGACCAGTTCTCTTCCTCTGAGAAATTCCACAATTTCCCTCTGGGGTCAGGAATTGTCAGAATTCTTTGGCCATCTTTGATGGGGTCCTCTGAGTTGCTACTGTGCCCAGCAAGGGCATCTGAGCCAGAAGACCTTGTGTGTCACCAGCTGCTATTCTTTGGCAGTAGGTCTGCCCGGGGAATGCCAGCGGACTCCGAGACACACCCAGTAGGCCTTTCGCTGTGATGTGGAGCATGTATCTCTAGAACATAACATCTTTCTTTGCTGGGTGGTGGTGGCAGCGGTGCTCGCCTTTAATCCCAGAGGCAGGCAGATCGCTGTGAGTTCAAGGCCAGCCTGGTCTACAGAGTGAATTCCAGGATAGCCAGGACTGTTTCACAGAGAAATCCTACCTTGAAAAACCAAAATAAATAAATTTCTTTTCTTTTTTCTTTTTCTTCTTTTTTTTTTTTGTCTTTGAGATGGGGCCTCTTGTAGCCCAGAAAACCACTAAATAGGATACCTTGAGCTTCTGATCCTCCTGCCTCCACCTCCCAAGTGCTGTGTTTAGACCATGTACCACCACACCCTCTTATATGGTGCTGGGGATCCAACCCAGGACTTCTGGGCTTGCTAGGCAAGCACTCTACTGACTGAGATACATCCCATGAACCTTTTTGGGGAGAAAAACCAAATCTCTGATCTTCAAAGTTCTGCTGCTCTCTTTATTTTCTTTAGAAACTGTTGACACACAAAGCAGGGCATCACCTATGCTAGAAGGAACCTATGACAAAGAAAATTAACTGTGTGGGCCGGGGGCTCCTAGGTGGGAGGGGGCTGACTTCCTCGGGCTCCTTATTTTTCTGGGGCACACGAGTCTCCCCGAGGCACACAGTGCTCCCCTTCCCCTCCCCCAGACCTTTCAGGTGAGAAAACTTTCCATTGTTGCCCTATCTCGCGGTCATCCACTCGCCTCCTTGCGGGAACCACAGGTGCACACAGATCTGAGGCCCGATCTGTTCCACTGGGTGCCAGGCAGGGCCGGGGGACGCGAACCCCAGCATGAAACAGCGCCCGCAACCGCAAGGCCGGGTGTGCGCCCTCCGAAACCTTAGGTAAAGACAATTACCGGCAGTTTCCATCCCACCGTTTTGTTTTTTGTTCAAAGGCCACCGCGCATTCTCAGCAGCGGACCTGAGACGTAGTATTCCCACCACACGCCACCTTCACAAACGTGCGATAAAAGCTGTGGTCGCTTTGTCCCAGCACCTCCTTTTAACAGTCAAACCTTCAAGTTTGATGTTGAAACTGCTTTTTTCTTCAAGTGGGCTTTGATGCTTAGATAACGCTTAGAGATAAGGAACCTGCCTTCAAAACCGCTCACTGTACCTCCGGCTCACCACTAGGAGCGTCACAAGGGAAAATCAGACACCTGAGCTCATGAGAGGGAAGAATATGCTGAGTCTGTGAAAAGCTCCTGGGTCTGCCTGCTTGGGAGATTTGCTGGGGGGGGGGGGCGATTGCGGGAGGGGGAGGGAGAGGAGAGAGGGAGAGCAGCTTGGGAGTGTAGTAACTTAGTTGATCCGGGTTTGCATAGCATACCAGAAATCTTAGGTTCAATCCCAAGCATGATGTAAACCAGGTACAGCGTGGCTCATGCCTGTGATTTTGGCACCTGGGAGACAGAGGCAGGAGGATCAAAAGTTCAAGGTCATCTTTGGCTCTGTAACAAGTTCAGGGCTAGCCCTGTTTCAAATAAGTAAATAGATAAATAAGGGAGAGGGAGCACTGAGGATGGTAGCTTAGCTGGCAGAGGGCTTGCCTAGCATGCACGAAGCTCAGAGTCTCCAGTACTGTGTGGATTAATGATGGTGATACATGCTCTAATCCCAGCACTCGGGGGATGGAGGCAGGAGGACCAGTAGTTCCAGGTAGCTTTGGCTACATAAGGAGTTAGAGGCTTGCTGGACTATATGAGACTCTGTCACCACCACCGCCAAAATAAGGAGGAAGGAAAGAGAAAAAGAAAGAGGGTTGGGGTCGCCAGCACCATACAAAGTAGGCACTGGTAGCATATGCTTGAAGTCTAGATCAATAGTTGAAGGCCATCCTTGGCTACACAGTTGGAAGCCAGCCTGAGCTACATGAGATCCTTTTTCAAGAAAACAAAAACAAACAAACAAACAACAATAACAAAAAAATGTTGTCAGAATCACCCGTCAGTTTTGTTTAAATGGAGAGACTGTGACAGCCATCTGTGCTGGCAGGGAGCTGCGGTGACGTCAGCCAGCTATGGTCTGTAATCCTAGTACTTCACAGCCAGAGGGAGAAGGATGGAGTTCCAGCTTAGCCTGGGCTCTATAGCAAGACACTACCTCACAGAAAGACCCTGTGAGGCTTGTGTTAGGTGGTACCCAGCATTCCCTAGGACCTGGGACATCTGACTGTCTTAGGAGGTGGTGCTGGCTCGCGATTCATTGGCTTCTGTGAGTGAGGTCAGGCTCAGGGATATCTGCGATCTGCCAAGGCATAGAGGGCCACTTCTGTAACCCCTGCATTTAGGATGCCGGAGCAGGATGGCCTTCAGTTCTGGGCCAGGCCAAGGTGAGGTCATAGAGAGAATCCTGAGGCCAAGGGAGGGTTTCTTGGTGATGGCTCTTACTACATTTGTAGAGACAAGGGAAAGACTTCCGAGGTTCCCCTGCATCTTAAGACAAACTCTCTTGGCTCTTGGCTTTATTGTAATGCTTTTAGTTTGCTTTTCTTTAATTTTTTTTTACCTTACCATTTTGTGTGTATGGATGTTTTGCCTACATGTATGTCTATACACCACGTGTTCAGTGTCCACAGAGGCCAGAGGAGGCATTGGATCCCTGGAATTGGAGTTCTATACCATTGTGAGCCACCATGTGGGTGCTGGGAACTGAACCTTGTCCTCTGGAAGAGCAGTGGGCACTCTTAAGCACTGAGCCATTTCTCTAGCCCCACTTCCCCCCTATTCCTTTTTTAGAGTCGCATGTAGCCCAGGCTAGCCTAGAACTCTGTATATAGCTGAGGATGGTCTTATATTCTGGATCCTCCTAAATCCACCTCCCAAGCGCTGGGATCACGGATGTCTACCACCATGCCTGCTTTATGTTGCACTAGGGATGGAATCCAGGGCTATGTTCATGCTAGGCAAGCAAGTATGCTACTGAGATCTTAACCAGTCCTTGTTTTCAGCTTTGTCTTGTGACCGGGATCCCAAGGATACGAGTCTGAGAGGTTGAGGAGTGAGAGCTGGCTTAGATCAGAGAAACCAAGTCTTGAATTGTATCTTATTAACTGTGTGACTCTAGGCGAGTTCCTTCACCTCTCTGGGCTTCAGCTTCTTTACCAGGAAAATGCAGATTTCATAGTAGAAGCTTTTGAGATGTGAGTGACACTGCCAAGTGTGCAGCGTGTGATTCTATGAATCGCCAGGATTTGCATAAGTGTAACATCGTATAGGTTTCTCAGTGTTTTCAGATCTCTCGGCAGCTGGTTTGATCTCTGCCACAGAACTGTGGGTGTGCCAGGCTTTCATATTCCCATTTCAGAGATAGAAAAATGGAAGCATGGAGCGGTCAAATGGCTTTCGGAGGAATGGACCGTGATAAGCCGGTCAGTAGGCCTGGGCAGATGTACAGGGAGCTGAGAGCCTCTGTCTTAGAGAGCAGCCTTGGTACCACGAAGACAAAAATAAAATTGCTTTGGTCCTTCAGGCTTAACTTTCGGAACTGGGATTAGAACCTAGGACTTTGAGCTGGAGAGACAAGAGCTCTACCACAGAGCCACACCCCAGTCCTGGAGCCTAGAATTGGAATTTTATGAACTTTATGATTTAATGTTCCTTCACCCCACCCGGTTTCTCTTCACCAAGTCTGGTTCTATGACCCTGAAGTTTGGCATCCTCCTGCCTCGGCCTCCCAAGAGCTGAGAGGGCAGATGTGTGTCTCCACACCTGGCTATGATCTGACTTTAAAAGCCCAAGGCTTTATGTGGAGGTAGGAGGGTGAGAATTTCAAGAGCATCCTTGACTACAGGCCAAGTTCAAGGATGTCCTGGAATACGGGAAGCCCTTTCTTTCTCTGAGGCTGGTAAGATGGCTTTGTGAGTAAAAGTGCTTGTCGCCATGCCTGATGCCTGATGGCTTGAGCTTGGTTTCTGGAACCCACAGGGTGGAAAGAGAGAACTGACTCCCAAAAGTTGGACTCTGATGTGCACCGTGCATATGCACCGTGGTGTGAGCATGCCTATCTTCCCAACATACACACATCTCACACACACACACACACACACACACACACAATGGTGATAAAACATACACACATCATACACACACAGTGGTGATAAAACATACTTCATTCACACACACACAATGGTGATAAAACATACACACATCATACATACACACAATAGTGATAAAACATACTCACTTCATATACACACACACAATGGTGATAAAACATACACACATCATACATACACACAATAGTGATAAAACATACTCACTTCATATACACACACACAATGGTGATTAAAAACATACACACATCATACACACACACAGTGGTGATAAAAGCATACACAAACACATACATTGGTGATAAAAATGAAATTTAAAAATTTCTTAAGAAACTTTGTCACTAGTAATAAAAATAAAAATGAATAGGATGAGACATTAGCTCACTCTTTCTGGTACAGGATAGGGACACAGTTAAGTGTCAGCTTCTGGTGTCCCCACATTTAACCTGTGTGGGTGTCTTACCTCTCCAGAGGCCTGGCAGTTTCTATATAGGGCCCTTTTCATTCACGGTCTAAAAGTGGGAGAGGATAGGAGCCCCTGGCCCTGGTGCCTCAGGAAGCTTTTTCATACACATAGCATTCTTGGTCCAGAGTGGACCCCAGACCTCAAGTTGGCACAACAGGATAACCCCAGTTTCCAAGGACCTAGCAAGGGTCGTGTTGTGTGAACGGAGGCCAGTGGGGACTGACTTCAGATGCGCTCCGTCTCTGAAGTTTCGTCATTATCGAGGACGACTGACCACAATGAGCAGCCTTAAAGAGGCCACAGCTCAACTGACTTTGATGTCGCCGGGGCCTGTGACCTGCCTGCGTGGATACAGCGTTCCTCCTATACACCCTTACACCACTGGGCCCCCGCGTCCCCAGGCACTGTGAGAAGCCCCCACCGCAGGCCGCCCCGGCATTACTCACTGCTTCCAGTACCTGCCCGAGTTCAAACAGGAAGCCTGGGTTTTTCCTGTGTTGACGACAGCTCATGCTCTCTTTCTGTTCAGCTTTGGGGCTCCCTGGTGGCGTGGGTTTCTGGGGGATGAATGTTTGAGGAGATCAGTGAGCTTTGGGGTACTTCTAGCAAATGCCTCAGCAGAGTCGTTTCCTCCAGGAAGGCTGGGCAGAGGCCTTTGTGTCCTCATGCCTTGAGAGTGACCTAGATTATTAATTGCTTTGCCAGTGAAGATGGGCTCTGGCCGAGCACACAGTAGGCCTGCAGTACACATGTGCTCAATCAATCTACACTGAAGCTGCATGTCCCCAGACAAGCCAAGCTCTTTGCATGTTTCTGGGATAGTACCTGCTCTGTGACCATGGCCTAGGTGCCCTGGAAGTGTCTCCTGGCTTTTCTCTTCCTCCTTTTCTTCCACAGTAGAGACAAGTCCATTTGTCCTTCTTCCTCAGTGTCCCCAAGTTCAGCTCTCCCCACTGCCCTCTGTGAGGGTCTTCCTCACGATGTCCTCACTGTCCTGCCTCTTCTCTTTCCCCCCACAGACTATACGGTGGCTAGAGCATCTCCCTGGATACCTCAGGGACCACATCACAAATGGACATCTCTGTTCCTCATCCTCACCCACCTTCTGTGTGGTGAACCTGAAGCCCCTACAGTGGCCTCCCAGGCCCAGAGGAGGCTCTGTCCTCTTGGAGCTCATCTGTGTTTGTGAGAGCCAAAAGAGGCCATAGTCTTACTGGTTTCCTGAGCTCCGCGCAGGGTTCTGACAGAGCCTGCTTGCTCCTGACCTCTCTAGCCGCCAGCTCTTACCCTCTATGATCCCTGCCACTGTCCTCATGGTTCCCTGATCTCAGAGTCGGCCTCCCTCCTCTGATGTTGTTTGTTTGCTAGCTGGCTGGCTGGTTTTAAGATAGGGTCTCATGTAGTCCAGACTGGCCTCTAATTCACTATGTAGCAGAGGATGATGTTGACCTTCTTATCCATCTGCCTCTCCCTCCCTAGTGCTGGGATAACTGTATGTGACACCATACAGGTGTGGTCTCTTTCCTTTGCTTGTGTGTGGTGATCCATTCTACAAGCATTCTCTACAGGGGGTCTCTGGCCTTAGAGAGCAGGGGGTTGGAGATGGCTTCCTGTTTGAAGACCAGCCCCAATCTACTTGGTCAAGAGGGTCCTTCCCAGTTGGGGGTGGAGGATCAAGCCCAGGCCCCGAGACCCATCTGTCTAACTCCCTGTTGGAGTATGTGAGTGCCCGCATATCTCTCCTGAAATGAGGTCTCTCTATCATAGCCCAGCCTGCCTGCTCTTCGCCAGATTTGGGCCTCCGTCGAAGCATGACATGGGTACCCAAGGGAAGTTTGAAGGCATAATCTGGCAAAAATGATTGCAAATTAGATTCCCTTATAAATAATTTGAAGCATTTCTTCTAAACATTCACCTTAAACCTCTTTATTTTCTCAATCACAAAGTCTTCTTCCTTCCAGAGTAAAGGGGAAAATTAAGTGAAATCAGACACTCCAAACGCACCCAGCAAACTCCCCTTCCTCCCCAGACAGGATCTTATGTATCCCAAACCCACCTTGGACTTGTTATCTTGTCAAGTATGATCTTCAGTTCCTCCTGCCACCACCTCCCCAGTTCTGGGGTTCAGGTACACACCAGCCAGTCTCATTTTATGCAGGGTTGGGGATCTAACCCATGACTTTGCGCTCAGTGGGCAAACTCTACCAACTGAGATGTATCTCCATGCCCAGCCAACTTACTGGGCGCTTACTGTGTGCAGCCCCTGCGTTCACAGTGCAGCCTCATGAGAAAAAAGGCAGCATGGTCCCACCAGTGTGTGGCCTTGTCTTCTCCACACAGGGACTTGTACCCTCTCTGCCATGCTGGTATGCCCCAGGGTCCATATCCGTCATCATCGTTGAAACATCAGAGCAGACAGACAGCCTGGTCACACATGATGTCATCCCAACTTTCAAATGGCTGACTAGAGCAGGAGGCCTGAGCAACATAGCGAGACCCCGTGCCGAAAGAAAAGAACAGATGTGAGTCACTGGGTTTAGAGTTTTTTGCATACTCTCTCAGTTAGTCAACATTATCACCCTGCAAGGCAGTCACTCATTGTGTGAGGGGACCAAGGCACCGAGAAAAGCCAGGTCTCCTTTTGGACTTCCCAGTACCCAGTCATCCTGCCACAGAGATGGTGGGTGGGGTAGAGAACAGTTTCTTCAGAGCCAAGGGAAATGGAAGGTACGTTGTCTGGGGGTCCCAAGTCTTAGCTGAGGTCAGATCTCTAGTTAATAGCAGGAAAGGACATTAAAAGGGTTCAGTAAATATTCAGCAAAATGAATCTCCAGCAAAATTCACCTGGAAGGCCAGAAGGGACTCCGGCCCTGCTCCCTAAATTTAAAGCCGTAGAATCTTCCTAAAGCAAGCTGCAAATTAGGGCAAATTAGTCACACTTCAGTATTTTCAGCACTTGGAAAGCTAAAGCAGGAAGATTCACAGTTTTAGGTCAGGCTGGGTTACAGAGTAGAATCCAAGTTTTTATTTAAAAGAATCTGATCAGCTAGACACGGGGGGGGGGGGGGGTG